>NC_056524.1:95535687-95649796 GCF_019175285.1 Sceloporus undulatus
TATTATTTTTATTGAATTGTTTTTAACGTATGGTTTGTTATTTATATTGTTATTTCTTGTTGTTCACCGCCCTGATTTTCAGAAGGGCGGTATACAAATAAAATTTTATTATTATATTATTATTAAAAAGTAGCTCCATTTTGGAGCTTCTTTTTCGGTCCGCGCGGGAGTCGGGCCGTGTGAAGGCTCCGGCTCCCCCGCGGACCTACTGGCGGCGGCGGCAGAACGCCGCAAAGCGGAGGTATGTACCCCGCCCATGTCTCCTATTCAGGTGTGGTCAGGTTACCATATAAACCTGATTTATGATGACCCTAAGGCAACACTTGACCACAAACTGATGCCTTAGGGTCATCATAAATCAGAAATAGCTTGAAGGCAAAGAAACAAACTAGCACTGAAATAGGTTTCAAGTGGCTTCTACCACAAAAGCATAAGTTTTTGCTTTCCTTTGCCTCAGGCAGCAAAATATCTTGGGCCAGCCCCACCTGGTATGTTTGCATGATTTTAATCTGAAAAATGGGTCAAAGGGGAAAGGTTGAGTCTTCCTTGCCACAAACTAAACCACCTCCCATCTAGTCTGGGTCACAGGCACAATTGCTTTTCATTGCTTTTCCCCACTCACTCAGGGCTCAGAGACCCTGAAGTCTGCCATTGACATATCACACCTGCTGGCCTTTGTGTTTATTCACACAGTGTTGACATTGTTTTGCTAGGGCAACATAATAACTGAGGCTTTGCATGGTCATTATCAAACTAGACAGATTAAATCTGTGAGAATGGGGAAGGTGGCTTTTGAGAAGTCTCCTTACCATGGACACTTGTCATTGTTCAAAATTCAGGGTGCTGGAAAAGTAGCATACTGAATCTTGTGGAGATCCTCCACACAGAGAGACTCATGAGGAAAATGCACAGGATGGGAATAGGACTGGCATACAATTACTAGTCTGGGAGGGATGAGGAATTGCTATGACAACAAAAAATCCACCACAAACCATTTTCAATTTTATTTCAGTGTGCACCATAACAATATATTTAAATCTTTTTTCCAGTACAGTTGGCACAGTTCTTCAAAATTGAAATGAACAAGAGTTCCATTTCAGGAATTCTAGCCTCCTCCCTTCACCCACACATCCTGCAGTAACTGGCACACTAGCAAATACGATAGTGGAAACTGTTGTATCTTAAAAAGTTAAGACACAAAGTACTGTCATAAATTTCTTCATTCCACATTTGAAGAGAAAAACCCATAGTGCTATAAAGCACAGTGCAAGCCCACCACTATTACCTGCCCCTTTTTATATAGTGGCCCCAGTCCAGAGATCCTTTGGCATGGCAGCAGGCTGTGTAAAACATCCCCACTACATTTGATCATTTCTCTACCAAACTGATAGCTGTGCCAACCAAGCCAAAACAAATCACCCATTCTGCCTCAGAGCTGAACTTTTTTAACAATGAATCTCAGGCACCAGATTTTAAATGTCAATTCACAGAGCCATCTTAGTATGATTTCTTCTTGATAAGTGTCTTAAAGTCTTAGGGTTTTATTGGTAAAATTTATTCCAAGGAGGTGTGGCACTATCTGCCTCTATGGGCATCACTAGGGAGGTACGGACCACCCCTCCCCTAAGTAGGGATGACAAACCTACTCCCCAAACATTTACCTTTGGGCTGTGGCTTTCGCTTGTGTCCCATTAAAATGTTGGAGCTGTGGAAGAGATGGGGTGATTGGGGTGAGGCTCAGATTGGGAGAGGAGAAAGGAGAGGGCCATTTTGTTTTGTTTTTAAGAAAATAAAAAATTAAAATTAAAAATTACATTTTTGTAAAAAATAAAATTAGAAATTATTTTTTTACAATTTTCTATAAATACATCACATCTTACCAAAGATATACTTTAACTAGATGAAACTATGTACATATAAATACATTTAGGCTATGTGTATGATATTGTAATTTAAATGTATAACTTTAATTTTGCTAGTTGTTTATGTCACAACTATTGCCATTACACTCAGTGATACAGGGGAATTGCAATGTATGAGTAATATTAGTACCAAAAACAACAACAACAACAACAACCCATGTTACTAGGGATTCTGTATGGTGTGGTATGGGAGAAGGTCAGTGGAGGAGGGGGGTGACACAATGAGTTACCACACTGGGTGATGCCAACCCTAGTGATGCCACTGCCTTCTTCTTAAGTCTGAGAAAGTGTGAATTGCCCAAGATCACTCTGTGGGCTTCCGTGACAGAGCAGGGAATCAAACTTTGGATGATTACTTGAAAAGCAAATCTCACTCTTCACACAACAAAACAAATTGAGGGTATACTTGATTAAATCGGAAGCACAAACAGAATGACATGAATGGCTAAACATTTCTTAAAGCTAGGTTTTATTAAAAGCTGAAAAAATAAAACAACTCCCATCAGGCCCCTAAAAAGTAAGAGTAAAGGCACCAGGCAAATAGGCCTGAATATTCCCTGTTTACAGAGCCACAACAAAACATTTCTGCCTCATTTCTGAAGAGGGAGGCAGAAAGACAAGGCTTTCTGTCTTTGCTTTTAGCACACAGACAAGGTTTTATGAAAGAAGACAGTCTCTGACAAATTCTGAGACCCAGACATTTATGCCTTATTCAGAACCTTAGAAAACATGTTGGATCAATATATGAAGAAGGAAGCCTGCTAGTTCTGCCTGCCACGTCTCCCGTGTCATTTTTCTCAGAATGTCACAGAGTTTCCACTACATGTGGAAGCTCTGTTTGTGACTGGAAACCCTGATTTATTTATTTATTTATTTATTTATGGTGAGTCTCCACATATAGCAAAACTCTCTTGTTCTTGTTCAGATTTGTCTCTGCCCATGTGAGGTGAACAATGGAGTGGGGGACAGAGTAGGACACGTTCCTCTTTCAGGGTGATTTTACACATTTCCTAAAAGCCTGAATTCACCAACATTTTTAAAATATCATAGCCTTAGTCAAATAATTATCAATGGAAGAATAAAACTGGTCTACTGACCTGGGCAGACTTAGCATATTGCCATCATTCATTTATTTATGTTTTTCTAATCATTACGGACAAATAAATCTGGGTGCCATCCAAACCCCCCACTGTACTGATGGTCCCTATATAAATAGACAATTTAGTATAAAAACAGGTTTTTAAACAGAAAACATGCATTTTAGACACATTTAATATTTTATTCATAAAGATTTCTTTAATAGACCTCTAGCTCTAGAAAGATCATTCTTCAATTTTTACTATAGTGCATTGTTTCATATTGCACAAAATCTCAATGAGATTATTTATACATAAACATAATATAGTGCATAAACAGCTTCAGTGATCTTCTTGAAGTCATTTTTTCCTAATTCCTTAAGGGGTTAAACAACTGCTCCACCTAAAAAATAGAAATATTAGAATTCATTTATATGAAATATGCAACATAGGTACTTTAGTCTTATGTCCAAAGTGCACTTTGGTGTAGACACACACTAGACAGGGCAGGGAACCGTCTATTATCCCCTCTGTTGTAAGCCACCCGGATTCCCAGTGATTGGGCAGCATATAAATAAATCCTATTATTATTATTATTATTATTATTATTATTATTATTATTATTATTATTATTATTATGCCCCATTCATCCAAGGGTGAAAGATCAGACATTCATAAGCAGTCTCCTTCTGTACTGCTTATGAATATCCTTCTAACACCAGGTGGAGTTTCTTAAATACCAGACTTGCTTGTTTTTATAATTTTATATAAAACTAATCAGATTATTTTAAAATTCAATGGCTGCTGATCAGCTGTGATAATTTTGTAATGTTTTACATAGCATTTTGTGCATTACTAGTGATAAATTGAGTCTCTGTCCAAGCAATATTGGGGCTGTACACACTGACACTTTGTGTCGGCCTGTATGGGTGGTGAGGGCTGAGCATCCACACGCTCAAAGCCCTTACCGTGCTTCCCGGGTGCCATTTTGGTGTTCACCCATCAACACAGCACATGCCATGATGATACATGCTGGGCACAGCGCCCTATGGCACCCATTTTCGAGGCTTCTTTTTCTCCCTCCAGAGGTCCAGTGTATGGTTGCCACGGCCTAAATCTGGGGCAAACAGGGCAGCATCCTGCCACCCATCTGTACAGCCCCATTGACCCCAAGTGAATTTTCAAATTGAAATTCTAAGCGGAATGTTACCATTTTGAATTCTGATCATCTCAATTTCTGAAAACCTAATACTGTATGTTTATTACCTCCTGGATTCACCACTCAGTGTGTGTATGCATGATGTCATGCACAGGTATAGACACATAATCTTGTTATTTCTTTTGTGATGACCATTGGCTATCAACAGCAAAAACTGACTGTCTGACCAACTCTGTGAAAATTAGCTATCCTTTATGTGGAATGTTAATATTCCTTGCTCTTACTAGACTTTGATTTTATTTTTTAAGTGTGTGCTAGTTTGTTTTTTGTTTTGTTTTGGGGTTTTTCTTCTTCTCTTTTTCACCCACTAGTCCTGTGTTTTGGGGAAAAGATAGGGCAGACATAAAGTAATTGATGATACAAGCAAGTGAATAACTTATCCTGTCTTCTGGCACTTCACTTAGTCTTTCCCATTTGTTAGGATAGAAGGCCATTATCTCATCTTTTATACCACATGCTATGCATACCACTGATTCTGAGCTCCACTCTTCATTGCTCTGATAAGGAGATCAGTAGCTAGTCAAAGTAAAGAGTAATTAAACTATTTTTCATTCATCACAGAAAAAGGAGTCTATACCATTTAAAATTCAGACTTGTGTATCCTGTATACTCAGAAGCAAATTCCAATTAATTCAATGGCACTTATTATGTAAATGGTTATAGGACATCAGCTTAAATCACTGGGACTAACTCAGAGAAAGATCACTCATTTACCCTGATCTGAAGTCTATTGTAGACAGGTTTATCCAGTGGAAGCAATTTTTAAAAGTTCATTTCTTTTTAAAGTTATAACCAGTTATATAATATTGCTGTTAGTCTTACCTCTTGGTTTAAAACAGTATCGCTTTTGCTTGTAAGACGTATAGCCAGCTAGTGCTCCAACAGCTAACAGCACTACTACAGCCACAACTGGGGATGTAATCTGAGCGGCTGAACTAGAATCAACTGCAGAGGGGAAAGGAACAGCAACACAGTTTCTTCAGAAATACACCACTCTATTCTGTTTTTATTGTAAAAAGTGGATTATCACTTTGACCCATACTTTCTAGGGTATTCCTGTATTGCAAATATGTGCACATTTAAAAAGCAGAACAAAAACAGTCTGGATAATCCCCAGAGCATTTTTTTTTAAATATAATTTTAATGAGACCATTCACAATGAATGAAAAATGACTATAAGGATTTTAACAGCCTCATGGGAAGAAGCAAAAATTATTCTTATTAGTAAAAAAAAGAGAATGAAGTAAGGAGAGAGAGAGACATAAATTCATGCTCAGCCATGACCAGTCTTAAAGGCTGTTATGATATATAAAGTATAGTCATTTTTTTCACTGTCTTTATTTTACATTTCATTATTTCTAATAGTGTGCAGTATTTCAAGTGTCAGAGTGCAATTGAAGAAAATTGAGAAAAAAGTAAGTCTCACTGAAATCTCTTGGTGTGATCAGAAAAAGTGTTAGGAAGTTATATCAATTAATTTAAACTTGAGGATGGAACCAAACTAGAAATTGTATTAATTCTCTCTCTCTCTCTCTCTCTCTCTCTCTCTCTCTCTCTCTCTCTCTGTGTGTGTGTGTGTGTGTGTGTTTGTTAACTGCCTCCAAGTCAACCTCAGCTTATGGTGACAACCTCAGTTTATGTCATCAACAGGTTTAGGTTTTGTAGACTCAGGGCCATGGCTTCCTTTATTGAGTCTATCCACCTGTAATAGAATCTTCCTCTTTTCTTGCTGTATTCTATCTTACCTAGCACTATTATCTTTTCTAGTGAGTCATATCTTCTCATGATGTGTCTAAAATGTGACAACTACAATGGAGATTGCAATCAAGAAATCAGAAGAAGACTAGGAGGTGGAAGCGCAGCTATGAAAGAACAAGATAAGATCTTAAAGTGTAAAGACATCTCACTGAACACTAAAGTTAATTCTGTCCATCCATTATATTTTCCATAACTATCTGTACATGTGAGTGTTGGATGGTAAAGAAAGCTGATAGGAAGAAAATCAACTTTTTTGAAATATGATGCTAGAGAATAATTCTGTGTATACTGTGGAATGACAAATAAATGGGTCCAAAACAAATCAAGCCTGAACTTCCCCTGATTGCCAGGATATAAACTTGAAGCTGAACTCTGCACATCACATTACACATCCCATACCTTCAACAGCATGTTTAAGCAGCCCAACTGAGTGAAAAGCAGTTTCAAAGACAACAATCAAGATAATGCTTCTTATCCAGGCCAAGGCCATGGTCTATTTTCCCTTCCAAAAGTCACCCCACAACCATTTACAACCAAAAGGCCAGTTTGCCTACATACAGCAGCTGTAGAAGACAATAGCAGCTGGTGTGCATTTGAAACGAGGTAAGAACTGATAGCACATTCCAGATGGGGTTGCACAACTCCTTTTTGTTTAAAACAAAATTGAGCAATTTAAGGGTAAATTTGAAAACATATGAATATATGAATACATAGTACAGGTCCATCATATCTCCTTGAATGAAAATAATGTACCAGATTTCACTTACCAGTATTTCCCCCTTGATCTGAAATATGTGGTCTTTCGCCTGAAACAGAGGTAATAACATGTTTGTTTGTTTTTCAGGAAAATCTATCAAGAAATACCAAAATCATATAAAGACCTATCTAAACATTGTATTCTTTTTAATGTTCTTGTGTTTAACTACTTTTAACACTATTATTAGTTTTATTATATTTTCAATTTTTGTGTGAGATGAAATTTAAAGCACTATCTGTTTTCCCTGTTGTAAGCCTCCTTGAATCCCAGATTGGAAAAATTAGGAAAACAACAATATAAATAAATAGCAGCAATATATTGCTTTATTTGCTTAAAACACATATAGCTCCAATTGTAGAGTTGAATTTATTGCTTTAAGTCATTTCTTGCTTTAGTAACTGATCAAGAATAAGAGCAACATTAATACTACCAAACTATGTTTTTATACAGGATATAAAATAAGAACAGGGAAAAATAGTTCAGTCATAGTTTCTTCCCACTGAATTAAGATCAAGGGCACTGATGCCCGCACATTGCCCTCCAGAAGTTTTTGGCCTACAGCTCATATCAGCTTTAGCCAGATCTTGGAGGTAACTTCGCTTGTTGTCACTCTAGAAAGTGAGACCAGTGGCCTTCAGCCACATTTCTTTGAGTATCTTGGCTGTGGTGTCACTTTAGTTTATTCTGATTCTGAATGATGTGGCCAGCTGCAGGCAGGATTCTGTGCTAGTCTGAGTGGCAGATAATTGTTTTAAAGTAAAAAATAATAATGATAGAGAAGCAATCTTTTAGCCACCCCATATAGTTAAGGTAGGCCCATTACAGACGGGCTTAAAGTACGCGCTCCGCTCATACTAGGGTTAGGAAGGGGCGTCACTTCCTGACCCTTCTAACTAGCATGCGCGGAGCACGTACAAAATGGCGGCACCCTATACACATAGGCGCCACCATGGCTACGTCACGACCACACCACATCCAAACAGGGCGGCGCGGAAGTGACGTACTGGGGCCGTGCAAGGGCGCCTGGGGAGCTCTTTCCGCGGTCCTGGAAGGAACTCCGTTTCGGAGCTCCTTCCACCTTTGTGTCGCTGGGCGCAGCCTTTACATGGCTGTGCCAGCGACGCAGAGCAGAAAGGGGCCAAGTGGCCCCTTTCTCCTCCTCCCCACTGCCACTGGGTGTCCTTGGGGCTTGAAGCCCCAAGGACACTCCTTTCCAGGCCGCGGGGAAGCGGCCTTTTGCCGCTTCCCCGCAGCCTGGAAAGCAGCAGATTGGGGCCTCAGAGGCTGCCGTTGTGGCAGCTGAGGACCCGATCCGACGGGGAAAGGGCCGGTTACAGGCCGCCCCAAACAGGCAGTCTGTAACGCGTCGTAAACACAGCAACACTCCCCTCAACCAGCAACCTATAACACATGAACACACACACACACATCCCACTGCAACCAAACATGACAACCATATAATGACAACTATTTAATCTGGGAACTTGAATTGAGCAATGTAATGAATTAATTTTATTAGTAATGTTTAAACTTCTGGCCCTAGCCAGCCTGGCCAATGGTAACAGGTTATGGGATTCCAAAAACATCTGGAGGACCAAAATTCTGCACCCCTCCTAGATGAGATTTGAAAGTGCAAAATACTTCAAAGAGGTACTTGGAATCCAGCTCAAGAACGTAGCATGAATATGGGGCTTTAAGCCTTTGCCCCCGCCCACTGTAGTCCTGGATCAGTGGACTCTTCTCCATGCCTGCAGTGTCTAGGGCCAAAGAGTATTCTCTGTTTTTAAATGGAGTTTTGCCAAAATAATTTGCCAAAGGCCATTAGTTTTATGAAATAAGTTTAACTATAAAAATACAATGACATCATCAAATTACAGTACAAAATATTAACAAGCATCAGTTGATTTTAGATACCAATAAAATATCTTAAAGGCACCAGATCCCATCTAATCTTGGAAGCTAAGTGGTGTCAGCCCTGTTTAGTACTGGGATGAGAGACTGCCAATGAATACCAGGTGCTCTGGGCTATAGATCAGAGGAAGGAACTAATGAAACCAGCTGTGAGTACTCATTGACTAAGAAAACCCTATGAAATTCATGAGGTTTCAGTAAACTGACAGGTGACTTGAAAGTGCACATACACACAAGCAAATAGAATAGGAATCCAGAGTGGCCTCTGGTCGCTCTGGGGGCATGCATCATCTGCACACCCATCTCCGAAGTATCCAGAAGCCACTTTATCTCGCCCCTCTGCATAGGGCCTAAAAGATGTAGCCATGTTGAGGAATGCAGAAAAGGACTGCAGATTAGCTGAAAGAACCTAAACTATTATGCCATACCTGCTGGAGGTAGAGGTTTCCCATCGTTGAGATCCAAGTCACTAAAATCATCTGAAAATATGAAATTGTAATATTACTTTTTCTCTCAAAATTCTCTTTCCAAGTTTTTCCCAATCTTGTGCTTCTTCAGAGACTTTCTTTTAGCAACTAAGCCTGTATTTGCAGACACTTTTCTGTTTCATGTATGAAAGATTAAGTTCCCTCTCTTCAAATTAGAACCATTTTATTTCATTATATTCAATACCCAACTCAACACAATGTCTCTACATGATTTGAGGCATGTGCCTTTGGAAAGAGCAAAAGGAAAAGAAAGGGTTTTAACTTTACTCCTTCCAGAGACAGAAACGAAGGATTTTCCCATTGGAAAGAGCAAAGGGGAAGAAAAGGGCTTGCATCTTCCAAATGTTGAAACATCACCAACCAATGGATTTTGCCTTTGGAATAAGCAGAAGGAAAGGAAAGGTCAACTTTGTTCCTTCGGAAAGCTGAAACGCCACCAACTGATGGATTTTGCCTTTGGAAACAGCAAAGGGGAAGGAAGGGTAGGGCAGAAAACTTTGCTCCAGTGCCCTCCCAAATTGACACCACACCAACAAAAGCCCCAGCTTCTGACACTCACTTTCTTCTCTCCTTATCTCACTACCTGCCACATGGTCTGAACCTGAAGGGGATGCTGAAAAAGCATTCCAAGTACCTCCCTTCTCTGGAGAGTCAGCTAATCAGTATCTGAGGTCAGTGCCTTGAGATACTGTCCCCTTGGGGTGGCATGGCCCACTGTTTAAGAACCTAGGTGGCAGACAATGAAAGACTTAAGCAGCTCCTGCCAGTCACTTTTCTAAACCTTTTACTTTTAAAAATCTATACAGCCAGCATTGTATGGGGCATAAACACTTGCACAACCACTAGGTCCACAAGTGGTGGCACATTCCCCACACTCCTGCAAAGGAGGTATTCATGACATCCTTGCATGAATAATTCCAGTCGTTGTGAACTTTGGTCACAGCCATTATGAAAAGGCTGGGATGCTGGAGGACCAGCTGGGTTGTCATGCCAACTGAGTCAGGCACCTGGGCACAGATCTGTTCCTAACCACAGCAAGTGCTACTGTATTCTGGTGTAACCTGACACACTGGTACTACCTGCCTTCACCTCCTTCACCTCCTTTTCCACCCAAACCCATGCAACTATGCTATGGATTTTTCATGCTGCCAGCACCAAATAAGATTTTGGTCCAAGATTTTCAGATATGTGTTTGTGCATAAATGCCTTCTCATTAGTTCCTTAATAGCCTTGTATATACTTCAAGACCAAATCTTCCAACCACCATATCATTGTGGTACACATGGACTAGTCTGGCCAAAAAACAACAACAACAAAAAACCACACACAAAAAACCCAACTTTTTTCCTAACTAGGGAAGCACATAATCAAAACATATATTGTGAAAGATTTGTTTTAAAATAGCCATTTAAATTTTCCATACGATATTCTTACTTGAATTGCTGTGCTCTGTTTGCTGCAGGGAAAGACATGTAAATGGTTGAAGGTTGCAGTCACCACCACCAATGCATGTTTAACCCATTAGAAAAGGAGGAAAACACATATCCAAAAATACAAAATCCACATAAAAATAGCAGGAACTCACCCTGCCCCATGTGTTCCTAAAAACACTAAAAATTGCTGAAACTGCTCACATTTGGAGAGAACAGGAATAGTCCGTCCTCCTTGTACATCCCCTGCTTCCCACAAATGGTGTGCAAAACTAGGTCACAGCATTCCCAATGCAACAGAAAATATAAAAGATATCATAGAAGCTAGTTATTGTCTTCTGGCCTGGGAGGGAGTGAAGGGGCAGGTCCAACGCCATCGGGCCTGAAAAAGAAGAGCCCTCCCTCCTTGCCAACTGTCATCTTCCAGCCTGGGAGGGAGTGAAAGGGCAGGCCCAACGCTATTGGGCCTGGCCTCTATTAAGAAGCAGAGCCCTCCCTCTAGTCCATCTGCCTTGGTCCAGGCCTGAGAGGGAGAGAAGAACTGCTGGATCTGATCCCCTTCTCCACCACCATTCCCTTCTCCTTTTCTGTCATGTCTTTTTAGATTGTAAGCCTGAGGGCAGGGAACCGTCTAATTAAAAATAATAATAATTGTAAGCTGCTCCCTTTAGGGCTGAAGGGCGGGGTATAAATACCGTAAATAAATAAATAAATAGAAATCATTCTATAACATAGAATAAGTCTGCAAGTTTAGAGGATCTACAGTATGTCTGTACACATGACCTCACAGAATTTCATATTAACAAATGGCCACCGCTGGTGTGGCTAAGGGTACTGTAAACTTTATCACAGTCCAAGCAGCATGGCCCCACAGCCCTCTATGATCCTCCATCACATAATAAACACATGAAAAATTGGCTAAAGCCAGATACCTAACCCAATAAATCCAAATTACCCAGATTTAAACTAGTAGTTTTGATTTGACTTAGATTAATTTAAGAGGCATTAACACTACTGGTATAAACCCAAGCAATCTAAGACCAGTGATTTATGGATTTACACAGAACATATTTTTTTAAAAAAATAAAAAATAAAGAACACTTACGACCGCCAATGCTGCCATGACCACCACTGCTACTGCCACCACCAATGCTGCCACCTCCTCCTCCTCCTCCTCCTCCTCCTCCAATGCTGCTGCTGCCACCGCCAAGTGCATCCCCTAGATTAAAGTCAGAATCTAAAACATATTAAAGCAAGTTGTAAATATATTATCAGTGTCAAGGGAAACAGGTGTTTTCAATAACAAGAGCAAAAGATTAGGAAAAAAGAATGAGTAGGAGCAATTCCAACTGAATTACAAAATCTATCACATTTTAATGCCCATTAATCATACTAAAAATTATAATATTACAGCAACACTAGATAATGTATTCTGGGATTGCTCTGATCTTATCAGATGTGTTTAAGGTATGTTTTGATAGGGAAACAAACAATGATAGGGATACAAACCTGTCAACATCTCTTAAAGTTTAGGAGATGCCCATGAGATCTTCCCCCCACCAAAGAACAGGACCTTCCTAGAAACTTTCTAAAAAGGATGTGGTAGTGGCAGTGGTGATGGAGTTGGAAGAGGAGCAGGAGGAGGGGGATGGGGTGGGAGACCCCTAAAATACTAAGTGAAACAGCTGATAACAACACAATTTTTAAAAGATATTAAATGAACCTCCCTCTTTTTTAGATCTTAACATTGGTGGGTTACAGACCGCCCGTTTGGGCGGTCTGCACCCACCCCCTTTCCCTGGGGTATCAGGGCCTCAGCAGCCAGACGGCAGCCACTGAGGCCCCGATCCGCCGCTTTCTGGCTGCAGGGAAGTGGCAAAAGACCACTTCCCCGCAGCCTGGAAGGGTGTCCTTTGGGCTTCAAGCCCCAAGGACACCCCGCGGCGGTGGGGAGAAGGAGAAAGGGGCCGCTTGGCCCTTTCTCCTTTGCGCCGCTGGGCGCAGCCGTGTGAAGGCTGCGCCCAGCGGCACAAACCAGGAAGGAGCTCCAAAAGGAGCTCCTTCCTGCTCCGTGCTAAGGGTGCACTAAGTGCCCTGGCATGCAGCGACGACGTCACGTCCGCGCCGCCCCGTTTAGAGGTGGTGCGATCGTGACGTCATCATGGCGGGGCCATGTGGAATGGCCGCTGCCATTTTGTGCGCACAGAGCGTGCACTAGGTTAGGGGGGTGCAGAAGCACCGCCTTTCCTAACCCTGTACGCGCAGAGCGCGTACTATATGGCCCGTCTGTAACGGACCTATGAAAATTATTCTTACCATCATTTCCATAGCCGCCATGTGGTTTAAGATCAGATAGAGATTAGGTCTAGAGTTCCCACCTTTAATGATAAACATTTCCAGATTTCATCACGGCATAAACAGAAATCCAAACGAATACCTCTATTATAAATCCTTAAGTGGAAAAAAGTTTACCATCACTTCCATGGCCACCTGCATGTGGTCGAAGGTCAGGATATAGATGAGGTCTGGGGTTGTCACCTATTAAGTATAAATGTTTCTGAATAGGAATTCCATCAGAAGCACTTTTTTTCCTTTACCAAAAGGATAATCTTCCTACCTTCTTTTAAATGCTGTTTTCACATAATGTTAAGATCATGGGATGCTGAGTTTGCCAAGCTTGTTTACTCTGATACAAATGTGACATGAAAACAAATGTTTTCAGAAGTGTAATTTTGGTCAATATTAACCACAAATTGTCAAGCAAGATTCATGGGGATCTGTACAAAACAGGTTCTGTTTTAAACTTAGTGACTGTAAACAGAACATTTATGATCCTTCTGCCAACATTAATAATATGAAGCTGGCCAGGTAACTATAGAGATCAAAGTTTAACATACTGTAATATGGTCTCAGTTCTGAATAGGTGTGTTGTTTCTATTTATCAGATGATACATTTGATGCTTTATCAGTACCGTAAAGCTATCAATTAAAAAAAAAAAACTGGATTCCCCCGACCACCAAAAAACTATATCCCCTTGGTTCAGTTCAGGCTTTCTAACCACTGGTGTATTGCTCCCCCCAGGTCAATCTTCAACAGATGTTCACATTTTGTGTGTGTCTTTGGTTTATTATCTGTACTCATAAAGGTAAAACCAAAGATATACCACTTCATGAAGCAAACAGCTGATGAAAAATAACTAGCTTCTTATATGATGGCCTGCCCAAATATTTTACCAAATATTTTTGTAGAGTTTTTTTATTTATAATTCTTTGGCACTAAGCCCAAACCATGTAGAAAATATTCACTCTCACAGTTTTATTCTATAAAAAAGGAAGGAAGAAAGTATTCAGTACAAGTCAATTTCCAGGCCTCTGCTGCCACTTTGAGATACTACTTTTTATTCTGCATGTTTCTACTATCAGTAATGCAAAATTCTTTTTATCTTCATAAAACTCTATCACATAAGCCAAAATGACCAAAGGAGAATATGGTTGGTAAAAAAAACAAGTAAGAGATTAGCATTTTCTAACAAAATTCAGTAAATAATTTATTCTTGGGGAACATTAAAAAAAAAAGCCTGAAATGATTACTACACCAGTAATATCAGTGCATTTGAAAGCTACGTTTACAGTTTCATTTGTAGGTTTAGATCTTATATGCACATATCTAAGCATTGTGACTTCAATTATTCAAACTCAACTGCCATCTAATACTCACCCACTGGTGGCCTTTTGGTGGCTGGATTGGGCCGCATGGTAACTAAACCAGAGAAATCAAAGTCAGTCTATGGTTAGCTTACTTTTAAAAAAAACTTCTACCAATATGGCTAAATAAAAAATAGCTAGAGCTTTTATTGACATGGCTGAAGCTGCAATTATATTCCCAGTTACCAAGGTGTAAGATCCATTGCTAGAGTACATATGCATACAATTGCACTGAGGAACATGTTCAGACTTTCTTTTAAAGTATGGAGTACTCAATGGCTTCACTAGGTTTATATTTGGTTGTGTAATTTTAATTAACAAATTATTAGTGTTAGATAGCTCTGTATTCAAACATACAGTGCAAATGCTATTCTGCATACCTGAAAGAAGGTTATGTTTTAAACTTATATTTAAAAGAAGGATCCATAAGCCAAGATCCAGTTGGGCACACAAATTATGATCTGTGCACCCCCTGTATTTTTCCCTTGAGCTCTTCTCCTGTACATCCCACAGCTCCTAAAGCAGTCTTCTTCACACTGCTTTACTCCAGACGTGACGTGTTGAACTACAACTCTCATCACCAGCCAGCATATATATTCTAGCACACAGACACCACATTGAGGTACACTACCCTAAAGAACTATCATTTGAATTCCTGTAAATCAAAACAATGAATTCGTTCATGAGATATATGTACACAAGTGCTCTTCAGAAGAGGAAAAATGAGGGAAATAGCATATACAGCACAATGGTCTCTGTCAAAGCAGGGAGTGGACTCCAGCTCTTGTTGAATTATAATGTTAAGTAGTCTCACAATTGACTATGCTGGCTGGAACTAACGGGAATTGCAGTTCAACAACAGCTGAAGTCCTATAAGTGATGTATACTGTCATAACCACTTTTTACACCATCATATATGATTTTTCAGTTGTTGTGAGAGCAGGTAATCAGTACCTCTTTGTACATTTACCCTACCCCACCCCCTCAGCCTTTGAACATAACAGGCCTTTTCAGCACTGGAATACAACCTTACAATTAATGGCCAAGGAAGGGTGTGGGTGTATATGGCTGCAGTTCTGGAGCCAGGAAAAAGAAGAACAGACATTGTCCTTCTAGATGTACAGCAAGCCACTTGGCTTCTTTCTGGACCCTACAATACAGCAGATTGTCTCCCATGACAAAGACCCAGTTTGTTTCTTCCTTATACTGGTATAACCTGCCTTAATTCAATCCTTCCTTTCAATCCACTACCAAGTTGTGTAAAGAGTAATAAGGTGACATCAGAAATATATGTAAGCATGCATGTCTCTCATTCATAAGGTCTCCATTCAGTGACTGATGGTGTATGATGAAAGAAGATTCTCTTCAATGCTTTGCATAAACAATTAATATTAGCATTGCTGTTTTTTTACCCACACACTTACCTGTCCCAAGGGCATCAGATAAATCAAAATCACCAAATCCTGTTAAAAGAGCACAAACATTAAATCAAGGATTTTAAAAGAACTTTCATGCTTTATTCTTGTGCTAAACTGAAGTGCTGCACATACTGTACATTCCACATGGTGTCACTACTAACAGGCCTTGTGTGTTCCATACAGATAGGTGTAATGTCCGTACAATATAACTATATGATTCACTGCTGTTTTGTGGAGAAACTTAGAATCATAGAATCACAGAGCTTGAAAAGAACACAAGGGCCATCCAATCCAACTCCCTCCCATGCAGGAATACAAAATCAAAGCACTCCTGACAGATGGCCATCCAGCCTCTGATATTATTATTATTATTATTATTATTATTATTATTATTATTATTATTATTATTAACCTTTATTTATAAAGCACTGTAAATTTACACAGCGCTGTACATACAATCTTTTTAATTGGACGGTTCCCTGCCTTCAGGCTTACAATCTAAAAAGACATGACACAAAGGGAGTGGTGGTGGGGAAGGGGCCTTTCTAGTAGGATAATACATATAAAATACATAGCAATATAGGAAATTTAAATTTAATCTGTTTAAAGTCTTCCAAAGAAGGCAATTCCACCACACTCTGAGGCACATATTCCATGGTTGAATGGCAATTATGATCAGGAAGTTCTTCCTAACATTTAGGTGGTATCTCACATTATCTTCAGCAACTACTGGGGATTTCTAGGACTGAGATAGGGATCCTGCATCGAATGCCGTAAGATAGCTTGTGAAGAAATTGGAAAAGTTGTTGTGGCTGCTGCTGCTGTTGCTGCTACTTCCAGAATTCTCACAATCATCAGCATCACTGCTTGACTCTGTTACCCTAAAAGGTGGGGTCTCCTTGGGGGATTTATTATCTCAAAAGGAGGCCTGTGAGAGGAGGGTAATTTTGGGAATCTTTTCACCTGTGTATACCAGTACTAATTGCAGAGAGACTCCAGTTTCAATGAACATAAAGGTTTTATTTAGCAATGTGCAAAGGTTCATGCAAACACACAAAACCACTGCAAGCTTAAGAACCACACAGGACTAACAGACAGAAAGATGTGGAAGGTTGAATAGAGAGAGATCAGGAATTAGAAGGGGTGATAATTACCAGTCCTGAAGATAGGTCCACTGAAAATGAAGCATGGCTCAGACAGCATGTGAGGGTCACATAGTGAGTAAGAGGGGCCGTCTGTGCACAAATAAGGCTAGAGCTGGGCCTGATATTTATATCTTATTCCATAGCCTTGAGGGGTACTTGGTGCTACTACACTGTGTAACAAAGGCTTTGCTGTCAATTTGGCTGATGGTTTTAACTTTGGAGTGACAAAACAGGGATTGGCTCTGGAATAACTCTGCAATAGTTGGACAGAAAGGATGACCAGGAACACAGCATGGGGTAAGGTAGAAGATTGTATTTAACTCCTTTTACTTTGAGACTTGCTTTGTCTCTGAATGTGAAGAGATAGGGGTTCAAGTAGTAAACCCAGCTTACTTTGATTTTAGTATCATCTAGGTCTCCTCCAATTTCTCAGGTCAGTGTATCTTCTCACATGTGTAACTTCCTAGTGTTCTAAAAGTCATTGTGACCTCTCAAAAACATGCCTGATGCTAGATATCAAATATGAAACCCTATATCTAGTGAGAGAGGTGTAGGATATGTTAATAACTCTCCATGAGGGTCTGTATATACCAACTTATAACATCTGAAATTTGGAAAATTTACTTTGCATAATACAAGCTGATGCATAAGGGGCCCATCATGGGGAAGCTGCTCTTGGTAATCTTGACTTGATGAGCACAAAATACAGACCAGCTAAAAGTGTAGATTCTGCTGGCAGTTTGTAGAATCTAGCCCTTGGTGATAAAAGCTCCACTTGAATTTTTCCTACATGAAACATGTTATGATTGATGCACACAATTCAAAACTGAGACTCTCTAAATAAAACACAATGATCTTATTCATAAAACTACACTAAATCCAGTCCACCAGGAAAAGACATGAAACTTATCATGCAGCCTGTAGGGACTAGAAGCCAAGTTGGCCAAAATTCTGAACAGTTTATTTATACATTTCCAAAGTAAGATTAATGGGATTATTCACAAATAAATATTATTTTCTTTTAATCATAATATCCTCACAATTAATCCCTAAGGAAAAAGAATGGTGTTTTTGATAATGTTAAGAAGAGCATCCAGTTGGAACACAAGTGGTTGTTTCCTTTCTTCAAGTTATTTGCTTGAACTCCATACAATCTACTTCTCTGGAACAACTAGTCTTATATTTGACCACAAATCAAAAGAAATGCACAGAACGGAACTCACATAAAAATACCATAAAACAACATAACAATAATATTGTGATGTCATAGTTTTCTTCTTGTCTGTGTTCTATCCAATTTATAGTCTATCTCAAAGCTATTTAAGCTCATGAGGTATTATGAAAGACAAAAGTAGTGTGACACATAGGAAAGGAAGAAGTTATAAAAGGAGCAAAATGTTTTGCCAGTGAAATAATTCTTCTATGAGTGTCAAGAGAAGTGCTGGTATTGAAATTCTGGTTATTTTCATCCCATCCACAGACAGTGCCAATGTCAAACTTTTCATATTCTAAGAATAATAGTTTTCAGTGGACCTATAGTGTCTATTTAAATACTGCCAGCAACCTAAAACCATTTATGATTATATTTTTTGCTGTGGACGGGTGGTGTTTATCGTTGTAAATATGTTGTGTCTACTCACATCTCTGGATGATATATTAATCTCAAAATAAGTCAGAAAGTGGTGAGCCACATTCCCACCATGTGATGCATCTCTCAGGCACTGACACCTAATCATCCATTATGCCACCTCCTTACTTATTTTAACTATTTAGAATCTGCTTCAAGGACAGTTTAATGCACTGGTATTAATGCAGAGATAAAAAGTAGATAAAGGTGCAGTACAGACCGGCGCTTTGTGCCAGCCTGGGGCCAAAACTAGGACTTGGTAGCGTGGAGCGAACCCTACTGCACACCACGGGCGCCATCTTGGTGTGTCGCCATTTACGAGGGGTGTGTGATGGTGATGTGGGATGGCACAACACTGCTCCAGGGTGCTTATGGCACCTCAGCAGCAGCAGAGAAAGGAGCCACTTTTAGTGGCTCCTTTTTCCCAGCGCATCATTGCCACACCGTTTGATTGGAGCGGCCACGATCCGAGAAAGAAAGGGGTGGCCTCTGTCTGCCCCTTTCTCCTAAACTGTTTAGGCCCTTAGTGCCTAACAAATTCCCTGTAAAAGCTTGAAAAACCTCAGTTCTAGGAACATCCTATAAATATTGTCTCATTGCAAAGTTATGGAAGCACAGTACACTAAAAGCAGTAAGGATTATCTGAAGACTTGTAGGCAGCCAGTGAGTGTAAACAAATTGGTTAAAAATTAATCTGTTTCTATTTCCCTGTGGAATATCTGTACAAACTCAAACAGAAGTGTTTTCACTGCATAGCTTTCTTCCAATGAGACTAAGGTTTGATTTGAACAGGCGAAGAGTATGTAGAAAATTCCATTGTTTGTTCAGATTCATTTTCCAAAAAGGAATTCTCCTGTGAACTTGACAACCTGAGGAGGGTTGCCTTCTCATAGCAGTCTGAGAGGCAACTGAGAGAACAGTCCTGAGCAACTGAAGAGCAGACTGTTGCTCTGTTCCTCTGGGTCTCTGATGAATTTTGCACTGAAGTGTCTGTATTTTAAAGAGGAGGGAAGTGGGATGTGATCTGACTCAAGTGCTTCATTACTCATTTCCCTCTAGACACAACTGCCTTAGCAGTTTCTCTTATAACCCCCAAGGCGATTCTGTTACAAGATGTGGGTTTTTTGTTTAAGTGGAACTGCAACTGAAGCTGAAACAAAAGAAAAGGTAGCCTTTCAAGACAGGTGACTAAAAAAATGCAATATTGGTATGCACTGATCAGTAGGATCACAAATTTCTATCAGGAAAACACCAGAAATGATAATTTAGGGGAGTTAGAAAGTGGAAAGGATGGGGGATGATTTAAATCACATTATACTGTATTAAGGACCTTTATAGCCAGCCTGGTAGTGGTTTGAGCACTGGACTATTACTCTGAAGATCAGGGTTCAATTCTCCATTCACACAGAATTCCACTGGGTCACCTTTGGTGAGTCACACACTCTCAGCTCCAGAAAATCTTGTGATAGACTCATTTTAGGGTCACCATAAGTCAGAAATGACTTGAAGGTACACAGCAACATATAAGACCTTAACATACTCAAACTGAAAGCTGGTGGAGGTACAGGTGTAGCATAAAATAGAGAGTAGAAGGATTATGCTTTGGAAATCCTTGGGATTGTTCCTGATTTCTATACTAGTTTTAGTTGACCTCTCAGGCAGGCCAGCCTCACCAATTCATCTGCCACTCATGTCAGAGCAGCCATCCAATAAAACTAATGGCTGCCCAATGCTTCAAAGGCATTTTATCTTACAGATGACATTAAATTCTATGCACTGACTGTTTTTCAAGGACACTGACACCTCACTACTGGCTCCCATGTTTGTTCAAGACAAAATATGGTTGCACACACACTTGGATGCCATTTTTAATTGTGCATAGCACTTGACCCACTCAGCATTCCCTGCCTATTGAACATGTGTAAGTTTCACTGAGCTGTTAGGAGGAGTGCTCAGGGTTTCTTGCCTCTTCCTCATTTCTGCTCCATTTTGGTTCTATTTCTGTCAGCACTCACCTCCTGATCTCATAGTTAGAGGGAGCAGTGCATCTCTGAGCACTCATCTTTGTTTTTTTCTTATGTAAGTGAATGGCTACTGTTCACTGACATAGAAGAAACAGAGAAAAATCAGAATGCTCCCCTTGGTGACATTGGTGCATTGAAGGCAAAATCTGCCCTCTGACACCGGACTGTCAATGCTCAACTCATAGGGTTCATGCAGGAAGAGTGTAATCTGTAATCTTAATCCCCCAAAGTTTTGTAGCAGTCAAACCAGTGCTGTGTCAAAGCACCAGGATATTTTTTATTTTTGGCAGGAAAGGTGACATCATTTGCCATTCTCTTTAGATATACCTGTTCTTTCCATGCTTCACTGTAGTCCTCACATTAGTGGGAAGGGGCGGGGGAGAGACTTTCCCAACAAAAATACATTATTGCAAACTATTCCTCTCTTACAGTGCAGTTGTGATGTAAAGTATTCCAGGGCTGTTTTTAATAGTCAAGTAAAGCCCATAAACTTAAAAAAAAGTGACACCTGGTTAAGATAAAACTTCCAGAAGTGGTTTGTGGATATGGATCAGTACATTTGTCTGATGGATTCTCCTTGCCTAAAGTTGGTCCCCATGCCTGAACAGGGATTCAGACCCTGATCTCCCAGAGTCCAGAACTCAGACTGCTACACCACAGTGTCTCTAGAGATACCAGATAGTTCCTACTAAGAGGAATCTCACAGAAAGATGTCATGAATCCACACAAAGAGATGCATCATATCATGCTGGGGTTGGAGATGTTGGACTATCAGTGCTTACTAGCCTGGACAGCTATGTATCACCTCTAGTGTCATTAAGAGGGTGTTTCTACTGGTTGCTGGGTAGAACAAGTGGGAGGATGTTCTAGTGTTCTTGCCCTCCTTCTGAGTTCTCCATAGGCATTTGTTAGAATAAAAGTTTGGACTAAATAGTCCTGTGGTCTCATCCAGCATTCATCTTCTTGCATTTTTTACAATCCCAATACTCAACTCTCTATCGCAGAAAGAGTTTTGCTATACTTTACCTTCCCTCCTACTCACCAGTAGCTGAAATTATTGAAATTATCAAATGAATAATCAAATTCATGCCACTCAACTTTCTGGAAAATGAAAAAAAAAAAGTCAAAGAATGTGTTTGCTCCACCCAGATGAGAATGCCCTAATTTTATAATCTGGCATGTTATATGCGCAGGTTTGAATAATTACTAGGGCTGACAATGGTTGATTAAATCAGTTAACTAACATCATCATCACACAAATCAAACCTTTCTCATACAAAGCATATGGTTTTAATACATCCCATTGTGTTCCTCACAGATACACAAAACTAGGAAATGGTAAATTTATTTGGAGATCATTAAGCTTCTCTTATGACTTGATATGTCACCTGACCTAAATAACAATATGTCATAATGCTAGGAAAGGGAGAGGGTAGCAGAAAGAGAAGAAGACCATATGCCAGATGAATGGACTCAAACAGGGAGGTCACAGGCATAGATTTGCAGAAGCTAAGCAGAGCAGTGGAGGAGAGAGGGTCTTGTAGATGTGTCATCTACAGGGTCAACTGTTAACATCAGAGTTATAAGTAAAGATGGATTTTGTGCATGTAAGTACAAATAGATATTTGCAAACTTCACAATAAATCCAAGCCTAGATTGCCAATTTGGGATATTATCACATTTGACTTTCAAGCTGCCATAAAAGGTCACTAATAGTACCTTTTGTGATATCTATTACATGATGCTGCCTCTCTCTCATCATTCCTTGTCTTTCTATCATGGTCAGCCCACACACATCTGGTCATTGACTGGGAACACTTATCAATAAGCTCCCAATTCTGCTAGTTATCAGGTGTGGAAAATCATCCTGTTGCAGTTCCGGGATCCATGTGATGTCAGTGTCTCCTCCTCCCCCCTAGCTCCCTTCCCTTCACTATTCTAGAACATCTGGGATTGTTGTTGTTCTTTTACTTCCTTTTATTCTTTAAAACCATAGAGTTTAAAACTGCTGAGTTAGTATAACTCTGGAACTGTGTTAAGAAATCACACACATACATATGAAAGACACACTGGGTAGGGCATAGGGTAGAGAGGTAGGGTTAAGGATGAAAGAGGAAGAGAGTGCAAGGGACCAGCTAGAGTCTCGTCGTGCTAAGGGAGGGATGTACAGTTGGGAATGCCCCCAAACTGATAAGTATGCATTTTTCTTCATTAATGCACTCACAATGAGAACAGAGGTGATGTGATAAAGTCTTCAGTTACAAATTATTAACCAAGTATCATCTCCTGGCCCAGCCACCCTCCAAGTGTATCTTAACAACCAGCAGCCATTCTGCGCAGTGGAGTTCTGTTCTGCTAGCAACTGAATTGCATCAGGATTAAGTTTCTAGCCCCTCTCACCAGATATCTGCAGTCTGACAAGGAATTACATCAGGGTTCCTGCTTTTGATTGTCACAATCTTCCTTGTTAGTAGGAGAGGGCTGGGAATGGCATCCTGCTGTGTCCCAATGGCCTACCATCACTTAGAGCAGCTCCCTGGAAACTGAGGTGGGATTTGAGGAGTTTTTATTTGGGGAAATAGTGCCACAATAATTAATACATAATACTGTATAGCTGAATATAGAGTGCTTAACAGATTCATAACTTTATGTTCTGAATATGTAACTGTAATACAGGATGCTAGTCAATGTTTCCATTCTGAAGTTTAACATAGATACATATTCTTGGCTGTGGATATTTCCAAAGCAAAGGAACAATGGAACTGCTGCAATCAGACATACGGTATATTTTGGTTTGCTTACTCTATGCTAGAGTGATGTCCCATACTGGAGATAAAGCACTATACCTCTCTTTAAAAGCTTTTTCTATCACAATACCCTAAAATCTAAGATTCCTTAAATAGAAAGGTCTTTGCCAGCAGAAACAGAGCAGGGAGAGTTCCAAATGGACCTCTCAGGGAAAGGAGTTTCCATAATTTGGGAGCAGCCATTGAGAAGGCTGGTGTTCCCACATGCCTGGGATGGTGGTGGGTCCAAGAGAAAGCCTTCCATTGAAGATTTTAGAGCACAGGTAGGTTCATATAAGGAGATATGGTATTTTTTTGGGGGGGGATCTGAACTCAAGCTATGTAGGGCTTTAAAGATCATAGCCAGCACTTTGAATTCTTCCCAGAAAAGGATCAGCAGCCAATGGAATTGTTTCAGCAAGGGAATTATATGAACCCTTTAACCTCCCCTGGTCAGTAACCAGGTCACAGCATTTTGGACCCACTGACTTTTCTGAGCAGTTTCCAAAGTCATCTCCACATAGGTTGTGTTACAATAATCTAAATGTGATGTAACCAGGACATGTGTCAAGGAAGCTAGAGCTGACGTACCAAGGAACAGACAATTTTAGCTGTGCAAACACACTCTTGGCCACCACTGAAACCTGGGCATCCAGGCTCATTACTGAGTCTAGGAGAATGCCCAAGAATTGTTTCCAGCCAATTGTTTTGATAGGAAAGAAGACACTGGGGCAGTACAGACAGATGGCTTCGTGCCGCCCATCTTTGCCCCATCTGTGCTGCAGCATCCGCATGCACCCAGAGTAATTTGGGTGCTTGGATGCCCTTACATCACGAGGCTGCACCCCGTGTAGATGGGGCTGCAGCCTTCTGATGTAATGGTGCCAATTGTAGGGCTCGGCACATATAGATGCTGCACCGAATCAAGCCCTACTATTGCCGCAAATGGCCTATGTGTACCGGGTCATAGTCAAGGGAAAGTGTCCATGCCAATAATAAGTAAGGTATGTGTACAAAAATAAGGAATTGGTCAGACCTTTCTTTTTGTTACCTTTCACTGCAAAATTATAGGGAAAATAGAGCTAAAAAAAAGCAGGAGATTGTACAGTGTCAATTATCTTAGACAATGTATGTCCTATAAAACTTGCCATTCCACACACAGGGCTGTCTATGCATGTGGAAATCAAAGTCTCAGAGTTGCATAAATAGGCTACTCCCTGTATGATATTTCCCAGAACTAGAAAGTCCACATTCCAGACTTAATTAGTGTTTATGTTTAGAAGCCTGGCACTGTCAAAATAAGAATCTGGATGCAAAAGATTGCATGGATTATCATCCTTCACCTAATTCACACACATTTTTCCCCAATTGTCATTCTTTTCAATTATTCACTGTTTGGTTATGTGATAAACTGCAAAGCTTGATAAATACACCAGTTTACAAGATATGAAAGCACATAGAAAAACTGGGCTCAGTTTTATCTTAATTAAATTACCATAATTTATATTAATTAAATAAATTCCAAAGTCTGTGGTTCATAAAAATAATTAGTGCAGCAATGTTCAGAATACTAGATCAAGAGTTTGACATCCATTACAATAGACCCATATGGATAAATCGCTTGAGTTGGTATGAATATTAATTCTTTGAAAGCACAAACATGCAGCTCAACTTGTATCTCTCTTATGACTTTATCGCATGGGGGGAAAATTGGGAGAAAAGCAGGAGTTCAGATGTACATTAGCCCGTGAAAACTGCATGATCATGGTGAAGATTTTCACACGATGTCATAATTAAAGAAGACTTATGCTGGCAAGAAACAGGTAATAACCAGCAACAAATCATTCACACAGAAATCCCACAAATGATTTGTTGTTAGTTATTACCAGTTTATTGCCAGGATAAGTCTTCTTTAATGTGACATCATTTGAAAATCTTCACCACGATCATGCAATTTTCACAGGCTAATGTCCATTTAAACCCCTGCTTTTCCTTGATTGTTTCAGTGTGATAAAGTCCTTAGTTTCATTGCAGAGCATCTGGTGCAGAATAAGACAGGTGGCTCTGCGCACTTTGTTTCATCACTGTCTGGTGGGGTGTAGACTCACTGGGATTTGGCGCCTACACAGGACTGGGGAAGGGATTTAGATGGTCTGACCCAGGAGACTTATGGATCCATACAGATTCCTAATGGGAGCTCCCTGTTGCCTTGGCAGATGATCCCAAAGCCCTGGCTGACCACTGGGCAGTTGTGGTAGTGAAGAAATAATTCTTCTCTTCCACCATTGCATATGCACAGTGTCATCCAGTGAGCAATCTCAAGTGGTCAGGAGTATTTTATGCTCTGCTTCACAGGAGCAGACTACTTGGCAGCCTGCTGTAAAGAATTTGCATGGCACTTTGCAGATAAAATTGTGCAGATCTGCTCTAACTTGGAGGTTTTAATCGATATAAGTCCAGTGGATGTAATCTTAGCACTTGCTTGTCCTATGTTTTTAGATACATTTCAGTTTGTGCAGCCTGAGTATGGGGACAGGATCCTTAGAGAAGGGAGAACTGCCATGTGTATGCTGGATCCTTGTCCTTCCTGGCTTATCAGAGGAGCCAGAGGGGACTGCCCAAGTGGGTAAGGAAGGTGGTGAATGCTTTACAGCAGCAAAGCAGAGTTACATCCTGCCTAAAGGAAGCTGTGATAAGGCCTTTCCTAAAAATATTTTTAAAAACCTCTCCCTGAATCCCACTTTATTATACAATTATCGATCTGTCTCCTATTTCTCCTTTTTGGGGCAAGGTTCTGCAGCATATAATGGCCTCCCAAATCCAGAGATTTCTGGATGAAACAGATTATCTAGATCAATTTCACTCTGGCTTCAGACTTGGCTATGGGACAGAGACAGCTTTGGTCACTTTGCCAGATGACCTACACAGGGAATTGGGCAGGGAAGTGTGTCCTTTTTGGTTCTGATGGACCTCTCAATGGCTTTCAAAACTATCAACATAGTGTTCTTCTGAGACACTTCTCTGGGATGGGTGTTGGGGGCACTGTTTGGGGTTCAGTGTCATCAATATGCAGGTGGCACTCAACTATGTCTTTCCTTTCCACCTAACTCTAAGGAATCTGTTTTGGTGCTGAACCAGTGCCTGTTGTCAGTAACAGACTGGGTGAGGGCAAACAAATTGAAACTTAATCTGGACAAGACAGATATGCTCTTGATCTGTCAAAAAGCTAATGAAGAAACAGATTCAATGGTCTCACTTGATATAGGTCAGTATCCTGCAAATGTGCAATTAGGAAGTAGAACTTTTAAGGGCTCCAAAATGTTTCATTTCAGAAGTGAAACATTTGAAATACAACACCATTAACAAATCGGCAACATCATGAATTAAAAACTCTTCATTTCTCACAACTATTGAACCTGGAAAAAAGCTATATGGCACTTACCTGAAACTGTGAGCAGGAAACAACCTGCACCCAAAAGGGCAGCTACCAACTTCACCATGGTCTTGTTATGTTCTGTCTTGTGTCTCTTCTTATCAAAAACAGTTGAAGATGTTACAGATTCACAGTTTCAGTGATTTTCTTTCTTCTTTTTCAAACTCACTTTGCAGGTATATTTCCCCATTCAAACATGAACAACGTCCTACTTTGCAGATGTTCTAAATGTACAAATCACAAGCAGAAGACTGGAAAAGCATCAAAATCTACTCAGAAAGTATCTTTGACAAACAAGAAGCAGCAGTATTATGCAACACCGACACACACCCTTCCACCTCTATTAACCTATGAATAAGAGGTATGCAGGTTAAAAAAGGGAAGGACCAACTGTTCACAGCCAATCCAAAAGCATGAAGCAACACTTTTCTCAACTTGTCTCCTTTCCCATAGAGAAAACACCCAACCCTTAGAAATAATTATCATATGATTACACACAGACATTGTGCAGCATGAGTACACTTTATGCTGATCCCTAACAAAGAGATCTTTTTCTATGTACAGATCTGTGCCTACATGTAGACATCTCTACCTGGACTACATTTTTAGTGGTTAATGGGGTCTTCCTTGTTAGATTTTGGAAAACAGGAACAGTGCCAAGCTCTAAGCTACATACACACACATTGCCTGCAAAGAGGTGTCAGAACAAGCCTTGCCATCTGTAGCTGTAGTAATGCAAGAAGTTGAAATACGTCTCAGTTGAAATGTTTTTCTAGTGCAGAAAAGGTAAGTTAACTTAAATGCTGGATGTTGAGATTGCTTATTGGATTGGAAGATATACTGTACTGGAGGAGGTGGAGAACTGTATGATGGCATAGATATTTCTATTTGCATTTGCCAGAGCACAGAACAACAACAATAAATAAATATTACTGTAAAAATGTTGTTGTTTGTTGTTAATGAGGTTTACTGGCACTATAGTGCAGCTGATAACCAGAGTTCTCTGGGCTGTGTACAATATATTTAAAAATATATAAAATACAATGAAAGAGCCAATTGCAGAAAGATATAATAAAACCAAACTAGAATCACAAATAAGATTAACACACAATATTTAAACTGTTCTTGTTGCCAGATACAGGATTACAATAGAAATTGTCTCAATGTGGATTAGAAATCATGTTGGCATGAAAATATATGGCACTGAGGTTAAGAGCAATATGATACTAAGCTTTGTCAGTTGCTGTTGTCAAAGTTTATCTGCTGAATTTTAAGGCTGTGTCTGTTCCATCTGTACATGCCTAACTCTGACTTATGGTGTCTAACATGGGGTTTTCTTTGTAAGACTTCTTCAAAGCAGGGTTGCCATGGCCTTCCTCTTAGGCTGAGAGTATAACTTGCTCAAGGTCACTGGGTTTCCAGGACTGAACAGGGATTCCAGGTCCTGGACAAATCTCACGACATTGATTCTGTACACCAATATTAGTTTCAGTCACATTCAGTTGAGAAATCAGTATCATGAGCATTTCTATTCTCTCCTCCCCCCAAAAAATGACCAAACCCATCTTGTTGCCCTTGTGTGTTTGGAGGTGTGCAGACAGTACCTGATGAAGTCACAGACCCGAAGCAAGTATCAGAAATATAGCAAAGCAAGTGAGACAAAGTCAGGGATACAGGAGGCAATTTCTTATTTTGCTGTGTGTCAATCTAATTCTCATTATTCCTTCTTGTGACTACCAAAATTCAGAGTTCCTTGCCCTTTGGCAGGAGCATACATTTGTAAATGGGGTACAGTGGTTAAGGACATGGACCACCAAGGAGAACAGGGGGACTGGAGCAGGTTCTGCCTGGACTCTGGTTGTGGTCAGTACCATCAATCACAGCAGTTTTCAGCAGTGTTGGCTGATGGGCTGAAAGGAGCTGCTGCCACACTGAGTTAATGCAGTTTTACACCACTTTAACTGTCATGGCTTCATCCTATGGAATCTTGGGATTTGTAATTTGTTGTGGCACCAGAGCACTCTGACAGAGAAGACTATCTCAGAAAAGTACAAAGCCCAGGATTCCATAATATTGAGCAATGGCAGTTAAAACAGGGTCAAACAGCAGTAATTCTGCAGCATAAATGCATCCGAAGACAGACACTAAGCAAGAACTGGTAGGGAGAGTGCTTTGCCCTGGACTTCAACTGGGCATCAGATAGCCTCAAACAGGGATGGCAGCCTGTGCAATATGCTCCCAGCTTTTGTGTTTAATTTTGCATATTTATAGCACACATACATGCTTTCCATGATAGACTGTAGAATCTGCAGCATACCAGCATGTAACTTACTTCTCAGAACAGGAACACACAGACCTGTTATTGTTTACAACCAAAGTTTATGTTCCTGATCGTCACCTCTTCCCTCACACCACCACTAGCAATAATTTGAATGGAAGAAAGGCAGGGAAGCAGCAGTGTTGGTTTTCTGCCTTTGCTCACTTTTGTCTAGTCACACCACACTGAACTCCCATGTCAGATTTGTGAGATGCAGAAGAAATAAAATAGGGAGAGCAGCTGAGATGTAGGATGGAAGAAATGTAGGGAATATGTGCCACCAAACCTGTAACATTTTCTGCAACTTGGCTTGAACAGAGAATGCAGGGTGTGTGTAGAATTTACCACTGGTCATAGTGACTGGGGGATTCTGGGAATTATAATCCAAAAAGTGAATTCTGAAGTGTATCTATACGTAGAGAGTTCTTGATCTCAAGAGTTTCTGTGGAGGCTATAAAACTGCCACTTTTTGGTTTAATTATATGTTTTCAACATGAGTCCCATGTTTCTAAATCCATGATTTAGAAATTAAAAATGACATTTGTATGGGCTGATTTTTTTAAAATTCCAATTCCAAAACTTTCTGCTCCATTGTGACTCACTGTGTACTATACTCTTAAAAATATGATGGCAAAGAAGAGACAGTTTTAGATTTGTTTATTTTTTTTAAAAAAAAGAAATCACAATTATTAGGTCTTAATTTCGAAATGTTTGGCTCTCACACTCCAAGGTTCCATAACTCTAGTTGAAAATGTAACACATCCAAACAGCTATTGATATACTTACACATAATATACACAACATGGGATGAACTGTGATGATGATTTTCATTACACAGTTGAACAGCCTAATCATATGAATGTTTATACAGAAGCAAATCCCTTCAAAGGAGTTTACTTCCAAATACAAATTAATTGTGTGTGTGTGCGCACAACACATGCACATGTTTTTGTGTATTTACACACACACACACAACATACGGTACATTTACAATCCTGTAAGTAAAATATACTGAAGTATAGTATGTATCAGATTGGGCTGTTTGGCACACATTCCAAATATGCCTCAAAGATTTTGTAACAAAATGTAAGTATGTCCTGAGCTAAAGCTTTCAGGAATGGTTCAGGAATGACCCAGGAACATCTTCAGAAATCAGAAGCACTTATATACTGAAGTTTAGCATTACTCCTGCATTACAAAAATGAGCAATATAAAAATTATTGCCACTTAATAAAAGCAATTCACAATCACCTTATGCGTAATCTTGCTTCAAAATGCAAATATCCTCACTGAATTTATTAAGACACACATTTGGTGCAGAATGTATGTCTTGCAGAGTTTACAAATTGTGATGAAAAAATGATCTTTAGTTTAGTATATTACTGTAATGCAAAAAGGACAAATTTAAGGATCCTTGTGGCACTTGCTAGCTTCTATCAAATTTAAACAGGAAATTGCTACGCAATATTTTATTTTATTTCAGAAGTCCATGCATAGAGCAACTGCATTCTGAATGACAAGGCGATTTAGCTTACACCCACATAGTGCTTAGCTAGTTACCAAAAACTAACAGTTTCATTGGCTGAAGCCATTCTTGGAAATGAAAGCATGGAAAAGGGGATTCTTTTAGAAGGATTCCATCTAATGAAAACAGTACAAGTAAGTGTTCCTGATGACCACCTCCAAGGCTTTTCTTCTCAATGAAGAAAATAATATGCAATACTTAGTTTGCACTGTTCTGGTCAGTTATTTGCTACTTTATGGCACTTCAGGGTGGCACTTTATGGCACTGCTTAAAGGCATCTGAAAATGAAGAAATAAAGCTCATTATTGGAGGTTTGTTATCTGTATGTTGAAAAAGAATAATGAAGTACTCACAAGAATGTCTAACTTTTGTAAATACAAAGCAACAAACTGGCAGGGCACTTAGGAATAACAGAGGTAAGTCCAATAGTCAGAGGCACATGCCATCACACAGTTTTGAGAGACAATTATATTAACTCTATTGTTATTATTATTATTATTTTGCTTCAACACAACTCAGTATTATTGGCATTATCACAAGAAGAGGAAAAAGGAATGGGAGGAGTGTTCTCATATGCCTTCAAGTTGTTTCCAACTTATGGTGACATTAAGGCTAACTATCATGTGGTTTTCTTGACAATATTTGTTCAAAGGAAGTGTTCCTTTGAATCACAGAATTATGGAGTTGGAAGAGACCACAAGGGCCATGCAGTCCAACCCCTGTGCTGCCTTCCTTTGAAGATGACAAAGAATGACTTGCCCAAGGCCACCCATTGGGTTTCCATGGTTGAATGGAAATTCAAAACCTGGCCTTCTGAATCCTTGTCCACCACTCAAACCACTATACCAAACAAGGGGGGAGATACTGCCATACCTATGTTTTAACAGCGTGTCTGTGTGCACATATATAACGTGGCTCCAAATGCAACACGTACAAGTCATGACTTTCCTTAAGAAAATCATTCCCAAGTGATAGAAACTAAGGCAGCAGGCATTTCGGCATCCTCAATTCCTACTATAATGCATAGGAAGGCAAAGCTACAATGTCAGAGTTGCTTTAAAATGAAAATGAACAGTAAACTTCATTATTCCTTGAAATGCAAACAGATGCATATATAGGCATATTCCAAATATTCTCAATGTGACCCCAAAATAAAAAAGACTAGATGTGGCTATGCAAAAGGAATCAGAGATTATTCTTAATGGCTGGGGTTGCCGGGGCAAATTCATGTTTGGGTATGTTGCCAAAAGTTATATTCCAATGAGGGTTCATGGCCAAAGGCCAAATAGTGGAATCCAAATTACCTGGCCGCTGCATCTTACTATAACAACTAAGTGTTAAAAGAGGCATTTCATCCTTTTACAGTGGGAGACATACGTACAAAAGCTGGGAAGTTACCAAATAATGGTGAGATAGAAAAGGAATCATAGGTGCGTTACAGACGGGCCCATGAGGCGCCATCATTATGCACGAGGGGCGGCGCTTCCTGACGCGCCTTGCCCCATGTATGTAATGACGTCAAAATGGCGGCGGCTGTTCCACACAGCCGCCACCACTTTGACGTAGTGGACGCTCTGCGTTCGCACGTCGTGCGGCGGAAGTGACGCTGCGAGTGCGCAACTAGCACCTCACGGTGTCTCTTCCACGGCCGAAGATTTTCACGCTCCTTCTTTGCTGCGTCTGGGAACCACGCAGTTTGGATGCTGCGGTTCCCGGACGCAGCAACCAGAAGTGGCGCAAGACTGCACCTTCTGGGCCGTCTGTAACGCACCATAGTCATCAGGACAACTGCAAAGGGCTGGACTGGGATACCAGGAAAGCCAGATTTGATTTTGGGCCCTAAGATTGGCTTGCACGATGCCAGTGATAGCCCCAGATACATAATTTAGCTCATCCTGTATAAGAGGATGGTTCCATGTACTCCTATTGGGAGAAGGAGAATTTGAAGCAGAAATGAGGTCAAGCATTTACTGCCATTCCGAACAACAGAGTGGCCTATTATAAACAAGGGGCCTGAAAGAAGGTGTAGCATACATGTTTATGTGTGTACATTTCATGTGCATGCTTATAAGATGCAGTGTCACACCTCCATGCAACGTAGAGGAACTGCCTCAATGCTCTACCTGCTCAAAGAAATTTATCTAATTTAGGCGTAGTACATACCGCCCCTTTGGGGCAGCCCCTTTTAGTTCCAGGTTGGAGGCCTCATCGGCAGCCCCAATCCGGAGTTTTTGCAGACCATGGAGCAGCAGCAAAATGCCGCTTCTCCATGGTGCGGAAAAGGGGTGTCCTTGGGGCTTCATGCCCCTGGACACCCCGGGAGCCGTAGCCATGGGCGAAAGGGTCTGCTCGGCCCCTTTCTCCCCAGCATCATTCCCACAGCCATTTGGTGGCTGTGAGAATGAGGCGCGCACCCAGCAGCTCCAATTTGGAGCTCTTTCTCACACTGCTGCCAGGCCATTGCGCACATGCTGCACCATTTCGATGTGGAGCGTGTGTGTCGTAACCATGGTGGCCCCTGTGTATATGGGAGGCCGCCATGATTACGGCACCACTACGTACTAGGGTTGCGGGGCGTGCGGATGCTCCACCCCTGGCAACCCTAGTATGTGGCCAGGCCGGCACAATAGTTTAAAATTATGTCCCCCTTTAAAGTTATCATTACAGGAAAAATAAGATTACAGACAAGAGCAACGATTTCCAACTAAAATGTTTTCAAGCCATTGATTAATCAATATGCAACTTTGAGTTTCTAAAGAATAAACCAGAGAGACATGTAATTTCATTAGTTAAAAACATCCTTCTTCTTTTCAAAAGATGTTTCAACAGGACTATTTTAATTCTACTTTGCATGCTTGAAATGTGTTGCATGTTTTTGCAGGAAGATAGGTAGATTCTCTATCCAGATGCTGGTCTTCTCTTCATCTTAAATTCCACTATGATTTCTGCAAGAGTGTACGCTGAACTAAAAAGAGAAAGAAAGAAAAGAAAAACCGGATGTTACCTTATTCTGATACAAGTGCCTCAAATAGACTGAAATATACAGGATGCTACTAGAACTCTCTACATCCCAATTCTAAGCATGTTTATGTCAACATTTTGGTATTTTTAGTGAGTCTGTGGACTGAAATCCGTTCTTTCCCTAGCAGGTAGAGATGATCCCTTTTCCTTCCTTTACAATTTCATAAAAGATGTCAGATAGGGAGATGTGAAAAAATGGTTTAAAAATGTTGAATGGTGTTTTGTTCAGCCAAGATCTGTCCCAAATCTTTCAGTTTTAGCTCAACATTCTAGTCACAATCTCACCATAGCTTCTGTGCTTGCAGGTAACATGAGAACAAAGAATGAGCCATGCTGGACCACGATAAACACCTGAGTAGTCAGCCCACACCATACATGGACTTCATTTATGCAGCTTTCAACTTACGTTGAAGCCATGCTACAATTAAATGAATGGTGTACCTCCCCCCCATTGTTTTCAATGGGGCGTGAGCATAAATGGTTCTCCCCTTATGCAGAGGGGTCTGGAACAGATCCCCCATATAAGGGAAGGGCTGACTGTATTCCAATATGATATTCCTATCATGGCCTGACAGATGCCCCTGGGAAGCCTACAAAGTGGGACATGAATACAATTATCTCACTTTTGTTTCTCAACAATACGCACTGAGAAGCATACTGGTTCTGATCCTGGAAGTATCTGATCTTGTGTTAGTGAATTCCACAGTCTACCTACCAGTATGTGAAGCCTAATTGTGTAAAGTCAACTGAATATCACACCTTTCAGTTTCAGTTGATGACCCGCAGGTTCCAGTATGAGAAAGGAAAAACAGTTTCTTCATAACTACTTTCTCCATGTTATACCTAGCTCTATACACATTTAGCATATCTCTCTTTATCTTTTTTTAATCCAAGTGAAAAATGCACCCATGGAAAGCCAAATGAAAAGGCTACCAAGTTTCCAAATCCCAAGTTCCAGCAAACTGAATAGGCCAACCTGGGCTAACAGGATAACTCCATCTCTGAACATCATTGCCCATGTAGAACTATGGACTAAAATTTCAAGGAACACAACTTTTGAAAAGATCCAGATTGGCTTAACAATCACTTCACTCAAGGAAAAATATGTTACTGAAAACATTTTGTCATCATTCGGAAGTTCAAAGCTACCGGCAATTACAGACATCAGTCGCCACTCATTCCAAGCCCCATGGGCCTTTTTGACAGCCCTGCACAATGGTCTGGCACTATGGAAAGGGAGCAAACTCTGGGGGGAAAACTCTCATCAATAATGAACACAAACAAAAGGAAATCTTGCTGCCTTGTGCTTTTATAGGAAACTTCTTTGTGCTTCATAGCAGTTTACTAGCAACGTTAATCTCTCCTGCTTCCAGCTCGCTTTTACACAATTTCAGCTCTGTCGAAATTCTGTTAACATGTCCCCAGTGCCAATTCCTGTTAAGCTTTGCTGTATTGTTCTAATCCATGGTCCAACAATAAGGGCACTGCTGTCAGACATCCAACACATTCCAGTAACATTGCCCAGCAGCTAGTTGAGCCAATGTAGATGCTCCCCCCCACCGCTAGACTGCAGTTGTACATGCACTTACTAGACATTAAGCTCCACTGAATACACTTACTCCTGAGTAGACTAGCATAGAATTGTCTTTCACACTATTTCTAAATTCACCCCTGTAACTTTTAGGTTAAATACATTCCTCTGATCATCACAATCATTTATTTTTCATTATTTTCTTCTCACAATTGTTCCTTGCACATTTACTTTAAGGATGTCTTTGATTTTAAAAAAAACATTCTGATTTCCATTTCAAAGGCAGTAATCCCATTGCTTCAGTGGAATTTATATTAAGAGTTGATTTACAATCAAGAAGTTAATTCAATCTGCCCACTTAAGTTGGCATTGGCAATAAGATTTAGACTTCCTGGAGATACTTACTTTTTGTAATTTTGCTGAAACCCTCCAAATGTAGATGAAAAATGAAGCTGGCAAACATTATGAGTGACCTAACCTCAAATTATATATTACATAGTATATTAACTTTATATTATATAAGTATATGAATACAAACAGCATAACTAATGGGGAGGGAGATGCACTCTTAAACATGTGCACATATATTGGTGTGTGTGTGTGGGGGGGTGTTTTGCTATGAAAGGATTTACCAAAAGAGCAGTATAACCTATTAGATTGTATACTCCGATTTAGCCAGCAGTTTATACAGCCTGAACTGAACTCCATGTCAAAAAAATTATCAGCAAAACAGGGCCACAAGTGAAAAAAATTGAACCAAACAAGCCAACACAGTTTTGCTTAAAGCTTTTACTGTCAGTATCTAAGTCTTAGGAGAAACATTGTAATCTTTTAGAACTGGGGAAAAGAATGGTACCCATGCTGGGAAACACAAAGTGGAGAGGAGACTTCTGGACAGGCTGAGAAGAAAAAAACAGGAATGTAAGAGGGCCACTGTCTGACCCAGGCCCTGAACCTCCCTATTTGTACCTATTACCAGCATTGTAGATTTGTGTTGCAAGTTACATGAAGACTGCAGGGAAAGAAACAAACTTTATAATCAAGTGGCTGCAACTGGGAACAGAGCTACAGTAGAGCCAAAATGTACTTTCCCCCACTCTCAAAATATGTCAGGCAAAGTGAGGGCACAATCTGAATTCTGTCTCTACAATCAAAGCTACATTTCCTTCCATGTTTAAGCCATATGCTGTTTACTGTTGGAAAAAGTTTTAGTTCGGTGGCAAAGCACATACGTTGAGTGCCAAAGGTCCTAGGTTCAGAACCTAGTCCCTCCAGTTAGGAGCTGGGGAAACTGATGTCTTAAAAGAGCTGCTTCTAGTGAGTACAGAACCATTTGTCTGACTTGTTCTAAGCAACTTCCTACATTCTTACTGAGTTATGTAGGAGGAAGAACACAATACAGCTATTGTGGTAGAATGATTTTGCTAGTAAATACAGAAATATTCTTAAGAATATGAAGCATTTTATTTTTTATCAAACATTTTAAATTGTTGTTTTTTTTAAAAAAAAACATCATAGATCACATATTATCCTAATCATACAATCGCAACTTTACACAAGCACAATATATATTTTCAAACATACATAGTACTGTCTATATTATTTTACAATCCTAACTTGTCATTTAATATATTTGACATTGGTGGCCTTCAGCTATTCTTTTCTTTCTAAAACCCGCTACTTCGAACCCTCCTTTCCCCCTCTCTTTTCATCCATAACTCTTCCCTCCTTAGATTCCCTTAACTTCTTCAACATTTCTTAACTTTCTTTTCCTTCTTTCCCCTTCTTCTTCTTTCTTATATCTCATTCTTTCTTATTACTTTCTTATTTCTCTATCTTCCTTATCAAACTTCAGATTCCTTTTACTCACCATCTATTCACATACTCTTACCTTCAAACACTTTCTTACTCCCTCTACAATTATTTCTTACTTACTTTCCATCATTGGCCAATTGGTTTACCCCCTCTAATACTTTCCCCCCATAAACTTTACATTACAAGAGGTCTAGTAAAGTAATCCAATGAATCAAGGACATAATAAAGTGATTAGCAGATAAGATCTGATTTTCAAAGAACACTTGATGGTTGTGTGAAAGAGAATGATGCCTTTCTAATGCTAAAGTTAAATAATTCAAGCTTTGTACACTGCCTGGATGGGACATGACATAGATTATCACACGAGGGCTATTTACACTTTAATAACGCTGTTCTAACATTATTTAGCAAGAATGATACAATGGCAAAATTACAACACTTACTTTCACACCATATCGCAAGAATGGGGCATTAGCAATTCACAAACCGTAAAATAGCACTTTTATATTTCACACATCAAAAGAAGGGGCTGTGATTGGAGGAAAAAACAAGTACTCTCTCGTTGCTAAGTAACTCTTCTGTGACTCACAAGTGTGACACAAGAGGTGATTCTGCTGAATGGCACACTGGGGGACTGGAGGATTCACTTTATTTCTGGAAGGTTTAATGACAGATTCTCAATGACACTATTGAAACGTGATTGTTCATATTTGTGATAGCACTAATGAAACACTATAGGCAAGCCATTAATGCTTTTTTGTCGTTAATGAGAAGCTGCACTAGCATGATGCATTGATGATGGGACAACTACTGTATGTGTATGACATTGGGTGAAAATCTTCCTGCGATCGCGCAAACATGACAAGAGCATAGCACTTTTCTCCCGTTTCTTATCCCCATGTGATAATCTCTATAGAAACACACATGGTGTCTACACTAATATCCTTAGGAGAAGACAGGTGTATTACAATTGTCAATTATAATAGGAATAATAATAATTTAAAAAAAAAAAAAAAAGACAGTCCTTACCTGGTGGTTCAGCATGTGCTCCTTGTTGGCTTTCCATGTTAACATTCTCTTGATCTACAAACACAAATATAGAGCTAGCATTTTTCTGATCCCTGGAATATTTGGCTCAGGCATTTTATCAAATTCTGTGGAATCCATTCCAACTATAGGCTTCCAATTTTACTGGGAAATGTGAACTTAGTACAATATCTGGATTGTGGAACAGGGATTGTTTGGACTTCTAGATGTTGTTGGACTGTAACTTGTAGCTGTCTAAGGCTGCTGGGAGTTGCAACCCAACAATATCTGGAGAGTTGCATAACATTAAGCGTTCCTGATTTTTTGGATGAAAGGGCCCACAATCCTTACCTCTGGCCATGTTGGAGTAGGCCAATGGAGGCTATACACTAAATCATCTGGAGGATCAAAGGGTCTCTAGCTCTGAATTAAGTTATGTTAGCTCTTTTTTAGAACCCACCCCCATTTTCACTTCTGCAACAATTAAGTGAAGCATTGTGGACAAACATATGAAAACAACAACAAATACAGTGTTTAAATACATACCACTTTGTTTGAAGCAGAGCTTTTTCTTCTGGTAAGCTATAAAGCTTGATACAGCTCCTGCTATTGCCACTACTACTGAACTAATAATACCAGCCAGCATTCCTTGAGAACCTGTGAAAACATTTTTCCCTTAGTTAAATCTAACTTTCTCTCTCCAAAAATCATTTACTAAACCTTGTGGGAGATTTATTTTAAAACAAAACAGCAGCTGCTGGCAATTAACAGAGAAAATACAATGCTTATTCAAATGAAATCCTGGTGTTCAAAAAGGGTGGCTCCCATGTAACTACGTGAAATTCATGTTTGTGAATATTAGATTGTGTAACCTCTTAAAATTATTAACGAACCAATACTGTACTGAGAGTAAAAGGTCCAAACCATGAGCTCAGTTATGCACAAAACATTGCATTAGCATCAATATTAATTTTTCCTTTCAAACTGGAAGCTAAATGTTATGAAGTACTGATTTCTGGCATCATTTTTTAAAATATTGCTCAGAATTCTATGCTTTTAAACAAAACCACAATAAATCCAGGTAGTAGCTTTAGGAAAAATGGCACAAAAAGTGGTAAACTTTCTCAAGTGCCATTGCTGAGGCAAGAAATTGCAAATTTTAACATTAATCATTTTCCATCCAGCTTCACAACATCCTCAGCATTTGCTAGCACTGCTGAGGAATGCAGACTCATGAGAACTGTCAAGGGAATGGATGGAAAGAGACAAAGGAGGAGAAACATTGACTTCCTTGTCAAGGATACCAAGATAAATAAGACAAAGGTTCAAGTTTTGTAAATTCTCTTTTCTCCCCAAAACTGCTCACAAACTCACCACTCAAGGAGATGAGGATAGGGAAATAACTTTTTTAAAAAAAAGCCTGTGGGAGCAATATCATGACTCTGGATTTTAGTAAAGACAGAAGAATGTTTGGAGCAGGAGAAGGTAAGATGGAAGTATACCATACATACTTGACTATAAGTCATGTATAAGTCGAGGGCAATTTTGGGCCAAAACTATGGATTTTGTATGACTCATGGATATGTTGAGGTTAAAACTCAGAGGAATGTAATGAAGGATCTTAGGGGAATGTAATGAAGGATCTAAAGGATGAAGCAAAGAAAGATGATGCCAAAGAACTTGCAGAATTCCCGCAGGCATAACTGTTTGTGCTCATGGATGGATGGATGGATGGATGGATGGATGGATGGATGGATGGGAGAGGAAAGAAAAGTCAGTGCTTCCAGGACATATTACACTATTGCCTTTCACCAGGTGATGGTTCCTTTTTTTTTTTTTTTTTTTTTTTGATAAGCATTAAAATACAGTATTTACATTGACCTGTTTTTGAGGTCAATTTTTTTACTAAAATTTCTAGAGTTATACAGGAGTATATACAGTAAAACCTTTAGGCTGCTTATGTGTGGGTAGATGGGTCTTTAAAAGAAAATGATACTCCAGATAATACAATTCTCCTTCAAAGCATAAATCATACTATCTGCACCCCTTGTTTTAAGTAAAGGTGAAGTCTGAAATTTCAGCAGCATCTAGCAATGGCTTCAGAGGGGGAATCAGCTAATGGACCAGTTGAAGTTGGTAATTGATTTAGAGCAGAAGTGAACAATTTAACCCAGGTCTAGAGGCCACAAACAGCCACTGCTGAACCTAGTAGTATCTTACCTCTCCCAACCCCATGTTCCCCGGTTCTTTTTTTCAAAAATTTGTTTTCTTGAAGAGGCCCCTCACATGGTCAGGAATTATGAGGGGGCATTTTTGCCAGGTTTTTTACAAGACCCACACACAGTTTAGGTGTACAACGAGACATCTTTCAAAATGAAATTGGCTTCTGGTTTTGGAAAAGGATCTCTGGAACTAAACTAGCTCTTGGTGGATAAGAACTTGGTTAAATTAATCCATAGCTCTATGAATATTTTCCATTATAAAAACTGGAGGGCACACTATGGAACTGCATGCAGTCCATGGAGTTGGGAAAAGATTTTCCATATTGGACACTCAGAAGAGAAACGTTCCAGAAGAGAAGCTTACCTTCTGCATTTTCAGAGGAGCCTGAGCCATGTCCACCTAGTAGAGGGATAGTTCTGTTATATATGCTTATTACTCATTGTAAGTCCTTTTCACATTTTAAAAGAAATTTTGTTACATTCTTTCTTTGAGCATACTGGCTGCCCTATGTGTATACCAAGCAACTGTTCCTCCTAATATGTATTTTTAAAAAGCGTTTAGGCCTGTATCAGTTACACCACTCATAGAAGGAAAAGTTAACACTCTTAGCAGGCAAGTGCATTAAAATTGAGTTCAATTGTTCCTATTAACTGTAATCCTGTTGTTGCTGCTGTTGTTAATTGCTCCCAAGTCATCTTAGACTCATGGTGACCCTGAGGACGAGACATCTCCAAGACCCTCTGTCCTCAACTGCTCTGCTGATGTCCTGCAGACCTCCCTGATTGAGTCTAACCATCTGGCATACGGTCTTCCTCTTTCTACGGTTTTCTACCTTTCCTAGCACCATTGTCTTTTCTAATTATTCATTTCTTCTCATGATGTGGCCAAAGTAGTATGCCAGCCTTAATTTAGTCATCCCGGCTTCCAGGGGTAGTTCAAGCTTGGTTTGTTTTAGAACCCAATTGTCTTTTTGGCCATCAACAGTATTCTCAGTACTCTTCTCCAGCACATCTCAAATTAGTTGATTTTCTTCCTATCAGTTTTCTTCACTGTCCAACTCTCATATCCAAACATGATGATGGGAAATACAATGGTTTGACGATCTTCACTTTAGCCTTCAGAGTTATGTCTACACTTTATGGTCCTGTCCAGTTCTTTCATAGCTGTCCTTCCTAGTCCTAATCTTACTCTTATTTCTTGACTGCAGTCTCTGTTTAGCCCAGGGGTAGGCAACCTTTTTGAGCCAGGGGCCGAGTTGCTGTCCCTCAGACAACTGGGGGGCCGAAGCCAAAAAATAAATAATTAAATAATTTTTTAAAAAAAGATTAAATATATAAATAAACCAGGACAAATGTAGGACAAAATTTTCAAATGGAAGACACTTTTTTAAAAAAAATGGAGGACATGAGAAAAAATTTGCTGATTTTTTTTTTAAATGTTAATATAAATGCATGTTTCTGAGGCTTCTATAGACAATTGCCCACCAAAGGCCCCGGCGGCAATCGGCGGCAGGACCGGGCTGGAGCCGGTCCCAAGGCCTTGCCGGGCCGCATCTGGGCCGCGGGCCGCAGGTTGCCTACCCCTGGTTTGGATCAATATTAGATCCAAGGTATGGGAACTCTTTGACTTCAATGAATTTTTGTATATCTTCTGTGGTCATTATTTTTGTTTTCTTAATGTTCAGTATTAATCCATCCTTGACCTTCTTCAGGAATTGCTCCAGGTCTTTGTTTTTGCTAGTAGTATTGTGTCATCTGCATACTTTAGGTTGTTAATGCTCTTTCCTCCAATCTTCACTTTTCCTGCCTCTGTGTCTAATCCCTGTTTGAGGTATTTCTTCAACTGTGCTCACTCAGAATATGTCAAAATATCTTAGTAATATTCAGATGATTAAATCATAGATTAACAATTTAGGATATAGCCACTTTGTTTCTATCTCCCAAGCAACAAATCAAACCAGGACATTGCAGCTGACCAGAACTTCCAGTTACATGTATATTTCATTATCAGCTTACAACCAAGCTGTAGTTTATATGTTTGGAATCCATTAACTGTAGTTTCTAGTCTTCATGCAATGTGAAGCTATGGTTAATTGATTTCTTCACTTGCCTTGCACAAAGAGATGAGCAACACAACAGCAAATGTGCTACATATATTTGAGTATACAGAGCTTGCCTATAACTAGGTTTAATAAGAGGGACTGCTGAACAACTTGTAGAGGAAGCAGTTCATCTCAACCGTTATCATTACCTAGTGTTCCACATTAATTTGCAGCTGTCTCACTGAAGAGATACTTCCCAGTATCTGCTCGGGCATCACAGACTGCCAAACTCTCTAGATAACCCTCTTTGTTTTACCAGTGATATTATGTCTTTGAAAATGGATGAACCAAAGCTTACATCTATTTATTTATTTAGTGAAATCAGCCTAAAATCTCAGGAGGATTTTAAAAAGAAAAACAAGCATCAGAAACTCTCTTAAAACATGATTAGTAGCAACAAAACATCAAGAGACTACTAGGCTCAAGAGACACAAGTCAAAACAAGAAATACAATGAGTTGTAAGTGCTTCTGCTGATTCTGACAAATATTTTGTAATATCAAATAATATAGTGACTCAGCTCACATACCTGCAGAGGGATTAGAAGCACGGCCTAAATTAGGGAGCAAAAATTGTGCATAGCAATATGAGAAGCAAAATAACACTTAGAAAAAAAAGTAATGAAAAACAAATAATTTGCATCGCTTAAACTGTACATGCACATACATGCATTAAACCAAGGATCAGTTCTAATTACATTTTTGTTTGTTTTATTTTCAGTTATTTTATAAAGAAAAACAGTACAAGGAATTGCCAGACAGGTTTTAATACAACATATTACAAAATCAGCCCAAATTAAAATGCAAAGATTAAACAATCTACCATGCACAGCCATTAGGAGGGTAGGGAGCATACAACTGTATTTAGGGAGAACCAAAACAAGGAGTTTCATTCAGTACATACAGAGCCTTACAGAAGTACAGTTTGCTGTGTTAAAACCTGGAACTGGAATTAATTTATTTGTCATTGTTACAAACTGATGCACCTAGGGCCTGAGCAAATAGGACAGGAAAGCATGGGCTAAGCCTGTGCCATCCTTACCCTGGTGCTCACCTAGTTTGGTCTCTGGGTCAGCATGGGGATGGACAGGTGTTCACATACCCTTCCCTACGCTGACCCAGGACTGGCATGCACTCTTTACCTTGCTGCATCTTTGCTTTCACTCAGAAGCCCCACCCACCCCCGTTGCCACATCTGACATGGAAATGGGGTGCTTGGCTACATGGGTGCAGCCATGCGTCTTGTTTCTGCATCAGGAGAGAGGCTTCTGAGTGAAAACGACAGCCAGCACGGTAAGGAGCATGGGGTAGTGGGGTAAAGCCAGGTTTTGCAGTGGAGTTGTTAGGAAATTCTAATATTTTACCCAGGGTAGTTTATAGTATCTTACCCCAGGCTAAAAGTTGTTTACCCTGTGATTGGCCCAGATCTTTGTCTGGTCTGGCAGGATCAGGCCTGATCCTGTCCCCAGCATTTTGGTCCATGTCAGCTAAATTAGATGATGCAAAACCAGGGGAACCCAGGCCTTTTGGCCCATGAGAACATCATCATAGTGATATCTGTTTAAATTTTGTTTCAAAATAAAAAATATTCTGCACTTTCATAGTGATGAGTATCTTGTGTAAGTGAAGTGGAAACAAAGTAAACTAAATGCCATTTTAATTATGAGTCAGCCAGAAATTTGAGATCTTCAGAGGAGGCTTTATTGTGTGTCCAAGTACCTGGTTAGTTTGGTGGGTAAATGTAATATGGCTTTCCCTGTAGCATTTCCTGAACTGTGGAACTCTACCTAGCCAAAACAGTGCTGTTACACATGTTATTCAATGTTTGAATTAGCTATTTTAACTTTGCTTTTAGGAATTTTTAAAGAGTTTTTAATATGTTTTAACTTTGCATTCAATATGTTTTTATTTGTTCATCCTCTTGGGAGCCCTTGCGGGCTGGGATGCAATGCAGAAATACTATACATACATACCATCCAGGTTACAACACAACAAAATGTAAAAAAAGCCAAGTAGTGGGTTAATACATCTGCAAAGTAGTATTAAAAATTAGAAAATTCTTTTTGTTTGATGGGTTGTTTTTAAGCATTAATTTCCAGAGGCTTGTGGTATTTTAGAGTAGCAGTTATTACAGCAGAAGCTTTTATGGAGTCTGTTTGCTTTTCTCAATCTGAGAAGATCTGAGCAGATACTTGTAAAATAGACTTGAAGTGTGATAAATAGGAGAAGCAAAAAAATGGTAGATGGACCCTTGAATTTTGCACAGCATATTGTGAAACCGAATGAACAAAACTGAAACAAATATTCCAGCTGTATTAGAAAAAAATGTACAGCAGGACCAAACTAAAAACATGTCAGATGGTATGATGAGTAAGCTATGCAGCTATCACTTAATGTAGTGCATATTTTAGCATAAAGACTGGAGATAAAACAATATTGTTTTTTGCCTTCTGGTCATTTCTGACTTATGGCATCCCTAAGGTGAAGCTGTCATAGGGTTTTTGCTTTTGGCTGATGCTGAGATAGTGTGACTTGCCCAAGGTCACCCAGTGTGTTTCCATGGCTGAGTGGAGATCCAAACGCTGATCTCCAGAGCCATAGAAAATGTTTAGGCCAACACCATGCTGGTTCTCTATGTATTACAAAATGAATTTGGTAGAAGGAATGGGAAGGTCAGAGAAATCAACTTTTAAAAATTCTGGATGGATGGAGAACAAAATGTCAATGCTGTCATGAGCCCAGAAAATTCTTGAAGGAAGACAAACTGGGAGTCTATAAAATAGTGACAATTCTGGGAATGTAGAACTAGGAATATATTAATCTACAAGAGGTCTAGAAATAAAGCAAATTCCTGAGCAAGTATAGAGACATTGGTTTCCTGTGGCTTCTTCACAGATGTTTTTCAAAACTAGTAGTATCAAAAAATATTAACAAAGTCTGAAATGTCTAACAAATCCGACTCTGTTAACTTAAATCACCTCCCCCTTAACCAACATTATAAGACTGATAATTTATTGTTGCTATATTTTTAAGCATAACATTTAAATGAAAATTAGAAACCTATTCTTATACAGGATGAATAGAAAGAATAGGAATCCAATCTAAAACCAAAGCTGCAATTAACTTTTTCAGACAATCTAACAATGGGGAACACATATTTTTCAGCACATTCATCCTGCCCTGCACCCAACATAAAATCTAAAAATTATTACAGACATTATTACACACATGGATTCCAAGCCTGGAAGTAACTAGTTATGAACAAATAGTTACTTTCATTTAATTCCATGTTCTAGCAACAAAGACATTACTATGTTACATTAGAACTGTAAGTTACTGAAGGATAACTTGACCTGTTTTGTACTACAACTGTGATGTATTAAAAGACATATTTGTGCTAGTATATTTTAGTATTAAAAATATAAAGAAAACCCTTAGCTCCTTTGTGACTGAGAATAAAAACTTTCTGCCATAAGCTTTTGTCTGTTTCATTAGATGCAACCTGAAAGCTTATCCTAGGTATTTCTTTTTATCAGTCTCAGTCTTTTTCTCTGTTTTCTTTCTATCTTTTCATAAGTTACATGTACAGTAGATGTCACCAAATTAAATCACAGAGGAGGAATGTCACATGGTCCCAATGCTGGCTTGTGCTATACCTTGTGCTTTTGATTTGTTCTCTGTTGTGGACATTGGGGGAAAACATTGCAGGCAGGAAGAATGTATTGCAGAACAATGGCTTGTAACATTGTTTTCTTTTTTTTAAATTTATTTTAGTTACTTTTGATAAATGGAAACATGAAAAAACTGTAACTGTAATGGTAATCATGGAATCAATATGTTTGGTTTTAAGAATATAATTGTAACTGTTTACTTTTTAAAATCTGAAAAGGTCATACTTGAAAATATTTTCTATAAATATTTCAATAAAATGACTTCCATGTAAGATTTTTAACAGTAAATTGGAAAAAAAATACACCAGCAGCATTGTACATTTAAAATTTTCTGATCAAAATGTTAAATTCATCATCCTTTTGGCTATCAAAAAAGAGGTTTTCCTTTAACATGTAAGAAGCACAGGTACACTGTACTATTATAGTCGGCTCTCCTTATCCATAAATTTTTTATCCATGCGTTCAAGTATCCATGGCTTGAAAATACTATAAATATATACATCCCCATAGGAAAGGCTTAATTTTGCCCTTTTATATAAGGGACATCATTTTACTATGCCATTATATTTAATGCAACTTGAGCATCTATAGATTTTGGTATCCATGGGGGTTTCTGGAATCAAACCCCAGTCGATAATGAGAGCCCATTGTATTTGTTGAATAGAAGACAAACATGCCTAATAAGATCCATGTAGATGTGCAGAAAAAAAAATCTAAATAACATTTGTTGTTGTTGTGTGCCTTTAAGTTGTTTACAACTTACAGCAACTCTACCACTTGGCAATACTTGTCAGCAGAGGTTCGCCATTGCCCTCCCCTGATGCTAAGAGTGTATGACTTGCCCAAGGTCACCCAACGGTCTCCATGGCCAAGTGGGGCTTCAAACTCTGGTCTCCAGAGTTGTAGTCCAATGCTCAAACCACCACACCACCACTGGATCTTCTAAATAACAAACTGCATTTCATCTTGCCAGTTCACTATCACAAGGAGGCAAACAAAAACAACAACAACCTAGAAACAACCTACAAGTATTTTTGAACACAGGATTTAATAGAAATTTACCTGATCCAGAGTCAGCTGGAGGGTCAGCTGGAGGCACCCCACCCTCATATAAATCTGCATCACTAATTCCTTTAAAACAGAAAGGTGGTGGTCATTATGCAAAGATGGTAACCATTTCCAACCTCAGTAATAACCAAAAAATGACTTACACAGTTGTAAGTTGAACTGTGTAAGTCACTAACAGGATGCCAATCATTGTTTTCTGTCTTAACATGTACACTATGGTGTTTTTGATTCTTTCATAACTTTTGCAATCACAGTCACAATCCTAAACATGTTTACCAGATATTTCTACTAAACAGCACTTACCCCAAGTAGTTTTGTTTAAAATAAAGTATAGCACTTATTACACTAACCTTCAAACATTCATTAAGACAGACAAATATGCTGTTACGCCAATGGACATTCACAACAGAGGGTGATATACATGCAGTTATGTGTTTCATTAGAATCATAATAGTTACCCATCTAATCCATTTTATTACACACCTGCTCCAGGAGTTCTTTTAAATCTGGTCTACAATTTCCTCAAAAAGGTCTGCTGTAGAAGCAACACTGCTTTGCATTTAATTGGGATCACAAGCCACTTTAAATCCTGGTTAAGACCAGAGCAGCATCGGTGCCTAACACTTCACTATCTCCAAAGTCAGCAAATGAAAGGAAATGGGAGGATTTCACAAGATTAAAGAAGAGCAGGGAGTGGACATGCCTGTAATCCACTACAAATCTTTTAGCTGCACTGAAGATATGAGCAGCAGAACATCTACACTGTGCTATTCATCTAGGTCATAGATTCCAGGAGAAGATGAAGTCTGGAAATACAATTCATGAAGCACAAATTCAACTAGTAGCCCCTCTAAGCTCATATTATATTTTGGACTACTGAAACAATGGTCATATATGGAACAGAAGAATTTGCAAAAGATCAAGGGTTGTGATCCTGTAACCAGATATTCCTATTTAGGAATGAATTCAAGGCATCCCTGCCACACACTTCATTAATTATTTTATTTATTTCAAGGATTTATATCACGCCTTTCTCTGACAATGGGATTCAAATCAGGTTACAATAATTTAAAAGGACAGAAGTAAAAATGTTTATTACAAAAGTAAAAAAAAATAATTAAACATTATTAATATTAAAACACAAGTTAAAACTAGTAAAAACTGTAAAAGGCATTTACAGCATACAGCATAAGTAAAACTCATCCACCGAATGCCTATCTAAATAAAAATGTCTTCAGCTGCTGGGGGGAAGAGAGCAGGGAGGGGGCTGTTACTGTGACTTTACAGGTAATTTAATTTGTCTGCAGGATATTGCACAGGTTACCTACTTCTATACCCTGAGATAACACTTCTGTTGGTTTCAAGATGCTAAATATTTCCAACTGAAAATGAATTATTTACTCAAACTCCACCACAGTTTTATTGTAAATACAACATATACTGGAACCTGATAAAGTCACATTTTTGGACTGCTAGAATCCTCCAGCCACGCTCTGGCTTGTACTTCCCATTAAACAGATACAAATTTTAAACAGGCCTCTTCTAGACAAGGTTTATATACAGAACAATAATTTTAGTAAGCCCCAGTTCTTTCCATGTAATGCCAGCTTCCACTGCTACTGAAGCATGCTCAAAACTTTCAATTACTCAAATATAATCATTCTTCTTTTTTTAAAAAAAAACTTTCATAGTGGAACCCATGGCTATTTTAGGCACCGAGGGGCTGTACAAACAGCCCCAAAGGGGCAGCCTTGAGCCGCCCCTTCTTCATCCAGATTGAGCGTGCTGCGGCCCTGATCCTGCCTTTCCAGGGCATGGAAAGGAGCCTCAAAAAGTGGTGGATAGCTGCAGCAACGTGGCTATACGGTGCTCCTACAGCACTACATCATCCAGCCACTGCGCCGGAGGAGTGTCACGATGCCACACACCATGTGGAGCGGTGCACGGCATCACGGTGTCCTGGGGGCAGAGTTACAGCATGCATCATGTGGAGCCTGACTCCACCCCCAGGCTGGCCTTAATGGCCAGTGTAAAGAGCCCCTGAGTCATTCCTGTAGGCTGCTGCCCCTACCCTCAATTCAAAGAAAGAAAGTATAAAAACTGTATTCAGGCATTGGTGGGTAAGAAAAGTGGCACAAAATTCTGCTATGTTTTGCAAACTACCTTTGCCTGAATACAGACAAGAAATTACTGTACAAATTTTAATGCTCACTAGTTTCCATCTAGCTTCACGACATCCAAAACAGAATGGTAAAGTCTCAGCATTTGCTAATTTGCTGGGAGATGCTGTCTAATGAGACTTTTCATGCCAATAGAAGGTGTAGAAAAACTGACTTCCTATCCAAAGATACCAAGACAAATCCAGAAAACCATTGGACAGATTGCACATCTAGAAATATGTCCAACGAAACTTACCCCCTGTGTCATCATGAGTTCCAGGTTTTGGTTGAGGCACTGGTGGACCTGGCTTGTGTGATTCATCATCTAGAGATGGACAGAAAAATAAGCTCAAAATATGAAAGGCAGAAACAAACTAGGCAGCATGACATTATCCTTATTTATTAAAAAAATAATAATGAGTATACTGGACAAGCCCATTCACAATGACAAACAAAAGAAACAAATAAAGGCTACAGTAAAGACCTGAACACAACTCATTCATACATTCCCATGTTACTCTGACAATTCCCTGTTCATCAGCTTCCTCCCCACCATCATTCTATCTCTTTAGCTCTCTTTCATGTGTGTGCACGCATGCACGCATGCGTGCTCTCACACACGTGCACACACACACACACACTTAAATCTACATTATGAATCCTTTAAGTATTTGGTAGCTTTGCAAGGGCAAAGAAACGAATACAGTGGAATACTTCATAGATTTGTGGAAACTGAAGGTTTCTATACGTCCCTGGAATTCCACAGATTTGGTCAAGTAGCCTTTGCAAAACTGTAGTTTTATCCTGGAATCTGGAAATGACCAAGGCCAACTACTCCAAAACACCTTTGGCCAATATAATTCAGCTCCTTAATATTCCAGTTAAAGCAAAGCTGATGATTGGAAAACTCAGAGCAAGCATCAATAAACACAAATTAGAACCCACTTTAGGGCCTCCACTAAACAGAATTTTTTTACTTCTCTTTTGCCATTGTGGCATTGTGAATAATGCCAGTCAATAGAGCTCTTGTGAGTGATGAGAAATGTTATCCAAGTCCAGAAGATCAAGTCATGGAACCTTCAAAGGACCTGTTGTAACGAATTTGCAAAGCATTTGGACACCACAATTTTGACAAAATCAGAGATGCATGCAATCAGAGGTCCTTTCACACTACATTTTTATAGCACAATAATTCTACTTTAACTACCATAGCAATATCCTATGGAATCCAGGGATTTGCCATTTAGAAAAGGGTACAGTGGTACCCCGGGTTACGAAATTAATTCGTTCCGCCGCCGCTTTCGTAACCCGAAATACTTCGCAAGCCGAAAAACCCATAGGCGCTAATGGGGAAAAGCCGCGATTTCGTGTGAAATAGCGCCGAAAAGCACCAAAAAAATTTTCGTAACCCGAAAAAACCTTCGTAACCCAGAACAGTTTTTTTAAATGGATTTTTTTCGTAACCCGGAAATTTCGTAAGGCGGCGCATTCGTATCCCGGGGTACCACTGTATTTAAAATTCTCAGTCAGAGAGTTCTAGTATCTCCCCAATCTACACATCTCAGGGCTCTACCGTATGTAACCATGATACTTGAAGTAGAATCACAGTGCTAAAATTATATACTATGAAAGGGCCTCAGAATGCCACCTGTCTTGTTACACATTCTTTTCAGCTTTATAATCTATTAAGATATATTTAGGATATATTTTGTTATCTGGGCTGACAGTGAGAGTGATCTCATGAATTTCTATCAGCAGGTGAATCAATTGAATATGCAATTTAATCATTTTTTTAAAAATCAGTTTTAGACTTATAAGTTAAGTCCTCCCCATAGGGAAAATCAACAGTGCTCAGCTGAGGATACCTATGTAGAATAGTGTCCTGGAATCTGTCCAAAGTATCTCAAACACATTCTAACATATTAAGGGAACTGGAAGATCAGCATCTGATTATTTGAACTGCAGGCTGAGATATCTAATACCATATAGGACATCATAAAAAAAAAAACATTGACACAAAATCCAACATATAGCAGGCTACCAGGAGTAGTCTTAGATTTTATTTTTAAAAAACAAGAGCATGAGATTTATGAAATGTGAGATCCAAGAGTACAAACAGACATCATACAACACTTTGCCAGGTACAACTGTGTCTAGGGGAACATCTCCCGAGAGGGTGGTGTTCAACTGCAGATATACTTCTAGTATCACAGAATTTGTAAACCATTTCAACACAAATGGTATGTTTTGCACAAGGTCAGTTATGTTTATTTACAGTGTACAAGAGCAACATCTAAAAATGTACAGAATCCTGTTGGGAATATGTTGGAAGACTTTCAGTACTTACCATTCAAGGCATCTCCTAAGTCAAACCCATCATCTAAACAGGAAAAAATACACCATTATTGAAATCAAATATGGAGTCTCTGATTCAAAAAATATTCCAGTAGAATGATAATGTGCTTTTTTAAAAAAGAACAAAAGCAGGACTACATCACACACAAACAGAAATCTGCACATATGACATAGAGGTGAGAGCATGGACAAAATTACCTTCATACCTAGCAGTTAAGTGGTGAAAGAACAGTTTTACCGATTTGCTAAGTGGCTTTAAAAGAATGCTTCGTGGCACTACTATGCTGATAGTTTACAAGTTTTAAGTTCCTTAAAATTTGGAGTGTGTTCCACTGGCTCCAGTCTCAGCGAGTTTATGAATCTACTCTAGGTTTTACTTTGAACTGTCCCACCTTTGCCACCTTTCTTTACCTCTAGCTGTTGGGAAAGCAGGGAGGGAAGGCAACCGTTAGAGCAGGATGTCTGCCAAAATTGCCATGGTTGCACACCAGCTGCTGAATACACTCAATACAGTGAGTTGAACCAAAACTGCCTCACCCCCCTCAGAGAGCCTATAGCCAAGCCAGGGTGGTGACATCACACAGCCAGCACCTCTAGCTGGAATCTGTTTCTCATCACACAGTGGTGGCAGTGGTGCACTTGGATCTTCTTCCTCAGCCATCCAGTCAAAGGTGGGCTACTCACTACAAGTCCAGGCATGGCTGTCAAGCCTTCATGCACTCTCCAGCTTTCCCTCAACTGTTCTTTTCAACCCAAGACGCTGCATAACTAAAACGCTCCCTTGTATAAAAAGAAAATAAATACACTTAAAATGGTATTCCTCCCCCATTCAATATTTCCTATGGCCATAGATGCCTCAATGTTCCGTCAGGAAAAAAAAAAGCCTATTAGTAACGCCTGCCCCATCCACAATCATCTCTTGCAAACAAATGTTAACCTCCCCCTCAAAAAAGAAAAAACCCATCCATCCCAATTTGTTTGAGCTGAAGAATGAATCTCGGTTCTTTCAACCCTGTTAAATGACTACATAGCCAGAAACATTAATTCGACATGTGGCTGAAAGAGTGGACCACACAATGAATAAGACGAACATGCCCCTGTAACTCAGGAGATATAGAAAATGTCAGTCATGTATTGTTTCACTGCCCTTTTTATGGCAATGCTCGCAGACATTTGATCACTCCTATACTTTTGAACATACCTGGGAGATCTGAAACTTTTTATTTAAATTACCTATTATAAGACTGGAACTCGCATATAACTTGTAAAGTGGCACAATTTTCTGCACTAGCAATCACTTGTAGGAAAAGAACAAATGATCAAAGTTAAACACATAATATTGTGTCATGTCTGGTACTGCATGTCTGGTAAAAATCTGATATCACTACTCTACCTTTATTATTTCTATCTTAAGTGTGGAAGCCCATAAAGGTTTATTTATTTTATTTTATTTTAAATGAAGCTATCTTAAATGTAACGGAAATGAATTATTTACATTTCTAGTTGGCAGATTTTTATCCCAAGCAATCTTTTTATGTGTATTACTTTATTTTTCTATGTTATATTTTATATTGATGCTGGTTTTTGACCGTAATAAAGAATTTCAATTTCAATGAATAAAGAGATTCTAGCGTATAATTTACAACAGTTGAAAAAGTAAGCTGTCAAAAAAAAAGGTCATCAAAAAGCATGAGATGCCTGTACACTGAAGAACAATTGCATAGAAGCCTCACAACAGTAATCCTGTTTCTATGAAAAGAATACTTATACTCACCTAGTGGTGGCCGTTTGGTAGGAGAAGTAGGCTGCTTTGTTGGCTCTGCAATAAAAAATATTATTGTTGTTATTATTATTATTATTATTGTTTATTTCTAACTATAATGTACCCCCAAATTAATACCCCCAAATTAATACACATTTGAATAATCAATTAAAAATGAGGGAATTACTCATCTGCATTTGGGTAAACAACTATGCACACCTCCAGTTCTTTTTGCTATTTAATACAAAATATAATAACTAGCTCCCATGTAAGGTATGTGCCTTACATCTCTTTTGATGGATGAGTTAGAGCCTGTACAGACTGGTACTTTGTGCCAGCCTGTGGGCTGAGCCAGGGTGCAGTGTCCGCATGCTGAACGCCCTAGCCCCACCCCAAGGTGCCATTTTGGTGCGCACTGGTTTACATGGTGGACGCCATCATGGTGTGACTCCAGCGCTGCATCTGCATGATGCAGCACCAAAGAGGCATCATAAAGCCGTGCCACCATGGCTTTGGTGCCTCTTTTTGCGCTCTCCGGAGGCCAGATCAGGGCCATGGCGTGCAGTTGCTGCAGCCCTGATCTGGCCAGTGAAGGGGTGGCTTCAGCGCACAGATGGCCACCCATCTGTGCACCAAAGAGCTGCACTGACACCATTTTCCTGCCCAGCTGTTCAAAAAGGCTAGAATTGGTGGCACAATGGAGAAAGTACAGGGATCAATGCTTCTCTTAGATTCTCCTGGAGCAAACTAAACTCTTGCCTCTTACCACTCTACTCAGAAAAGGGGATGGTTCCTTTTTTTATAAGAGTTAAAGTACAGTATTGACTCATGGATAAATTGACCCAGGTTTTTGGGGGTTCATTTCTTGATAAAAGTTTTGGGACTTATGCATGAGTACAGTTTGTTATCGGTATCTGCAGATTTGCCATTTGTGGATTTGACCATCTGCAGATGGCAAGCCCACACTGAGATGGTGCAGGCAGTGGAGGAGGAGGAGGAACCGGCAGCAGTGGCGGCAGTTCCATGCTGCCAGCTGCCTGCCCACCACTAGTGAGAAGAGGGTAGGAGGGAGGGAGGGAGAAGAAGAGAAGGAAGAAGAAAAGGAAGCAGTGGCAGTAGCGGTGGTCCCATGCCACAAGCTGCCTGTGCACTGGTGAGAGCTGGGAGGAAGGGAAGAAGTGGGGGGAAGAAGAAGTAGAGACAGCAGCTCCATGCCTCCAGCTTCCCACCCATTGCCAGGGAAGAAGAGAAGGAGGAGGAAGAAGTGGCAGCAGCCACCTGTCACCCACTACAGGTGAGGGAGGAAGGAAGGCATACCTACGTGAGCACTTGTGAAGTCCCATTGTCTCCAATAGTGGTATGCCTGTGTGGGACAATGGGACTTGAGCATCCATGGATTTTGGTATCTGTGGGGATGGTCCAGAACAGATCCCCCGTGGATACCAAGGGCTCACTCTATATACAGTAGTTTGACTTTTACAAATAAGCCAACAATCCAGCACTTGGTTCCCAAAGCAGGTCAATTACCAAGCACCTAGATACTTGTGCTCTTGATAAACATTTAAGAATACAGAATTGTCTGGGAGGATCCAACAGACTGATCACCACATAAGTCATTCTGTTCTTCATAAAGCAAGACTGTGACAATCAGGTATTTCAGCATTTCTTACATCTCCCAAATTTCAAATTATTCAAGTCAAAATTGTGTTGTCCCCCTTGTTCTGTAATCCTTATGATTCAAAAATTAGTCAAACATTTCACTATTGAATACATTCTTCCATCTTGATTGATCAGGTTAAAGCAACTATTCAAGCAAAGTGTTAAGATGTGGTAGAATCCACATCATGTTATTTTATGAACCAGAATGAGTCTCTTATATGTTTCATAAGAATGTAGCTACATACCAGGATCTTCAAATGCATCGCTCAAGTCGAAGTCTTGTCCTGTTCAATTAAATAATATATATTATTATTTTGAATATATTTAAATGCTTTTTTCATTTTTAATTATACCAGAGTATTTTGCAATGAAACAGATAAAAAACAAACTTCAGAAAACTTTAAAATTATAATACAATAAAATAAAATAAAAAATAGCAGAACAATTTATTACAAAGAATTTATTAAATACTAGGAGCAACTGACAAAGGACAACCTAATAGAAGGAAATTATCGTGGAATAATTGAGACAATTTCATTCCAACACATGATTATAGTTCTAATGTGATGGGCCCAGCACAGCTCTACTGTGGTTGGTTGGTTGTTCATACAGAACCAAAGAACATTTCTACCTTGTTAACCATATTTTCAGGCTACAAAAAATGTACTAATGTACTGATGTCCAGGTGGGTGTCCAGGTGAATAAAAGCAATTTTATGTGGGCTAAAAGCATGCGGATATGGGGCAGAAATGATAGGGCCATTTCTGTCAAAAAGTTTCTGAGAGATATCCTGGGGGAATCAGCAATTTATTCATAGAATCAAAATGTTGGAACAGACCGCAAGAGTGTTGCAGTCCAACCCCCTGCCATGCACGCAGACACAATTGAACCACTCCTGACTGATGGCTATCCAGCCTTTGTTTAAAAACCTCCAAAGAAGGAGACTCCACTATACTCTGGGGCAGAATATTCCACTCTCAAACCGCTCTTACTGTTAGGATCTTCAACCCAATGTTTAGGTGGAGTATCTTTTCCTGTAGTTTGAATCCACTGCTCTATGTCCTAGTCTGTGGAACAGCAAAATAAAAAAATAAAAAAAAAAAAATAAAAAAAAACCAAGCTTGCTCCATCATCTATATGCCATCCCTTCAAATATTTATCAAATATTTAAACATGGCTATCATTTCACGTTTTAACCTTCTCTTCTCCAGGCTAAACACACCCAGCTCCCTCAGTTGCACCTCACAGGGCATGGTTACCAGACCTTTCACCATTTTGATTGCCTTCCTCTGGACACACTCCAGCTTGCCAATATCCACTGCATTCATGTTTTTTTTTTTATGTCAACAGATCTTGGGGAGGGAGAGTACAACCAATAAAATCATTTTAAAAATGCCTTCAATGAATTTAACAAAGTAAATTCAGTATATTGTGTATTGCTAGCTATAATTGTTAGCTATGTTATGTGGCCAACTTGCCCCCACAAAACCTGAAACAAAAGTTGGATACAGCTAAATATATTAAAAATTGTCCAAACTAGAACATCAGACTGCTAAGCACAACAGTCTCCACATGATAAAAAATCAATTACCTAGCTCCAGTAAAGGGTGTGAGAAACATGCAGCCATCCAGGTGTTGTCAAACTGCAGTTCCTAGCATACCTCACCATTGGCTATGATTGTTAGGACTGCTTGGACTTGCAGCCCAACATCATTTGGAAGTAGGGTTGCCATTAGTCCGGACCTCCAAACCGGGACAAATGTAGGACAAAATTTTCAAATGTAGGACCTGGGGGGTCCTACATTTGAAAAAGAGCCTCTCTGAGGGGAGGATTCCTTCTCCTCCTGGGCTCCATTGCAAGCAGCCCAGGCGGAGAAGGAATCCTCCCCTCAGGGAGGCTTTCTTTTCCCCGCCTGGGCTCCGTTTTTGCCGGCGGAGCTCAGGCAGGGAAAGAAGTCTGGCCTCGTCAGGCGAGGCTTCTTTCCCTCCCTCGGCTCCAGCAGAGCCAAAGAGGGGAGGGAAGCCTCCCTGCCAAAGGAGAGAGGCCTACAGAGGCCTCTCTCTCTTTCCCCCGCCACCGCTGTTGCACACTGTGCAACAAATCCCGGGGGCAGGGGAAATCCTGGGGGCGGGGCCAACCCGGGGCGGGACCGTGCGGACCCACCCAAAACCGGGAAAGTCCCGCCCACAGGCAGGATATGGCAAGCCTATTTGGAAGGACACATGATTGCCTGATCTATGAGAGTGTTGTTCTTTTTTAAAAATAAGAAATACAATCAAAGGTGAACAGATTCACAGGATCTTCCGTATGTATTAATCACCAATACAACTCATCCAAATATGTTCCAACAACACAGATTAGTATCTTAAATGTAACATGGTGATATACCACTTGCCATATGCCCACTGTCCCAGGGCCCGTCTACACAATAAAAATTGCCTGGTAAAATGTGACAGGCCCATACGTGATTCAAATGTGTTTGTCCTACTTGGGGGAGGAAGCAAAAAAGCCCTCATAATCCAAAGGAAGAGCTATCACACTTTTTAGTGTAGTATTTCAAACATGTAGACATCAGATCAATCACATGGTAGCCCATTTTGACAGAGGATGGGTAGATGTACCCATCTCCAAAGTTGACGGTCATTTAAATAGTTAAGGGGTAGAGAGGAAATAAGCAAATAGTTCTTCAGCTATCACACCCCTTTTCCCTTTTGCCATTTATTAACTCTCTTTGCCCTTATTAAATTTCTTGATACACTGCTTTGCCTGAGCAGCAAGGAGAAATAAACATTCATTTTTTCCCCAATGCATACACACGCTCCAAGTCAAGACTGAGAGGACCGGAAGCAATGACTGTCCATCCCTCCACCAGTCTCTGGTTCAAAAGGTATTTGGGGGAGGGGGGCTTCCTGGTGGCCATTGTTTCCTCTCCTCTTGCCTACCGTCTGGGAAAAGGGAGGGCTAATTATGTATTAAAACCCTGCCTCAGTTCTTCAGGAACTCAAGGGAGTGGGGGTAGGGTGGGGGAGAGAATACCACTGAAGGCTTTTACATGGTGAAGTCAAAGGCTTTCATGAACATGGCCACATAGCCCGAAAAACCCATAAAAAGCTTTACATGGGTTTTTTATTGTTGTTGCTGCTGCTGTTGCTGCTGCTATTCTGAGAGAAAAGACAAACACTAAATTTTTTTATCCAAAACGTATTTAAAGCCAAGATCATACGACACCAGTGGGAATAGATGACAACCCAAACAGATATCTGTATGTCCTTCCATTTGACTGACAGCTGCATGTGGCCTGCAGAATATACATGTAGGAATGTGTTCAGAGTAGGCAATTGAATGCTGATGCAAAGATAAAAAAATCCATGCCAGTTTGCATACCACATCTATGTAAAGACGTCCCCTTAGATTCCAAACCTGAATGAAAACGTCAGAGCTTAGAAAGATATTTTTCAAAACTAATTTGTTTCTGTGAAGTTATTTCACTGTTTTAACAGTAATTTGTTTTCTCTATGCATTATGATGTTTTTAAAAAGTAGCTTGCTGCATTATTTATTTTTCTGATACTTTTCATTATTTTTATTTTAAATCTCATGATTGATAAAATGATGGAACAAACATTGAAAAAATATTGTTAAAATGCCTCTAAAAAGGGCAAAAATGTTCTTCAAGGTAAAATTTATAAATAAATTTTATTCATTCAATAGGGTAATTTGGTTCCCCTTCACTTTGTTACTTTTAAGATGGAACTTCATTGCACCTTCATTAACAAAGAGAGAATTAGTTGTAATGTTTGAGTTCTGGGAAATGTTCATGTTAATTTACTTCCTTGTCTTCCATTATTATACATTTTCAGGGCTTCATTACTTTTTCCATGGAATATATTAAAGATCTAATTGAATTTCATTTGAAAATATATAAACTAATATACTTCTACTGTCAACTAGAATAAAAGAGGAAAGAGGTAGAAGAGCATGTTTAATTCATAGATCTGAAAGAAAGACTTTAAAAATCATTTGAACTTTGACACAGTCACATCCAAACACTGCATTTGTTTTTAGCAATCCAAACATGCAACTATGCAGTAACTAATTTGCTATTGGACTACTTCTCTTAAAAGTTCATAGGTGTCCAGAGATAAACAGAGGCTATGAGGACATTTGATATATCCCTGAATCTGGAAGAGTAAATCCAATAGTCACCACTTTAAAAATAATAACAATAACAATAACAATAACACTAATAATAATAATAATAATAATAATAATAATAATAATAATAATTATTATTATTATTATTTCAACATTAGCAAACCAGCTACTACTAGGTAACTAGTCACCCAGATCTTTATAAATTCAGGACAGGCAGGTAGAAGCAATTTTTGTCAGGCACTATATTCAGCAGGATCCTTATTATGTCCTTAAAATGTTTAGTATTTGGTTGTAAATAAAGCCAGTATCACAAAGAAAAGAACAGTTCTTAAAAACTGATCACAACATAGTAAATAATTGACTACTACAACAAATAAATTGATCACTACAAGCAATATATCGTGCTTTAGTCAACTTTACAAAATAGTCGGCCCTTCTTATATACAGATTTTTTTATACACAGATTCAAGCATCCACGGTTTGAAAATGTTCAAAAAAAGTATAAATTTCAAATAACAAACCTTGATTTTCCATTTTTTATAAGGGACACCATTTTGCTATGTAATTATATTTAATGGGACTTGAGCATCCACGGATTTTGTTATCCACGGGGGATCTTAGAACCAAACCCCAGCGTACAGCAAGGGTCCACTGTAATCCCATTCTCTAGTTGCTTAACCCTGCTAAAGATACTACTGTACATGCTGACTAGATAGGTCTCCATGTGTCTCAGATTATAGATGTACAGCTCTCTAAATGTTGTGGGACTGCAGCCATTACATAATTGGTTTAAACCATAGTATAAGCCCACTCCTTTTTAAAAAAAATTATTATTCAGTATTTTTTGTATTTAGGTATGATTCCTAGTGTAGTCGTCCCTCTTAGTCTCATAGCTGTTTGGAAGCTTTTCTCCCTTCCCCGCCTCCCTCCCCCCCCAATAGAAGGGACGGGGGAAGAACCCACTTTTGCTAAGCTCTCTTCCAAGTGGCTAGAATTCAGAGACATAGGTTTAATTTGCATTACAGAAATAATGCAGTTCAACACTGTTTTAACTGCCGTGGCTCAATTCTATAGAAATCTGGGTTTGTAGTTTTGTGAGCTGTGTAGCCTCCATCAGGGAACTCTGGTGTGACAACAAACTACAAACCCCAAAATTCCATAGCATTGAGCCATGGCCATTAAAGCGGTGTCAGACTACATTAATTCTGCAGTGCATTTTCAACCTTAAATCATGTTAGTTTGGAATATCTGTATGCTAAGGGATCTTGTAGCACCTCTGAGACTAACTGTGTGAAAAAAGTTGTAGCATAAGCTACATCTTGCATCTGAGGTTTTGTGGAAGAGAATTATGGCAACCCTAGTTGCAAGAAACTTCTTTTGTACATCATTCTGGGACAGAACAGAGGAAGGCTGAATGGAAAGGTGCAAGAAACAAGCTGTATCTGCCCAGGCTTTAGACATATAGGACCACAGCTTTAGACATATAGGGAGAAGTCTCAGCAAACTGGAGGAGGGCAAATGTTGTCCCCATCATCAAAAAGGGGGAAAAAGAGGATCCCAACAATTATTGTCCAGTTAGGCTGACATCAATACCAGGAAAGATTCTAGAGCAGATCATTAAACAGAGAGTCTGTGAACATCTAAAAGGCAATACAGTAATCACAAAAAGTCAACATGGGTTTCAGAGAAAGAAGTCATGCCAGACAAATCTGATATGTTTCTTTGATAAAATTTAGCAGCTTAATAGATGAAGGAAATGCTGTGGATATAGCATATCTTGATTTCAGGAAGGCCTTTGACAGGTTTCCCCATGATATTCTTGCAAACAAACTAGTGAAATGTGGGCTAGACAATGTAACTGTTGCATGGATTTGTAACTGGTTGACTGGCCAAACCCAAAGGGTGCTCAACAATGGATCCTTTTCATCCTGGAAAGAAGTGACCAGTGGGCTCCCACAGAGCTCTGTCCTGGACCCAGTGCTATTCAACATCTTTATCAATGACTTGGATGACAGAATTGGGGGCATACTTATCAAATTTGCAGATGACACCAAACTAGGAGGAGTAGCTAATACCCCAGAGGACAGGATCAAAATTCAAAATGACCTGAATAGATTACAAAGCTGGGCCAAAGATAACAAAATGAATTTCAGCACGGAGAAATGTAAGGTACTGCACTTAGGGCAGAAAAATGAAAAGCACAGCTATAGGATGGGGGACACCTGGCTGAACGAGACTACATGTGAAAGGGATCTAGGAGTCCAAGTAGACCACAAGTTGAACATGAGTCAACAGTGCGATGCAGCAGCTAAAAAGGTCAATGCGATTTTAGGCTGCATCAATAAAAGTATTGTGTCTAGATCAAGAGAAGTAATAGTACCACTCTATTATGCTTTGGTCAGGCCCCACCTGGAATATTGTGTCCAGTTCTGGGCACCACATTTAAAAAGGATGTTGAGAAACTGGCGCATGTCTAAAGGAGGGTGAAGGGTCTGGAAACCATGCCTGATGAGGAATGCCTTAGCTTGGAGAAGAGAAGGTTAAGAGGTGATATGATAGCCCTGTTTAAATACTTGAAGGGATGTCATATTGAGGAGGGAGCAAGCTTGTTTTCTGCTGCCCAGAGAACAGGACCCGGAACAATGGATGCAAGCTCCAGGAAAAGAGATTCCACCTTAACATTAGGAGGAACTTCCTGACAGTGAAAGCTGTTTGATAGTGGAACACACTCCCTCAGAGTGTAGTGGAGTCTCCTTCCCTGAAGGTCTTTAAACAGAGGCTTGATGGCCATCTAGAATCATAGAATCATAGAGTTGGAAGAGACCGCAAGGGCCATCCAGTCCAACCCCCTGCCATGCAGGAAATCCAAATCAAAGCATCCCCAGCAGATGGCCATCTAGCCTCTGCTCTGTTGGGGATGCTTTGATTGTGAGTTCCTGCATGGCAGGGGTTGGATTGAATGGCCCTTGTGGTCTCTTCCAACTCTATGATTCTATGATATAGTCACCTCTTTCCTGTCCTGTTAATACTTCAGTGATTCAAGAGGAAATAGAAAAGAGAGTGTTATTCACATACTAGTAACTATTAGGTTGCTATACAACTGTTAAATGTCCCTGCGGGCTAGTCTACATGTGTATGTATTATGAGAATTGCTGCAGATTTTTGCACATTCATGACATTCTTTGTCTACACTTTTCTGTGCAAATTCACAACTATTCACCCTTCCTCTCTGAAAACATGTTGCCATGTGAATCCATGCCAAGTGAATGGATAATCACATGTCCAATAATGTGCATTTTTGCAGATAACCCAGTAAAAGCCATGAATTCTTTTTCAGAGGAGTTCATAAAGTTTTTTGGGTTGGTGGGGCACAAAAAGCCTGAATTTCTGCAAATCATGTGTGGCCAAATAGCAGTCTATTTGACTGGAATGAGGAGCATTTTGACAGAAGCAACACTTCTATTCATAGACAAAATGCTTCCTGGTGATGGTGGGATTAAAATTGAGGGTTTCAGACCAATTACATTACTATTAATGACCACCTGAGATGAACTTTCATTTTTTCATGTCAAAAGACAAAATTACTGGAAGGGGGAGTGGGAATGGGGGAATTCATATTGAAGTTATTTTCCCCCCTCATCTTGGCTGGATGTTAAAACAGCCTCTCCAATTCATTTGTCATCTGCAATCTATTGAGCAGATGTCGGAACTGGGAAGTTCTCCAGGTGTTGCTGAACTGTAACTCCCAGCATTCCTGATTATGCTGGCAAGAGCTGCTGGGAATTCAACAGGAGAAGGAAGGCTGGACAATTCCCACCCCTGCTGTAAAAGAACACACACTCCTTTAGGCATGAAAGGATACTGTATATCCTCTGATATACAGTAGGCTGGAATGTCTTTTCCCATCTTATCTTTCAAAACAACTCAGGAGATTTGAGGAGGGTTTACATTTTTAAAAGTGAAGGGATGGAAATACAAGTATGAGTCACAATAACAGCCAGCTTGCAACAACATGAGTCATCTCACACAGTGCAGAAATTTGTGGGCATCATTCTTCCAGTGAGGGCAAATCTCTGACAGGATGTTTACCCGTGCTGCCAAGCAGCCCCTTATAATTAGCTCTGCAGCAACGTACCATGAAGTTAGGAAGACTCAGCACTGCACTGCAGTTTCCAGGATGTGTGGGCCAGAAACACTGCCTCTTTTGGAGCACTGTTCAAGCCAGAAAGTAGTCCTTTTGTAGACTTAAGTTTACATTTTCAGGCAAATCCTTCAAACGTTTCGAAAATGCAGTCAACTAAGAACACAGAGCCAGGGTGGGTGAGGTCCAGAGACCTATTTTTGACCTTCAACACCCAAAGTGCACTTTATGAAGTCCACAGAACTGGGAGAAAGGCTACATAGAAGAGGTTAAAAGTCACTTGTAAAAACTCCTTTCAGAGGCTTTGGGGCAGAACAAGACATGGGATGGCTGCACCTTGTTTTAAAAGTAAAACTGCTGCTCCTGGAAACTTCCAGGAATTGAAATATTTTTGGCAAAGGGACTTTGGAGGGTGATTCAACTCTCCTGATTTTCAGGGACAATTCTGATTGCTCCTCTGTCATCCCACTTTTTCAGCTGATTTTACAATGTTTCCATTTTGTCTTTCCTTCTTCATTACCCTTTCATCCCCAGCATACTTCAATTGCTGTAAACTGTAAGGCAAGGGGCTATGCTGACAGTATCATGTCTGGCAGTAGTATTTCCCATGATAGGCAGGCTTTTGCTGAAGAGCCAGATGGGATGTGCCAACAGCTAGTGGACAGTCGCAGCCACAGTAGTGTGTGTCTGAGAGAAAGAGAAAGAGAGAAAGAGACAGAGACTGGGCACCACAATTCAAAATTCTGGGCACCACAATTCAAAAAGGATGTTGAACGGCTGGGGCAGAAGAGGGTGACCAAAATGGGGAATGGTCTGGAAACCACGCCCTATGAGGAGAGACCTATGGAGCTGGGTATGTTTATCCTGGAGAAGAGATGGTTAAGAGGTGATGTGATAGCCCTGTTTAAGTATATGAAAGGATGTCATATTGAGGATGGAGCAAGCTTGTTTTCTGCTGCTCCAGCGAACAGGACCCAGAACAATGGATGCAAGCTACAGGAAAAGAGATTCCACCTGAACATTAGGAGGAACTTCCTGACAGTGAGAGCCATTCAACAGTGGAACACACTCTCTTGGAGTGCAGTGGAGTCTCTTTCTTTGAAGGTGGAAGACTCATCAGGTTAAGTACAACTGTCAATTTGACACCATTCTGTTTAAGTAGATTTGCTACCCTCCTCTCTTAAACTATGGAGCCTAAAAGCAACATATGGAGCTGTGACAGAGAACTGAACCCAGAAAGCCTGTTTCCAATCATGTAACAAACTTCTTTTAAATTCTACAAGTTTGACAGCAGAGGAGTGGTGTCAGGTTTCTTATGTCTTATTTCTCACCTTTTGGGGGGACTTCCTAGTGCTGGATGTGCTTTCCTCACTATTACTTGCTTCTCCAGGAATGACACAACTGTAATCAGTTCTTGCAATCAGTTCATACGTTATCACTAGTGCCTCTCTTAATTAAACAGGAGAAAATATTCCATTTATGTGTTATATTCTAACATTTCCCAACCTTCCTAAGAGGTTGTATAGAATGTTGCAATGATCTGACCCTCCTACAAGTCTGCTTGTTACATGAGATTGCTCAGGACAAGGATGCAAAGCTATTTTGCAGTTTAACTCCCAGAAGCTCAACCATCAAGACATGGCAAGAGTTTATGGGAAGTGGAGCCAAAACATTTCCCACCTCGGACAAAGCAAACCAATGAGATGTTCTTATATCATGGATCCTTACTGCCACACTTTTCTCTTTATAATCTTCTTTAATAGAGTATAATTCATTTGGAAACTGGGCTCAATTTGCTTGAATTGCTGTAGCATTCAAGTGACAGAACTGCCTCCACGCTGTCCACAACTTCTGAATTACGCTATGGGGGTTAAGAAGGGAAGATGCTTGACTAATGTAGACTGGAAGGTTAATTGGTGGTTCCTATATACTTAGAGAAATAAACCATAGACCATAGCAATCCCCAACCCAATCCCCCCCCCCCCCCCAATGAGGTTGAACAGAAATAGCACTAGGTGGCAGCAACAAGAAGATGAAATCACATTGCCAGGAGTATGCTCTACAGGGGTGGTGTGAGCTGGTAGTCCCCATTCACACCAGTCCTCCATCCAGATATTGACTAGACTCGCACAAGCTATGCATTAGCATGGTAGCTGCATCATATGTCTTCATATCATGGCCTAGGAATCTGGCCCCTGCCTTTCATAATCTTGGCAAAGTTCTGAAAAGAGAAGATAGTGCATACTCTTGTCTCAAAGACTGGTGACTGTGAAATTTTAAATGAAAATAAAACTGTGCAAGTTGAGGCTCTCTTAACAGAAACTTGGGATCAGAGGGTTTTGGGTTTATTTAAGGGGGTTTTGGATTTTGGAACACCTGTATTTGCATATACCTAGATGTTGAGATATTTTGGAGATAGAACCCAAGTCTAAACAGAAAATTCATTTATATTTCATGTACACCTTATGCACATAGCCTGGAGTTAATTTTATACAATTTTTAAAAATAATATTGTGAATGAAACAAAGTTTATATACAGTGAACCAACAGAAAGCCAAAGTGTCACTCTCTCAGCCACCCATAAAAAAAGTTTTGGTTTTTGGGATGTTTTGGATTTTAGAATTTCAGATAAGAGGAACTCATCCTATATTTCAAATTCGGATTGCACTCTTCAAGACAACCGCTCAAGAAAGCAGTGCCTGATTTGAAACATATCAATAAAAAGAAAGAAGAAAAGAAATGTACTGAAGTATTTTGGAGGCTGTTTTATTTTAGACCTCTGCTATTCATGACCAAAATGGGCATAAAACAAATGCTCTCAGATTCATCCCACACGCTAAAAAAATGGAACGTGACACTTCCCCCTTTAAAACAACAACTAGAAGTTGTGTTCTCTGTGCCAAATAAATCTAAATTCCACTATGTGTATAATTCTTTGTAAAATGCATATATAACCACAAAAAATGACGACCTTAGCAAAGAAGAGACAAACCGTCAAAAAACAATAGGCAAGATGCACAATTAGACTTGGACAAGAGAACAAGATAGTTGGCCAGCTTTAAATGGGAATAAGATAAATTTATGGAAATTAGGACCACGAAAGGCTACTAACTAGACAGGATATTTATCACCTCCAGTATCAGAAGGAATATGTTTCCATGTATCGGTTCCCAAGGAATTCAATTACACTCATGTCTTGCTGGTGGGCTTCCTATAGACAACTAGTTGGTCACTGCATGAACAAATGCTGGAAACAGGCCTTCATTTGAGTTCTTGTTATGTTCTAGCTCATGTTATGCTCTTGTAACAAAATGAGTTGCAGTACCTGAAAGCACCCTGCCTGCACTATGTGGGATTTTGAAAGGTGGCAAATTGCAAGAAAGGTCAAAAGGTTTAGTAAATAGTATTAGCAGACGATGACTCTTAAATTGTGCAAGCAGTTCAGGATTGTGTACAGTCGCTAGAAAACTATTTACCACATGCATGAGCTTTGTGAAGCTGGCAATGTTTTGACTTTTAGATTTGCAAGTTTTAAATGGTAGTTTCACAGGTCAAAAGTACTAATTTGATCATTACACAGTCAGTCTGTAAACACTTGGGCTGTGTCAGTACTGCAGATATAATCCGGGTTGACACCACTTTTCTTTTACTGTGATGGCTCAATGCTATGGAATTCTTGTAACTGTAGTTTTGTGAGACATTTAGCCTTCTCTGTCAGAAAGCTCTGGTGCAAACTACAATTCCCAGAATTCTATAGCATTGAGCCATGCTCAGTATAGTCAACCTCGATCCTTTCTGCCATGTGATGCATCCTTAGAAATGAATGCTGTGATAGCATCTTGCCATTATTCTTAAAACTTGAACTGTGATAAGTTGACTCTTTTGCTTGACTTCATCTTGGTCAGCACCATGGTAAAGCAAGAGTGAAGTATAATGAGCCTAGTTGCTCTGAAACACCTCAGCCAAACAGCTTCCTTACAATGCCAGGTTTGAACAAAGAAGCACAGCATTGTGCTTGTAATCATTGATGACTTCCTGGCAAAGGCTAAGATGACCTCAGGATGATGAGACATCCTCCTTTTCCAGAACATGTCCTACAGTTCTACCTTCTGTTCAGGAGGAATTCCAAAATGTCCTCTATTTTGAACCTATTTGACACCCAGTGCCAATCTTTTTTAACATATGCATCCCCCAATGAAAGAGACTGTCCATTTCTTTGGGGCTCCTCTGGCATATCCGTATTATGCATGCTTGAGTACATAATAAAATACAGTATATATAATACAGCTGTAAATAAACCATATTAAATGAATTTATATTTCTATGAACGTGTTTAGCTTTTATTTGGTAATGTCTTACAGTTTTCTTAAATGCCCTACATTTTGTGGTGCCTTGTTCTCTTTTATGGTCATGACATCTGGTCACCTGGGTGACATTATAGTTACACCAGCCACATTATTTCTGCCTGTTTCATGGGAAAATGTGAGGGATCCAACACAGCAATTCCTCAAGCCTTCCTCCCGCTGCCACTTAGCAGAAGTAACATCCTCCACCTTTCCCCATGTAGGAGAGAGAACAGAGCACAAAGGGGCCACAGTGTCCATCAAGCTGTATAACTGGGCCATTTCCTAGGCAAGGTGTGTGTGTGCACGTGTACAAAAAGCAGTTTTCACCCAGGAGAGACTGCACCTCCAGTCTTTTGACCCTTTTAAATTACAATACTGTACTATGTAACACATCATTAATTCAATGTGTGGTCAAAAGAGTGGACCATGCATCAAATATATGGGTCCTGGGTATAATTCAGAATGGTTGAAAGAACAAGTTGTTGGAAAGCAAGGAATCAAAATGGGTTGCCGTAAGTAGAAGCCAATTTGACAGCAAATAGCAAGAACAAATTCTATGTTGGACTAATATTATATTTAGTCCCAATCTAACTTTTAAAAAGACAGGAACCTTATGAGCCTTAACTACTGCTTCAATGAAGAAATGTCTATTACAACTTTTTAAAAAAAGATTTGCTCTAGTGTAGATTTACTGTCCCAAATATATCAGGACAGCCTGAGAAACCATTTTTTCACTTCTAGAATCTTGTGACTATAAGATGCATTACTCATATACACAGAACAGCTGTATGCATTCTTTCCACCTGGTTGTGTTATGCATCCTTCATCTAAAAAGACAACAATTTTCAATAACAAAAAAACATAATGGCTTGAACTGCTCCAAAATGACTGAGAATGGTAGAATCCTAGCATTATGTCAATGCTGCATAAAAGAAAACTCTAACCTTCATAAAGCATATCTTCCAAACAGGCCAACTGAGCAGTATGCTTACATTTCAGAATTAGCTAACTGCTGTACATGGTTTTTAAAAAATTTAATATCAACCATTCCATAATGCTAACAAATAGCCATGGAAAATCCTCTTTTATTGTCTCTGTTTTATCACTTTTCAACAATATCATCATTCAGCCAAACATGGACTTGGCTACAATCTTTAACAAGTAAATGTGAAAGCATTTGGATCACTTTTATACACTCAGGTACAGAGCGACTCATCATGTAACTATTTTTTTTCAAAGAATTATTTCATGTTCCGAAACAGGCACAGATAGGGCATCTGAAGTGGTAATACTCAAACCCCAGTTGGAGAACATTTCAGCCTTTCAGGATGCTGTCACTGACCTTACAAGCTGTCATATTGCAACAAAGAAATGTTGAAAAGAGGTTACAAAGTGAGAGACTGAGGAGTTACACAAGAAAACAAAAGGTTCATTTTTATCTCCTCTGGCCTGTTTTTTTTTTTAATTATTAAATGAAGCTACAGATGTTAAATTTATCTGGGAATTATGTGACTACTATTAATAATGAGTTCTGAATAGCCACTGTTAATAACGTGATTTTCACTGTTCGTACTCCCTGAATTCTTTTCTTTCTGACTTCACTGTTTACAACTCCCACTCGCTGTCTTTAATGAAATGGATTATAATATATAGTCCATGCAACCTTACTATGCCATATAGTGTCAGTTATCCTTGAAGGCAACTTCTTATTTTCTTCTGCCACACATCTACCTGGTTTTTCCTCTGTAAATACAGAGGATATTACTAGATGATATTCTTTGTCTCAGAAGAAGGCAAAGACAAACCCACACTGAACAAAGCTTGCCAAGAAAATCCCGTGATAGGTTTGCCTGTTAAGTCAGAAATTACTTAAAGGCACACAATATCAAAGAAAATAAGTTCCATAGAACTCAGTAAGGATTATTCCTGAGTAAACCTCCTTAGTTTGTATAGGCTCTTTGTATCTATTCTACTGAACAAACAAATCAGGGACTTAGACTCCCAGCTTTGCCACTGACAGCTATCCAGATCCACATTAATGTGCAGCTAGAACAAACAGCAATGTAAGGACATCATGACATAAGTATGGGCAATGGACATCCTAGAGGACACAAGGAGCTCCAAAGGCCTTTTGCAGCCCCTGGCCCTTCCATTTCCCCAACAAAGTATGTCCAGTAAATTGGCTAATTGTACCTGTAGAAGTCCTTAGTTACCATGACTGTCCATTTCAGGCTTTCCCCTTCCCTGCCTGTGCCTTCTTAAGCCTAGAATCATCTTTTTTTAAAAAAAAAAGTGGGGGTAGTATGGGGGGAAGTACTTCCCTGGTTCTAAAACAGGTCTGCTGGTGGAGTGGAGAAGAGATGGTCTATCACATTCCCTGAAGCTTCTTGAAGGCTCAACTGGTCAGTTTCTTCACAAAAGGGAGGCAGATAGTATGGGTGACACTCCAAGGAGTTCTCAGAGGAGGGGCAGATGCAACCCTTGAACCCTGGAAGTTGCCAGCCTCTGCCACAGCATATTCACATGGTTCAAATAATGCATTTCTTTAGGGTGTGGGCTTAACAAATGCCATTTCCAGTATTTTATAGTTGGAAATTCCTTAACATAAAATCCACTAAGTACTGTATCATCATCCTTTTTGCCCTACAACTCTCAGCACAGTCAATGGTGAGGGATTATGGGAGCTATAATTCAAAAATATTTGGGCCTTGACTAAAGAGTAAGTATGGAGACAACCCAGTTTAACAACACAAACAGTGTATATGTTTAAAGCTAAATTAATGCTGCACCTTTCTTCAGAACCTTTTATCACCCCCTACTATTTCATGTCCAACTCTACTCTCTCCATTTTCTCTCTTGTCTCTAGTAAGTACTCATACACACTTACATACCCTGCCCTCGTGGCATTTCTCATGTAAAGTCATCTAGAGCAGTGGTCCCCAGACTGTACATTTTAAGGGATTTTGGACTTCAGCTCCCAGAATCCCAAACTATTGACCAACATAGCTAAGGCTTCTGGGAGCAGAATCTCTGAAAAGGCACAGGCGGGATACAGACGGGCAGGGGAAGATGTCTTGGAGGTGTATTCAGCTGAATGCGGAGCCTCCAGACGGCCCGCCCTGGGGGCGTGCTTCAGGTGTTGGAGCTTCACGGGGGGCAGTGAAGACGCCTCACCTGGGTCCGTTTCGGACCCGGAGCTTCCATACGGCCGCCTCGGAGGACGCTGCAAAAAGAGAGGCAGCTTCCTCACGGGCGGCCCAAACCGCGGCTTTTCTTTTCTTTTGCCGCATGAGAAGTGCGCAGCTTCGCAGCTGCAGCGCTAAGCAGCGGCGGCAGAAAGCCTGTCTGCGCATTTAAAGCGCCCAAGCCCCTTTAAACTTTCTCTCATCTACGAGGCCATGGAGGCTGGCATCTATGTGCCAGGGAACCCCAGCATCAACATCACAGGCCAGCAGATCGGGCCCCTGATACTGGCTGACAGTGCCTACCCCATTCGGAAGTGGCTCATGACCCCCTTGAAGAGACAGAGAAGAAGAAAGCAGGGGAGACTGTGAGGGATACCCTGGCAGATTTTTTTCTGACAAGGAGAATCTGAAGGATGGCTCCTGTGCCATCATCTGTGATGTCAGAGTGCATTGTACTGTAATAGCATAAGCACATGAATAAATGTATCCCATTATCCACAGTTTGAGTCTGCCTATCATTCCTGATCTGTGCTGTGGGCATGTTTTGCCACGTGCCTGAGGGGGACACACACAAACACACACACACAAAAGGTCTCCTGGCGCCTGTTTTCCTGGGGCAAAAAGATACATCAGCTCCAACTGCCAATTGCCCCGTTGACAATGTATCAATCCCCCTCAAATTCAAGCTTTCCTAATGGCCAATTTGAATGTATCAATGGGGCACCCAGAGGGCATCTATTGGGGGAGAGATTCAAACTGCTCCTCTGAAAGCTATCATTGGCCTAGGACCACCTTGGCCTAACGGCCCAGAGCCGCAGGTGCCCATATATACCCGTGCGCAACTGTGCAAGACCCCAGGACGGCGATCGACATGGCAGAGCCACGCAGGAGGTTCCCGGTCCGAATCGCCTACTGGACCGATGAGGAGGTCGGGATCCTCCTGGACTCCCTGATGCCACAGGCAGCCGCTCGAAGGGTGATGGCCAGCACGAACAAGCCCAACCGGGGGCATTTTCTCCAGGCATCCCGTGCCCTCGAAGACTTCGGGGAGCACCCCCCGGTTGACAGGCGGCCACCATTCTTTGAGCGGCTGAAGGACTTGTGGATCAGGGGAGATCGGCCCAGACCAGAAGATCGCCGTCCTCCAGGTAAGTCAGAGCTCTTGCCATGCCCTGTCCTCCCCTCCTTGACCCTTCCCTTGCCCTCCTCTCCTTCCTGCATGGTGCCAATGTCATCCCTCCTCTTCCCTTCTGCAGGCGTGCGGCCGAGGCGGAGGCGGAGGGAGGGAGGGCACCCTGCCAGGTCGCCCTCTCCACCATCCTTGGGGGACGAGGATGTCCCCGAGGGTGGGCCACAGCCAGGACCAGCTGCTGTGGCCCCTCCGCAGCCAGAGCAGGCTCCTCTGGCGGCAGGTAGGTCCCCAGGGTGAGGGGTGGGAGTTGCCTGCCTGCAGCCCCCACGATACTTGTGCCCTCGTCTGCCATGCCAGCATGGTAACTTGGGCCTTTCCTTCCTCTTTTGCAGGGCTTGAAGTCCTTGCTGCTGTTGCTGCCGCCGAGGAAGAGGAGCCTGGGCCAAGCCGCCGCCTGCCAGGACAGCCAGGGCACTTGGCCCTCGATGCCAGTGCCCTGGATCGTGTCCTCCAAGCCCGGCAGCAAGGTAAGTGTAGAGGTGAACCCAGGGAAGGGAGTGGGGGCACCCAGAAACCCTGCCTGTGGGAGTGGGTGATGGGCTCCACAGGCTGATCCTAACCATCCTCTTTCTTTTCCTCCCACAGAGAACCGGACGGAGAGGAGGTTCGCTGCCATTGAGGAGAAGGTGGACAAGCTGGCGGAGAGAGTCTCCTCCATGGACGAGACTCTGCGAGAGATCCTCCGCCGGCTTCCCGCCCCACCACCTCCTCCCCCTCCCTGAAGCAGCTTCCCTCTCCTGCCCCCTCTGCCATCCCCCCTTCACCACCCCCCTTCACCCTCCCCCTTCCCTTTGTATATATTGTATATAGTAAAATATTTTTATTGTTGTTATTGTTGTAAATAAAAAACTTTATTTTAAAAAAATTTGTGTGGTTAATTATGCGCAACTGCGGCGGTGTGGCTGTGAGTGTGAATGAGGCGCAACTGTGCAGTCTAAAGCTAGGCAGGAGTGGTGTGAGGTAGCAATCTCCAAACTCTGTCCTCCCAGGCGTTTGGACTTCATGTCCCAGAATCCCAGACCACAGGGCAAGGTGGCTGGGGATTCTGGGAGATGAAGTCCAAACGCCTGGAAGGACAGAGTTTGGAGATTGCTGGTTTGGGGACCAGTGAGGCAGGCATGGTGGGAGGAGAGAACAGGAAGGGTAGAATAGAGTAGATAGGGCTGGGAGGGAAAACATGCCCTGGGAGGCGAAATGATGTCTTTATGGGACATCATGGGACCTAGTGCCTTGTCAGTGCTCCCTGCCCCTTGATCCCAGGCCCAGGCCCCCTGTAGTTGCCCTTTCCCTTTGGGGGCAAGTTTAGAGGGCATCAAAAGATCTTGGGCACATTCAAGCTCTGGGATCTCTTTTTTTTTCCTTTGCCGCATGAGAAGTGCACAGCTTCGCAGCTGCAGCACTAAGCAGCGGCGGCAGAAAGCCTGTCTGCGCATTTAAAGTGCCCAAGCCCCTTTAAACTTTCCCCCCCGCTCTGCCCAAAAACAATGGTGGTCTCCTGCCAGCTGGTGTTGGCATCCTTGTCCGCTTGCACTTTGCCAGTGTCAGCAGCATCATAGATGCCTCCTCTCCTTTGGTCCCCGCGCTCCTGCTGAATCTGCAATGCGCAGCCACAGCTGTCTCCGCTGCCACCGCTGTCCCCCTGCCATCTCCCCTCACCTCCTTTGTACATATGTCAGTATTTACAGTTTTAGCGTTTTTTATTGTTAGGTGAAAATGGCAGAGGAATGTGTGTAGGGGTGCACTTTAAAGTCCAAACTTTCCAAGCAGCGCATGCGTACATGTTGCTCTAGGGTTAGGGTTAGGGTTAGGGTTACGAGGCTTAAAATGCGCCGCAGCTGTGCCTCAGCTTCCACAGCTGCATGGCAGCGGACGTTGCAATTAAAGCCTGACTGCAAACTGCGCATGTTCCAGGACCCCAACTCACTATGCGACGGAGCTTTTAAATGGGCAACTTAAAGTAGCGGCGTAGCAATTCTGGTGTACCGGTGCAGCAGCTCTCATGGCTTCTTCCCCTTCTCGATATGTGTCAGCATCCAGGTAGGACTGCTCCAGTTTCTGCAGTTACTCCAGTTTCTGGGACCATATAGCTATCAGGTCAGCCGTCTCAGTATGAGACCAAGACGTCCCCCTGCCTTTTTTCGGGGTGCTGGTGGATGGCTGAGCCATCCTGCCTGGTGGCAAAGGGGAGCCGCCACACAACTGTGGCAGGAGCAGCCGAACTGTGCCCGTTCCCAGGTGAGAATGGCGCAGGAATGTGTGTAGGGGGTCACTTTAAATCCCAAACTTTCCCTTTTCACTTTCTACAACCAAAACATCCGCCGGCAAAAGTTACAACTTCCCGCGGTTCTAGCAACGCATGCGCACAAGTGGCTCTAGGGTTAGGGTTACGAGGCTTAAAATGCGCCGCAGCTGTGCCTCAGCTTCCACAGCTGCATGGCAGCAGACGTTGCAATTAAAGCTTGGCTGCAAACCACGCATGTCCCGGGACCCCGACCCATTATGCGACGCAGCTGACACGGAGCTTTTAAACCGGCAACTTATATTTGCGGCGTAGCAATTCTGACGTATCGGTGCAGGGGCTTACAGACGGAGTTGCGCAGGTACGCATCAAACAGAAAAGAAGCGGAAAAAAGCAGCACCTTTTTAATGCCGCTTCTTCCCGCTTGGGGCGTGCGGGGGGCGTGTTCATGACGGCATTCAGGTAAAGCCCGTCTGAAGGCTCTACCTTCATGACGTCATGAGTACATCCCTTTTTGCCTGTCTGTAACCCGCCAAAGTTTGGGGACTACTGCTCTAGAGTTTCTGCTCTGGAACTGGAGTCCCACTGAACATATTGAAAGATATAAGTGTGCGTCCATAGGAAAAAATCATCCAAGGAGAAAGAAATATGTTTAAGAAAAACTTTTTAATACTACTACCATGGCACAGCACATAATAGATTCCTTACCTAGCACAGCAAATTGTTTCCTGAAATTATTAACCTTAAAAACATTGATGAGGAATGCAGAAGACAGTCAATACCTATCAAACTTCTAGAGATCACTTTAACTTTAAACTCCTTGAATAGGCCGTTTCTTAACTATAGTCAGCACTCCACATTTTGCGGATTTGATTATTCATGGATTTAATTAATATGTTCTTTCTAGGTCCTACAGCACAACTCTCCTAAAAAGTGACCACAGAATCATGCTGGAGGACCTAGAGATTCCTAGAAGAAAACACTTCTCTAAGTAGATCCTCCAGCACAATTGTATGGTCAAGTTCCAGCAGATGTTAACCATAGAGTTGCACTGGAGAACCTAGAGATTCTTAGAGGTGTCCTCTAAGGTGAAAAAATAGTGGTTCCTTATCTCTAGTTTTCCCACTTTCATGGGGGTCCTGTGCCCTTGGCCCCAATGGATGTGGAGGGCCCACTGTATTCTTCTGCAAAATCAGTACAGACTACTCTTTCACCCCAAGCAGCCAGAGACTTTCACATCAGTGGGCCTGTAAATCTGCTCTGCATTTTAGTCCTTTTCCTAGAATAAATTCAGAACCTTGGATAGCTGCTTGGAAGTTCAGGCTAAAACACAGAGTGGATTCACCATCTCACTGATATGAAAACCACTACTACTCAAACCTTCTCCTCCTAAACTGATAAGCTGCAGATGAGATCCACTGAGTCACTGAATACAAAACCTAGAAGAGGCGATGAATACTTCTTGCCCACAGAAGGTTCTCCTTTGGACCACAGAGGCTCACCCACTCCTCCCTAAAACTCCACCCCATTCAGACAGTGCAAAAGAAATTCCCCCTATCTGCTATCAGTGGGCATAGCCAGCAAAGGATTTGCTGTCTCAGCTGGTGCTTCAGTCACCAGCTGGTCTGAGTCCCAAGAATAACCTCCCTAAAGCTAAGCATTTAAAGTGCCTCCTCCTTCTCCCCCTTTCCTAGTAGGAGCCAAAGACGTCAGAGGGATGTGGCATCAGGGATACAACCATGGACTGGGAGGAGGAAAACCTTCCTCACAAACACTGTTTTTGTTCACTGCCATTGAATGTACTGCCCCGCCCTGGATTTTGCTTAACTTGACAGAATGTGGTTTATCTGACCCCCACACCTTTATCAACTTTCACAGCACTCTAATAACTGGGCGACAGAATGAAAGTATTGCTGAGAAAGGGTGGATTTAAAGAAACTGTTGGTGACTCTAGTCCAGCGGTTCTCACTTTTCACTCCTCATGATGTTTTTGACTTCAGCTTCGAATTCAGCAGCCAAGCTTCTGAAAAATTGGGCCAAAAAGCCTGAAGGACCAAAGTTAGAGAAATGCTGCTCTAATCACTCAGCAGGAAGACTGCACTTCCAGATTCTTTTTAGACTTGTAGCAAGTTCTGAAATGCTCTGTGTGTTGGACAAATGACACATTTTCTCCAGATGTACTATTGCAAGGTCACAGAGTCAGGCAAAGAGCGAACAAGGAGTATTAACAGCACACAAAAGGACTGCAAATTTCCAGTTCTTTGTTCATCTCCCCCCCCCCCCCCATCACCAAGCCACCTTTATCAGTGCTGAATATTGTACTTATAAGGAGAAAGAAGCAGGTTCCTGGATTACTAGACCTGTAAGATCACTCATTAAAAGGAGGAAGGGACTGGGAAAGCAATGTGGCAGCTTTGTGGATATAAAACCCATTTCTTTGAATGTGGCACCACTCCTTAATACCACTGGCCATGCTTTGGTTGATACAGAGTAGCCAACCAAGCTTGATTTTTTCCCTTCCATCATTTGAAAAGTGAGGCTAATGGCTGAAATAGGAGATTACACAGTGACTGTGAATACTTGAGAATTACTGGTTATTTATCACAGTTTGTGAATGTAATCTGAAGATAAGGCCCTGTGGTTTTAAAGATAATAAAATGTGCCTTCAAGTCGCCTGTTGATTTATGGCAACCCTGTGAATGTCACAGTTTTTTTTTAGGCAAGTGACTTTTCCACTTCCTTCCTCTGAAATATAACCTATAGCACCTAGTATTTATTGTTGGTCTCCCATCCAAGAACTATCCAAGGCTAACTGTGCTTAGCTTCCAAGATCACACAGGATCTGATGCTTTTAGGATATTTAGGCCAGGAAGAGATAGTGTGTCATAGTAGTCTGAGTGCAGGACTATGATCCTGGAGACCAAGGTTGGATTCCCAGATCAGCCATGACACCCACTGGATGGCCCTGGGCAAGTCACATTCTCTCAGCCTCAAGGGAAGGCACTGACAAACCCCCTCTGAACAAATCTTGTCAAGAAAATCCCATGATAGGGTCACCATAGGTCTGAAACAACTTGAACAACAAAAACAACAAACCTGGTATTTGTTGGCAATCTCCCATCCACCTACTAACCATGGCCAATCCTGCTTAGCTTTGAAGATCAGAAAGGATCTGGTGCCTTTAGAGAGTTTAGCCCAGTAAAATAATTGTTGTTGTTGTTGTTGTTGTGTACCTTCAAGTCATTTCCAACTTATGGCAACCCTAAAGCGAACCCATCATGAAGTTTTCTTTGCAAGATTTGTTTGGAGAGGGTTTGCCTTTGAGGCTGAGAGTGTGACTTTGGGTTTCCACAGCCATGTGGGGATTTGAAGCCAGAGTCCTAGTCCAATGCTCAAACCACTATGCCACACTGGATGGTATAATACTGTTCATTTATTTTTCCTAGATGGGGTCCCTGAACCTAAATTGGAATCTGGCCGGAGGTTGCATAAAATCCTGTACAAATCCAAGTGAAATCAATGGCTCTTCTACCCAAGTTTCTAATCCATCGCTGAGGCTTGGAAGGGCAGAAGATGTTGCCTTGGAACAGGTACAGAAATCCATACATTCAGGACATTTACTCCAGTCCACCAGGACTAGGTCATCCAGAAGACTTTTTCTTCAGCCACCCCTTGACTGTGGAATGAGCTACTGGAAGAGATTTGTAGGCTGAATATGATGCCTGAATTTAAAAGAGCATTGAAAGCCAGTCTCTTCTGGCAGGCTTATCCAGATGATTTTAAATTGTGAATTCCAAATGGGTTTTAAATTTGAACTGTTTTCATATGTTCACATCCTATTTGTCCCTTTAAACTGATGTGTGTTTTAACAGATGCCTTTTTTAACGGACGCTGTTTGTCTGTTAGTTGCTGTTGTTTCCTGCCTTGATTCATGGGGAGAGGTGGGTAAAAAACAACTTATTCATCATCATCATCATCAATATTATATCCGAGCCAGTTTGACATAATGGGTTGAGTGTTGAGACTGGGACTCTGGTTCAGTTCCCAGCAGGGCCACGAAATCCATGAAACCTTGGGCAAGTCGCACTCTCTCAGCCTCGGGGAAGGCAACGGCAAACCCCATCTGAACAAATCTTGCCAAGAAGACCCCATGATAAGGTGGCAAGAAGTTGGAAAGAACTTGAAGGCAACAACAATGACATTTATTATACTATGATGATGATGATGATTCCTGGACAGGGTCCCTGAACTTAACATAGTGTCTGGCCAGAGGTTGCCTAAAATCCTATACAAATCCTACTGAAATTTTCCTTTGAGGAATAATAATAACAATAATCCTAGACAGAGTCCATGAACCTAACTTAGGCCCCATACAGACAGGCCAAAATAAAGCTGCTTCGGGTCACTTTGGAGGTATGCTGTTTAAATGCTGCATGCACCCTAAGAGGCTGGAAGCTGCGCCAAAGCCATGCTCCAGTCTTAAAGACAAGAGTGCAGCTTTGACACAGCTTCTGGCCTCTTAAGATGCATGTGTCATTTAAACAGCATACCTCCAAAGTGACCTGAAGCAGCTTTATTTTGGCCTGTCTATATGGGGCCATAGTGTCTAGCCTGAGGTTACCTAAAATCCGATACAAATCCTACTGAAATTTGCCCTCTAGGAATAATAATAATAATAATAATAATAATAATATTGTAGACGTGGTCCCTAAACCTAACTTAGTGTCTGGCCTGAGGCTGCATAAAAATCCTATACAAATCCTACTCAAATTTGCCCTCCAATAATAATAATAATAATAATAATAATAATAATCCTAGACCTAATATTCCTGAACCCAACTTAGTGTCTAGTCTGCGGTTGGCTAAAGCCCTATACAAATCCTACTGAAATTTGCCCTCTTGGAGGAGGAGGAGGAGGATGGAACATTTCAGTAGGGTTTGTACAGGATTTTATGAAACCTCAGGCCAGACTCCAATAAATAATTAACAACAACAACAACTATTATTATTATTATTATTATTATCCCCCGTTCCACCCGGGAGGCCCTGCGGCACAAAGGCTGCCAGCTGGAAGGGCGGATAGCCTGGAAACCGCTTAGTAGTCCAGTCTATCGCTAAGTGGGATAGAAATGCCCTGGCGATTGCAATATTGACCTTTTCCTCTCTCTCTCTCTCTCTCTCTCTCTCTCGTCCAGAGCAGAAGCAGCAGCGGGGCTCCAGAAGGCGCCAAAAGCCACAAAGTTGGCCAGGGAAAGGGATGCCCCCCAAAGCTGGGCATGGAAAGAGAAGCCACCCAGATGTCGGCTATGGAAAGGCAACTCTCCACAGACAGAGCATGGAAAGGGAAGCCTCCCCCCCCCCAAAGCTGGGCATGGAAAGGCACCTCCCCACAAGTTGGCCATGGAAAGGGAAGCCCCCCAAATGTCGGGCATGGAAAGGGAAGCCCGCAAATTGGGCACAAAGGGAGGGTCCCGTTTTCCTCGCTGCCCGACCCCATGGGACCCCCCCCTCCCCGGCCCAGGCCTGCCCCTGGCTGGGAAGGGCCCCTGTCTGCCTCTTGGCCTACCTTGGCCGGAGGGGGCCAGCAGCAGAAGCGCCGCAGAGAGCAAGAGGGCGAGGCGCCGCATCCTGCCTTGTTCCGCAGCTGTTCCTCGCCGAGCCCCGAGGCAAACTTGGCAACTTTCTGGTCTTTGCTTTCTTTCCCCCGAAACCCTTCCCTCCTTCTCGCAAAGCCCCCAAATGTCTCCTCAGAAGCCCTCTGCCCCGCAGCCTCTCAGGCGGGACTAGCCCCAAATGGACCCGCTCCAAGTTTGGGAGACACCTCCCTCCCTCCTGAGAGGCTTTGGGGGCCAATGGGGAGAGAGAGTTGGGAGGGGGCAGCCAATCAGGGGAGGCGGAGGGGAGCTCCCCGGGAGGACAAGACACAAGGCAATGAGTCATGCACGCTGGGAAGCCGTAATAGGAAACCCGAGGGCAGCCTTCTGGGGGCTGGCTGGCTCTGGCGCTCTAGCTCTAGTCGGGCGTGGCCCTGTGCAGCTGGAGGGCCTGGGCCATGGAGGCCAGTCCTGGCAGGCTGCTGCTGGAGCCACATGGCCTCCTCACCGCAAAGGAGGACCGGGCGCCCCAAAATGTAGGGCCTTCCAGAAAAAAAGGAGGGACAGGACAGGGCCACAGAAAAGCTAAAAACACTCTGCAGAAATGCTCCAGCTTGAGGCCACTTGAACTGCCCCCCTGGCTCAATGCCAGGGGATGCTGGTTACTGTAGTTTTGTGAGAGATTTAGCCGCCTCTGTTAGAGAGCTGTGTGGTGCCACAATAAACTACAATTCCCAGGATTCCCTAGCACTAAGCCAAGGCTGTTAAAGCTGTCTCAAGCTGGATTATTTCTGCAGTGTGATTTGGACCCTAGAAATATAAATTCTTCCTGGACAGAAGGCTGAAATGAAGGGTAAGTTCTGGAAAAGGAGGAGCTCTGGTCCCACTGAAAGCGCAAAACACTCATAGAAAGAGAAACCTATTCTTCTTAGTCATGCTCAAAGGGGAGGACATTTTGGAATTCCTCCAGGACCAGGGTGATGGCCTCCCCACAAAGGAGGACAAGGCACTGCCAAATGTAGGGCCTGCCAAAAAATGGAGGACATGACCAAATAAAAGTTGAAATATAAATCATATAAATGTAAATTCATGCTTCTTGGTCATGCTCCAAATGGAGGACATTTTGGAATTCCTCCTGGACAAGAGGCTGAAATATTGGACACTTCAGAAAAGGAGGATGTCTGGTCACCCTGCCCTAGAGAGAAGGCTGAAATGTAGGACATGTCCTGGAAAAGGAGGCCATCTGGTCACCCTGTCCATAGGTGGTTTGCAAAAGAGACCACAACATGAAACATGTTGACTATCCTGAAGTCACATTTGCTACACCAGCTGAAGAACAAGGATGTTCAAATGTATTTCAATTATCTGATGGGAATATTTCTGGATACAATCCAGGTATGAGAGTGACCAAGAGAAAGGGATTTCCTAACATATTCCCTGTAAGAAAAACTGAATTCAAAATAACAATTATTGTTGTTTACTGCTATCACATTGACTTCCACTTAGGGCAACCCCCTGAATGAGACCTCCAAGTCTCTCATTCAACAGCCCTGCTCAGGCCCTGCAAACCCTGCAGTCATCCTCTTTTCCTACTCCTTCCCAAGCGTTATTGCTGGAAAACTGGGAGAAAAAGGTAGGTCTTTTTAATGCGGGACAAGAGGTGAAAAACCCCAATTGGGTCCAGGCATAGTGAAAATAGCATGGACCCAATTCAGGGTTTTGAGCCTGCATAATGTAAATCACACACAATAAGCCCAGGGGAAATTGGTGGTTTGTAAGTAATGCAGACAAGCCCCAGTCCTAGTCTTCTGATTTCTTGACTGCAATCTCCATTCTGATTAATGACTGAGCCAAGGAACGGGAAATCTTGAAATACTGCAATGTCTTCATTGTCTTCTTTAAAGTTATGTACCGTAGATCATCTGGTTATCATTATTGTTTTCTTAATGTTCAACTGTAAACCTGCTTTTGCTCTGTCTTCCTTAACATTCTTCAGTAGTTGTTCCAAATCCCTGCCATTTTCTGCTGTTAGAATAGTGTCATCCCATATCTTAAACTGTTGATGTTCCATCCTCCAATTTTCACACTTCCTTCCTTAGAGTCTAATCCAGCTTTGTGTGTGATACAATCATCATGCACATTAAACAAATAGGATGATAAAATGCAGCCTTGCCTGACCTCCTTGACAACTGGAAACCATTTTTTTCTCCATATCCTGCCCTAACAGTAACCTCTTTTTCTGATTACAGGCTATGCATTAAGATAACCAAATGTTGTGGTACACCCATTACTTTTAAGAGTGATCTACAGTTTTTTTATGATCTACACAATCAAAGGCTTTCCTATAATCTATAAAGCACAGGCTGATTTTCTTCCAAAATTCTTTGATGAACTCCATTACCCAGTGTATGTTTGCAGAGCTTCTGAAGCAAATAAGCAGCTACAGAAAGGAAAGCCATTTTGTGAGACATGAGTCCTGGTCCACCCCACTCAGCATTGTCTACTTAGAAAGGCAACAGCTCCACATCTTTTCAAGTGGAAACAGCAATAAGGTTGGCGGAGGATGTTGCACTTTCTGGGTGGAAGGACCTCTCTCTTCATCCTCCTCTTCCCTCTCTTCACAGACAGTCTTGCCCATCAGTACCTCTACAGCAGGAGAGTGACCAGGACTTCTTTCCAGAAGACACACCCAATGCCTCATTTTGAGGAATCCTTCTGACTGGTCCCAGCAGAAGGGTTTGCTTTATTTAGTTTTGGAGTGTGGAGTTAGACACAAAATGTGTAATTGGGGAGAAATGTGCCATTTTAAAACCCATAACATCCAGTTGGAAAAAAAGGTGGAAAACTAAAGACATGAAGTGCTTATTAAGCACTTAAATAAGAGCCTTTGTCAGGCATTCTGCTAGGTTTGGATAGGTACCAATTCTGGAGACACAAATTTGATGAGACAGCATTGATGGCTTTTGCATTGGTATAAGTGTCACTGAATTGGAATTTACATGGCTGCATTGGATTATCCTAGTGGTTCATGAATGAAGACAAATTCATAAATGAATCATTGTTCTATTGAGCTAGCTACTGTTTCCTGTGGAGAAACTGCCACTAGTGTAGTATAAGCAAGCAGCACATTTTGTGTTGTGCTTGTTTGTTTGTTTTAAGTGTTGGGGAAATTGTGCAACTGGAATACCTACTTTGGGGGGGGGGAACCACAAGGGCCCAGCAGATCGCCAGATTTTCCTGCTGTGAAAAAAGCCATTGCAGCAAATGACTGCAGAAGCTTGTAATGAGTGGCAGCACCCACAGTCAGCCAGTGGACAATGAAAACACAAGATCCAGCAACCCTTTACAATCTGCCAATCTGTTATCAACCTGCCTTATGGGAGAGTTTTCACTGATGGCAGAACAAGTTTCAGGCCTTATATGTGCCTTATATATGCAAAGCATTGACTACCATTGAGAACTGTGATCCCCCTTGTGTATAATTTTTTTATATACTATTAAATCACCAACCTTAAATTAATCTTATTTTTATTCATACTACTATTATGTGCCTTCAAGTTGTTTCCAACTTATGGTGAACCTAAGGCAAACCTTTCTTGGCATGATTTGTTCAAAGGAGGGTTGCCATTGCCACCCTCTAAGGTGAGACTGTGTGACTTGCCCAAGGTCACCCAGTGGACTTCCATGGCTGATGGGAGATTTGAATTCCTTTATTACCCATAGATCTCATTTCATTTCTTGTATTTAGTGAGCATTCAAGATGTGAAAGGGATCTTGGAGTCCTAGTAGACCACAAGTTGAACATGTGAACAGTGTACTACTGCAGCTATAAAAAACCAATGTGATTTTAGCCTGCATCAATAGAAGTATAGTGTCTAGATCGAGGGAAGTAACAGTCCTGCTCTATTCAGTTTTGGTCAGGCCTTACCTTGAATACTGTGTCCAGTTCTGGGCACCACAATTCCAAAAGGATGTTGACATGTTGGAACACGTCCAGAAGAGAGCTACCAAAATGGTGAATGATCAGGAAACCATGCCATAGGAGGAGAGACCTAGGGTATGTTTAGCCCGGAGAAGAGAAGGTTAAGAGGTGATATGATAGACATGTTTAAGTATATGAAGGGGTGTCATATTGAGGATGAAGCAAGCTTATTTTCTGCTGCTTCAGATAATAGGACACAGAGTAGTGGATGCAAAACTACAGGAAAAGTGATTCCATCTAAACATTAGAAGGAACTTCCTGACATTAAGAGCTGTTCAACAGTGGAACACATTTCCTTGAAGAGGGGTGGAAGCTCCTTCCTTGGAGTTTTTTAAACAGAGGCTGAATGACCATCTATTGAAGATACTTTGATTCTGTATTCCTGCATAGAAGAGGATTGAACTTGATGGTCTCTTCCAACTCTACAATTCTGTGATTCTAGATTTGATGTTCTTCAGTGCAAGAAATGTTGGGTGGTATGTTTTTGGGAAGACCAATTTTAGAATAATTCTAGAGTTTTGCTAACTTGAATCTAGTAGGTGTGACTTCCACTGTAATTATTTGTTGCTAGTGAAGTGAAGTGGAATGGGACACTTCTGCTAAATCTCTCACTCCTATCAGAAAAGCATTTTACAGTGTTCACTGTGCAACTCCAGATCTACCTTGCACTCCCAAGCTCAACTCAGGCTTGCATCCTTCCGAGGTCGCTAAAATGAGTACCCAGACTGTTGGGGGCAAATTAGCTTACTTGCTAATTAGCTTACTTGCTGTTCACCGCTATGATCTTTGGAATAGCGGTATATAAATAAAAACAAATTACATTGACAATGTGGCTTCACTTGACCAAAAGGAAGGCCCAACTATTCGCATATGAGCTTTACCCAGGAACATTTTAGTCGTTGGATCTAAGGCTAACACAAGATAATGAAAACACACCAGAATGCTCTATAGGAGAAGCCTTCTCCCATCAGAAACATGGCTGACAGTGCTGGCCAGGTTGGCTGATGGATACTGGGAAATGAACTCCAAAGAAGTAACTTTCCCACGCCCCAGGTGTACTGGAGTTCATGCATGTTGTCCCACTTGCAGAATTCTCTGACTGCAGAGAAGCATTTCTGACCCCACCTGCCTCTGGTTGACAACTGCCCATTCAATGGGATCAGAGTGGATTTTGCCTAAGGGGGAGAACAGAATGAAAAAGCATAGGTATCAGAGATGACAAACTGTGTATTCACCCAGTGTTTGTTTCAGAAGTATGACACAATAGGATTCATACCAAACAATTGCCAGCTCAGCAACTGCCAGCTACATACAGTGAGTCACTTGGTCTGACTAGATATCACATTGTTCTGATTCCCTGCCCCCGCCAACCTCAGCATTTTTACCGTTAATATTACATGAAAAATATGTCATATTGTTGACAACTGCTTAAGCTGCTTGTGATTTTGAACGATGGTATGAATTATGTTAATAATAGTACAGTAATTATTTCTTTTTCCACATCTTCTATGTTTCTTTTGGATCAAGAAGTATGTGTTCAGATGCCACATTCACTGGCAACAGAGTCTGTGGTAGCAGGGTCCTCATCACTCCTCATAAACATGACATGTTGAACTATGGCAGGCTTTTAAGGAGCATCTTGCCTTTTCACTCAGTGTGCCTTCTAGGTGACAAAAGAAATGGAGCTGGCAGTTTTATTCTCTAACAATAAGTCATAAAGGGTATGGATGGAGAAACTGGGCAATGGAATGTTGGTGGGCCCATAACATTTTCAGAGGCTCAACTCATATCTGTGTTCTGCCATTCCTGGAGTATATACATTTTATGCATTTACTTAATTTATGGTGCTAATAAAGTATTTTTCTGTGTGACTACAGTGTATCCATACTGCAAAGTTATAGTATTTTGATATTGTTGTAACTCTCATGCCCCTGTGTTACAGAATTCTGGGACTTATAGTCTGATGGGCATATAGAATTCTCTGCTGCAGTCAGGATAGTGCAGTACAGCTTTCTAAAATCCTGGGATTTCATTCTATGAAATCCTGGGATTTGTAGTTACCTAGAATGAAAGCTCTAGGTAGCTCCAAACTACAAATCCTAGGATTTAATAGAATGGAGCCCTGATAGTAAAAGTGGTATCAAAATGCTATAATTTTGCAGTGTGGATACACCCTATATAATGCAATATGCAGAATTGTGTGTGTTTGCAGTTTAATATGAAATCAAGTTGCTTTCCCCCACAATTCATCCTGAATGTCTGAGATAATTTCAGCTATTTATAAAATGACATAACCCAAATCTAGGAATATTGGCCACAGCATTTAGCATCACAGGACAGTTCAGCTTTTCTAGCTAAACCCACACATTTGTCCTCATTTAAATGCATTCAGAGAAAAATGCTGTCATAGTAAGACTTAGTTCAGACAAATTCTCCTCACATTTCTGCAGATCCTATTCTATTGAGAGGAATGGAAGAAATGGCACTTTGTCATAGATAGCTGATATCTAGAAGAAAAATGTCAAGCATGTTTGCTCAGAGATTGCATCTAGCACCAGAAATAGACCTGATAAAGATCCTGGAAGAACAGAAGAAGGAATATGCCCCTAGAGAAGAAGGGTGTTGGCACTTTACTAAATGAGAGGGGGCATATACCTATAATTGATATGCTGGGAAATGTTGTGAGAAGGCAGGCATGGCCCAAAATGATGGGGAAAGGTTTGTACTGTGGATGTCTAGCTACACCAGGGTTGATATTCACAAGCTTCCATTTCCCACAGTGTCCTGAGTTTTGCTTAGTATCAAACTATGACAGCTGCCACTGCCATGCTCATCCCTTAGTTTAATAAGAGAGAATATATCACATTTATGGTTCTTTTTTTAAAAAAAATCCAATGGTCTTTATCATTCAGTCTTCCCAAGTTTTATATTTCTCCATCTCTCCACTCTGTCAATTCCTCTAGATTTTGTGTTTCAATATATCCATATATTAGATTCCAAGCACTGAAATCTAATATATAGCCTCTGGATTGTGGGAGTTCTCCTGCCTGCCACTATTAACCCTCACTAAACACTGATTGGAGGAAGATAAGAACATGTTTAAAGGCTTTTAAACTTCACTCAGCCGGTAAAGAAGCTATGCTTGATCAGATAGGAAACTCAGGGGCCATTCAGACTACTTTTTACCCCGGTTCAGAAACCGGATTAAAAGCGGGAAGTTCATACTAGCCCCAATTCTTCTACACCCAAATTCGAGGCTTGCACACCCGTTCAGGGGCAAATCCCCCTTGGCGTGGGTCTTTTGAAAGCAGAGTTTTACCTGTATCTTTTGAGAAAAACCAGGTGCCAGAGAATGTGAACTTGGCCCTGGTTATGATCAGGTCAAGTTCAGGGGAGGGATTAGGTCAGAGGGAAGGCATGCCTCCCCTCTCGCAGGCAGCTTTTTCTCTCTCCCTTTTTTAATTTTTATTTTTGACAGACTATGCAAATAGTTCTACAGGTTGATACATATTGATAGAATGTGTCTGCTTGTGCTACATTTCCCTTTCTGCTTGCTGCCGGCATGGCAGGTCACTTTGCAAGAGGCTTTTTTAAAATTATTTTTTGTGTGTAATATGCGAATGCTACAATGAAAATGTTACAAATGTTTCCCTTTCAATTTGGCAAATTGATACAATATGTGTATGCTTTTGCTACATATGTATATGTGTATCTTAAGGCATTCTTGGGTCGCAGTCGGAGGGAAAGCAAAAGAATGCAGAGATGGCATACTGGTGAGGTATTATTATTATTATTATTATTATTATTGGAAGAGGATGGCATGGGAGGGGCAAGGGCTTCAGAGGTAGTATTGGGCTGGAAGCGAAGGGGAAGCTGGAAGGCTGCGGAAACCCATGACTTTTGGGGAGGCAGGAGGCTGGCATCCGAGGGGAAGGCAAGAACTTCAAGCATTGGGCTGGAAGTGAAGGGGAGGGAAGAGGTTCCAAAGAGGAAGAAATGCTGGGCTGGAAGCGAAGGGGAGGCAGGAGGCTGGAAGGCTGTGGAAACCCCTGACTTTGGGGGAGTCACACTCTCTCAGCCTGAGGGGGAAAACAATGGCAAATTTCCTTGGAACCAATCTTGCCAAGAAAACCCCAGGATGGGGTTGTTTTCGGGTTGCCATAATCTGTAGTGACCAAAAAACATAACACACACACACACACACACCTGGAGGTTTTTAAATTTGACAAGTTGACAAAATATGTGCACAATGCCACCAGTTTTTTTAAAAAAAGAAGGAGGGGGGGAAAGCACCCATCCAGTTGGCCAATGATTGTAGGATATGTCACCTTTGACGAAAGCAGAAGTGAATTTGATTGACAGCAAAGGAGGCACCATTTTAAAGTGGTACCGCAAATGTGAACTTCAGAGGGGCAAATTGCCCCGATCGAGGTAAAGGATAGTCGGCACTTCTTTCTGAGTGGATTCGATGTGGGGGGACCGAGATCTGCCCAGTTCCATCCAGGGCAAATTGGCAAGTGTGAATGGAGCCTCAGTTTAGCATGGAACTGCACTTCAATTTGTAATGACACTTAGTCCTGAGTAGACGTCCATGGAACTGAGCTATGTTTCATTTATTTAGTGTAAAAACGTCAAAATCGTTCATTATCCGTGGCCCTGCCTATGTTGCTTTGCCCAAGGCTAATCTTATCTGTGCTCCTACCCTGGTCAGAGTAGGAGCACTTCTAGTCCCCTTCCCAAACTGGAATTTGGTCTCTGGGTTAAAAAATAAACTGTTCTCCACCTTTCCTCATGAAATGCTAAGTGGCTGCAATTCATTCTGTGAGCTTGTCAGCTACTGATTTAAAGTCTAAATACTGATTTGGCTCAGTTAAGCAACTTTTAAAAATGTCAGCTGGGGGTGTGTGGCTTGGCTCACCCCAGCGCTGAAAGAATGCATGAAGCATGAATGTTTGCATGTCCATCAAGGCTTAGCCCTGCCATAAACTATAGCCTACTAATGCTGACAGCAGTGTTCTCAAACAGCCCATTCTTTCCAGTTATGAGAAAGAGTTATGTGTGCATTAACATACATATGTCAGGCACTTCCATGTGCAGCTAGACCTGACCAGGTGTGCAGCTATTGGAAGGCAAAATGTGGGAATTCTGCCCATTAGTCCCCAAATTTCTAGCATTTCAGAGAGTGGGACACTGCAAATCAGACCTAGAATTCCAGCTCAACATTAGTAAGAATGTATTGTCAGTAAGAGCCATTGAGCAGTAAAACACACACCCCTCTGAATCTCCTTCTTTGGAAGTTTAAAGCAGAGGATGGAGGGCCATCTGTTGAGGGTGCTTTGATGGCATCTTCCTGCATGGCAGGAGTTGGACTTGAGGGCCCTTGTGGTCTCTTTCCAAGTCTATGATTCTATGATTGTATGATAGAAGGAGCCCTGGTGGCACAGTGGTTAAATGCCTGTACTGCATTTAACCATAAGGTTGCGAGTTCAAGACCAACAAAAGGGCTCAAGCTCGACTCGGGCTTGCATCCTTCTGAGGAGGTCGCTAAAATGAGTACCCAGATTGTTGGGGGCAAATTAGCTTTCAGTTGTAAACCGCTTAGACACTGCTTAGGTGGTATGAAGCGGTATATAAATGAAGCTTGTTTGTTTGTTTGTGTTTCTAGAATACTTAGATTTGTTTGTTTGTTTATTCAATTCATTTATATTCTGCCTTTCCACCCAATAATGGGACCCATAGCAGTTTACAATTTCTTAAAAAACAGCACAGATTTTCAGCACAGATTATGTCAAAATATCAGTTAAAAATATAAATATAAAAGTACTTTTACTTACTGGTGAAAGGGGAGCAAAGAGGGATCAATCCTAGCTTCCCTAAGGAGGAGTTCCAATGTCTGGGAGCGGCCACCAAGAAGGCCCTTTCCCTTTGTCTACCTCTTTTCTTTGTATTTCTGTTATTTCTGAAGGAAAATTTCACTGTGGGACAGCATTCTTATGTTGAAGACAAATGGCCTTATTCCCCTCACACCCAGAGTTAGACATTTGGATCTGATGCAGTTAGAACTCCTTCTTACAGGAAACAGCTCCATGCATAAATCACATGTAGACTCCTTTAATATTTTGGCTGAAAGCCTGGATGTTGGGGAAGAGTTTTGACTGTGGATGTCCAGCCAGGCATGTATTCTAGGGGTTTTATCTAGTTCGTATATGCCCCTCATGCATATTTTTAAAACGTATATTCTTTTTTTAATGTTAATGCACATTTATTTTTGAATGAGTATGTGGCCCATCACCAAGTAATGTGAGATAAAGTAATGGAATAGCTCTGCTGAAGACAAAGCAGAGAGCCACCATCTCGGCTTAACAGCATTTTAAGCCCACCTTCAAAATGCTGTAACAATGCTGATGGCAACTGTTTCAGCCTCATCTTATTGTATGCTTCCCTCCATATTTATTGCTTATGGATGAAAAATATATAAGAAAGAAGGAGGCTTTATACGTTTTTTCTCACCACCCAGGGTTGAATGTGTGGTGCTCCAGACCCTTTTTAGTGCACAATCTTTAAACCTTAAATAAAAAAGCAAGTTTTCTTTTCATTCATTAATATTTTACAGCAGGCAAAGATGTAAACTGCTCCTCTACAAGAAGACCATTCTGAGCATGTGGATTTTACTGGTGGGGCCAGAGAAGCTGAGTAAGTCACTTGGAAGCTCTACTTCAGAAGAAATCTTGGAGTCTTCTAGAAAGCTAAGGAACACAACAACACCCAATTACATATCTAGCAGTCACAAACCACTAACACACACACCCCATAAAAACATGTATATCATTGTACATAGTATCCAGTTCCTCAATTCTGTGGACACATTTGTGTAAATGACTTGTGCTTTGATTCTGGAATTTCCGAAAGAATTGAGGGCCTTCTGCAGTCCACTGGCCCACAGTTCATCACAGCCTTGATCTGCCCCCTGCCCCATATATTAACACCTTAGGTGCCTCTTCAACATTTGTTGTTGCTGTTGTTGTGTGCCTTCAAGTTGTTTTCCAACTTATGGCAACCTTAAGGTGAACCTATCATGGGGGTTTTTTAAGCAAGTTTGCCACTGCCATCTTCTGAGGCTGAGAGAGTGTGACTTGCCTAAGTGAATCTTCTAGTGGATTTACATGGCTGAGCCAGTATTCAAACCCTGATTTCCAAAGTCCTAGTCCAGTGCTCAAACCACTACACCATGCTGGCTCTCTTATCTACAATGTTGATTTGTAGATTTATTTATTTTTTACAAAATCTACAATGTAGATTTTGAAAAAAAACCACATTGGAAAATATTGCCAAACAGCAACAGTGGGGTTCAGAGGGATTTCAGATACGAAGAAAATGCCTTCCAGATACCCCTAAAGGTCACATTTTGGAGCATTTTTGCAACAACAGTGAAAAAAGACCACTGGATGCCCTTGGAGCCATTTTGCTCACCTCTGATCTATATAGATGACATATGTCTTTTAGCTGCTCACTACATGTTCTCTGTACTATTTCTTTATATCACTCTTCTTTTTCCCAGTAGGGTACCCAAGGCAGCTTACAGAATAGAACTAAAACTATATGTTTAAAATGTAATAAAAGTACTAATACAGCACATCCTATTAGAAACTTTTGCATAACCAGTTGAAAATCAAAGCCTTGTGTAAATCAAAATGTCTTGGCTCATTGGCAAAAAGCGAACAGTGAGCAAGATTGTCCTATAGTATCATTCTCCAATCTTTGAAAAAGAAATGTTCTATTATTCCTCCCAATGTCTGGGACGTCATCTGCATGGAAGAAATAATGCAGTTTGACACTGCTTTAACTGCCATGGTTCAATGCTATAGATTTGTAATTTTTGGACTTATTAAGCATTCACTGTGTGAGAGTTTTGATGCTGCAACAAACTACAAATTCTAGGATTCCATAGCATTAGCCATGGCAGTTATTTATTTATTTATTTATGGTATTTATACCCCAACCTTCAGCCTTAAAGGCTATCAGAGCAGCTTTAACGTATCAAATTGTTTTGTTTCTGCGGTGCAGATGCAACCTGAGTCACTTGCTTATATTATTTTCCTCCTTTGAGGGGACGATACACTGCATAGCAAATTGTTTTTGTATGAATGACTGGTAGGTGAGCTAGATGCCAATTTTACCAAAGTTCAAAAACCAATGAAGCAACAGTTATAGTACCATTATTTAGGGCTGGCGAGACGTTCCCTCTACACTGGATTGTAGAAAACCTGCAGTAAATTTGGAGAAAAGCGGTAAAGAGCAAGACTTCGTATTCAAAACATGAGGTAGGAAATGTGAACTTTGGGAATACAGTTCAAGTCCCAGAATCTCTCAGACACTATGAAAGGTGTTCATATTATCTGGGGAACCCAGGGGTTGTAGTCCCAAGCTCTGTTTCCAAGGTATGTTGGGGTCTAAGGGTTCATATACACTGTGGAAATGGTGGAATTTGGCACCACTTGAACTGCCATGGCTCCATCCTATAGAATCCTGGGATATGTAATTTTGTGGGACACCAGCAGTTTTTGGAATAGTTTCAGGTTTCCATAGGCTGGAGCTACAACACTTACAGAAGTATCAAACTGCATCATTTCTACAGTGTAGATGCACCCTAGGGATACACATACATTTTGGCTGTGTAGTGAGAGATGACAGTGAAGATTTTGTGGACTGGGTGCAGACATCAGCATTTGCCAAAAGACACTTTAGAAGGAACAAGATGGGAAAAGCAGGTTTAGGGAAAAGTATGGGCTTCCCCTTATGGCTTTCTAAGAGCACATAATGGATAAACAATAAAAACAACCATCTGGAAGATTGGGTTTTTTGTTTTGTTTTGTTTCTTAATACAGTCACTGTGTGCTTGTTGGCAGACACTGCATTTTCATTTTTGTATAGGCAAAAACACTACCAGTGCTGGGGACCCATTGGTTTTTATTCACTCTCAGCCCAGCTAATGGGCCCTATTAGCAGCAGTCACTTTGACTTCTTAGATTGTTGCCAGCATTGTTGTCTTTTCACTTAGCAACAACTCTTTGGGGCGGGGTGGGTGTAACACAGGTCTTGAATGTTGCTTAGCTGGAAAAGAGAAGAACAGCAGGAAATGATTTATCCTCACAAGGGGATTAAAAAAACTTTTAATTTTTTTTAATTATTATTATTGGTAACTGGTCATGCTTTTGTGTTTTTAAGTTGCCTGGGAGTATTCAAGGGGAGGGGGGAGGGGGGAGAAGCAAAACATGGTTGACTTTGAAAATTAGGGTTTCTGTTACCCATAGATTACAGACATAGAAAATATATTTCTATGTACAGTTATCTCTACACAATATTATAACAACCTACTGAAGGTCTGCTAGCAGAGAAACTGTACGACTTTGCAACCTTGCTGTGCCAGCAAAACACCTGATATGTTGTAAACTCCAGAATGGCCAAGATACACATCTCTCATATTCGGGTTGCCATAATTGTCCACTATTACCAGGGACAAAATGTAGGACAAATTCGAGACCAAACTGTAGGACAACTGCAGGACAAAACTCAGCCCAAAATGTAAGACATTTAAGGCCGGGTTACTGGACTCAGTGTTTTCAAACATATTTATAAATGATTCATTTACATTGGTGGGAAAATCCAAATGGACTCCCCCCCCCATCTGTTCAGTCCAAAAGCCACCCCACACCTGCTTTATCTGCAACAGTTGTCTACATGGCTGCTGTTGTGGTCCCAGAGCAAAGGCAGATCACTGCCTGGCAGGGGCGTCCTTTTACCTTCGCTGCTTGGAATGATGTTTTTTCCCTCATCAGTGTCACTCCTTGTGATACACTCTGGAGTCACAACGAGGCACCAGGAGAATCACAAGTGAGAAAGATCTTTATTTTAATGTTGTTCTTGGGAGGGAAGGCAAAAGGTGGCCCATGCCAGGCAACAATCTGTCCTGGAGTTGTGAGAAAGGCAGTGGTGGCAGGAGCTGACTGAAAATGGTAGCCCCCCCCCCCCCCCCCCCCCCCCCCCCCCCAGCACAAATCAGTATGACACATACAGGAAATATCAGAATTTCCTGGAAACTCCTCAGTTTTAAAAATCTGCATTAATCTCTTTTTACTCCATGTTTGCTGCTGATTGGACCTTGCATTGTGTATCATAATCATGCCAGAGGAGATGCCATGCCTTATGCATCCAGAGCAACACAGATTCAAAGGTAATATGTTTGTTTTTCTCTTGTGTAGACAAACCCAAGCATGATGGAATAGAAGGTATGGTTATTAAATTTGCAAACAACATTATATTGGGGGACAGATTAGAAAATATCTAGAGGACAGGAGCAGAATGGAGGGACTGGAGAGGTGAACCAAAACTGAAAAATACATTTTAACAGGGATAAATATAGCATAGCCATTTGAGTGTTGGGACTGTGAGTTTGGAGACCTGGATTCAATTCCCAGTTCAACCATGAAACCCAGTGAGTGATTTTGGATAAGTCACACTCTCTCAGCCTCAGGGGAAAGCAATGGCAAAGCTCCTCCAAATCCATCCTGCCAAGAAAACTCTGTGATAGGTTCACATTAGGGTCATCATAAATCAGAAACTACTTGAAGGCACAAAGTAACAAACAACAGCAAACCAGATCTAGGCAGGAAAAATGAAACGCACAAAGAGAGTATGGGTAACAACTGTCTTGAAAGCAGTACATGTGAAAAGGATCTAGACTACATGGGTCACAAACTAAATATGAGTGATAGATTGGTTCAAAAAAGCAATGCAGTTTTGGGCTGTATCAACAGGAGCATAGCACAAAGAGTGAGGGAGGTAGTACTGTAGTACCACTCTATTCTGCATTGGTCAGACCTGACCAGGTATACTGGGTCCAGTTCTAGGCACCAGAATTCAAGACAGATAATGACAAGCTGGAATGTGTCCAGAGAAGGGTGACCGAGATGATCAAAGGTAAGAATGACTTAGGAAGCTGGGTATATTTAGTTTGAAGAGACTGACAGTTGACATTCCAGAGACTAGAACATGAACCAGTGGGTTCAAATTACAAGAAAGGATATGTTCAGAAAAGAAATGGAAGACCTTTCTTCTTCTTCTTCTTCTTCTTCTTCTTCTTCTTCTTCTTCTTCTTCTTCTTCTTCTTTGTTTCTATAGTGAAAACTGTTTGACTTTTTCAGAGGGTGGTAGACTCTCCTTCTTTGAAAGTCTTTAAACAGGTTGTGTGGGCATCTTTCATGGCAGGGGGTTGCACTAGATGGTCCTTCTCGTTCCTTGCAATTCCATGTTTCTGTGGTTCTGTGAAGATATACTGACACAACAGTTAAAATGGGGCAGAGGCATGATGACTACGATAGAGGCAGCAAGAGGAAGAGAAGCCCCTTGGGCTCTCTGCTGTGGCCTCGCTCCTAGACTGCCTTGACTTCAATGGTAGGGGGAAATTCTGATTCCCTCCCCCCTGTGATTCAACAACAGCCCCTCCCAAGTTTTCATTACAGAACAGATAGTATGAGTCAGCACCCAATCACAGCATACCACTATGAGTGGGTAAGCCTTATGGAGCAGGATCATGGAGGAGCTGCACTGGAGCTCCTATTGTTTGTGAGGCACTACTGAGGTGCTATTTCCCACCCCACCCCTGTGTAGTTAGTGTTTGATGTGCCCATGTTAAGGAGTACAGCATTATGTATGTGACACAGTCAAATGCCGTATGCTAATGCATACTGGTGCAGTTACAGGAAAAGTAGGAGACATTTTTGAGGCTGTGGTCATTTTAAGCCCTGTAAGTGAATTCACAGATGTGAAGAAATAAATATAAAAATAAATTCTGGAGTAAATCTTAGCTATGCTGCTCTGTAGGGGTGCAAGATAGGAAGCTTGAAACTATAAATCCCAGTAAAATCCAAGTGATGAAAGATGAGGGAGAAACATGATGAAGGTTTGGGGAGGGGACAGGGAGAAGTAGCAGAGGTCATGCTGCCATTTCAGGTTGCTTCCTGCCCCCCCCCCCCATGGTTATTTAGAGCTGTGCAGCCCTTTAGTTGTGCATTACAAAAACAGCTGTAACAACTGGACTCAGTGACTTCGACAGGCAAATCCAGTACAAAACCGTGGAAGGAAGGAGCCAAAGAACAAGAGAAAGAGAGAAATGTAGAGATGGGTTGGTTGTTTTTTTATTTCATTTTTTATTTTTTAACCCAGTTCCAGAGTTCTGCTAAGGCAATTTAAGCTTTTTAAAAGAGAGAAAGGAAATATTAAAAAACATAACAGCCTACTTGGAAATAGCAAAGGGGAGGGGGAAAAGAGGAGAGACATCATGCGACTGCCAGTTTTGGAACTGCTGTGGGGGTGAGGTTTTGCACTTTAGGACTAATGGGGCAGCAGCATGATTGCAAGCTTATTGGTGGGTTTTCCTTATCAATGAAAAGAAGTGAAAAGGGATGGTCTAACAATGCCTCACAGTAAAACAGTGATGAAACAGAGATGACATCATGTGATAAGTATTGTCAAAGGCACTATTCTGTAGCTTCAAGCGCAGATTAAATACCTAGTGTGATAATCTCAGACTCACAAAGGGATTCTGTAAAGATGGAAACTATGGAGAAAAGAGAGATTTCACACACACAACTCACTTTTCACAAAACAACCCACTTTCTCAACATAAATAAATATATAATTAATTAATAAATAAATAGATAGATTCAGGCCATGTAACGCTCCCCCCACAGACATTTATAAGCGAAGACTCTGCCTACCGTTATTTTATTATTGTAGTATTGTTTTTAGATTTTTATCATCTGTAATTTTAATGGATGGAATTGTTTAATCCTTTTTAAGGGGGGGAATTGTATATATTGTATTTTTTAAAGGTTGTATGCCACTTTGATTGTGGAAACAAAAAGCAGGATATAAATTAAAGTTTTATTTATTTTATTATTTATTATTATACTCAACATGCATGGAAATTACAGTAGAGCATCACCCACTTCAGCTTCCAAGTTCCTCAAACTTTCCTCGTCTCGGTTGCCAAATCCCTTAATCACATCAATGCTCTGCGCGGAACTATCTTGTTTGGTTCTTTAGCTTGGTTTAAAGCACCATTCCTTGGTTCTTTGGTTCTTCAGCTCTGGGTTTAAGTCAGAACTCACACATTTGTCTTACAATTATGAGCCTGTGGGACAGCAGTTTGTGAAAAGAGCACAAAGACACTCAGACAACAGTATAATCATTAATCAGAAGCTAGAGAACATAATAATCCACAAACATGGATGCATATATGCTGCTTGTGAGGAAAGGAGCAGGAAGATTTGAATGCTTACTCCATGTTCTTAGCTTAACATCTCCCCCTTTGGTAATTACCATTGTGATCACAGAAATGTTTCTTTCTTTTCACAGCAATGAAAAACTGTTTCTGTATGTGTGTACAGTTAAAGCTGTACAGATCAAGGAATCCAAGCAAGACAAAATTGCTTGAGTGTTGGACCAGCAGAGACAATAACTGGAACAGAATGTTCAGTTCCAAACCCTGAGAGGGCCCCTGTACCATTTTTATAAGCTCCCATATTGTTGTATGCATTTCTCATATTTCACTGTTCTTCATTGATTCTGGGCTGTATTCACGTTGCACATTTATAGCAGCATGGTAGCATTGTAACTGACATGGTTCCATCCTATGCAATCCCAGGATTTGTAGTTGAGGGATTTAGAATTCTCTACTACACTCCCCTGAACTGCATCCTTAGAGCTAATTGGCAATGAATGTTGAGTATTTCACAGAACAACAAAACTTAAGATTCTATAGGGTGGGACCGTGGCAGTTAAAGTGCTATAAAAGTGGGATAACTCTATTGTATGGACATGTCATACTATATCTATTGGAAAGATTTGGGGGGGCACCTTTCTCAAAACATTATTTGTGTAAGACCACTCATGCTTCCCATTTACCACACCAACTGAAGAATGTGTGTGTCTAGATGCATTTTAATTATCTGATATGGATATTTCTAATTATATTCTAGGTGTGAGAATGACCAAGATAAAGAGATTTTCTGTTTTCCCTATAATAAAAACAGAATTCAAAAGAATTATTGTGGTTATTAACTGCCATCAAGTTGACTTTCACATGGCAACACCATGAATGAAAGGCCTCCAAGTCATCCTATCCTCAACTGTCCTGCTCAGGTCTTCCAGACTCAGGGCCATGGCTTCTTAGATTGAGTCCATTCATCTGGAATATAGTCTTCCTCTTCTCCCATTATTATTATTATTATTATTATTATTATTATTATTATTATTATTGTTAATTTATATAGCACTGTAAGTTTTGCATGGCCCTTTACAGAGTTATCAAACAACATGATACCTGCCAAAGGTATACAGTCTAAAATAATAAAATACAAAAACAGTAAATAAACAATGTATCCCATTAAAATAACTAGAGACAATAAAACAAAATAAACAGTAAACCTTTATCTAAAATACTCAAAAATATCAAGGAGCAGCCTGAAATACTTCTGTGAACAGAAAAATCTTTAATCCGGACTTAAAAGTGACCAGGGAAGAAGTGATCTGCAAGTGTTTGGGGAAGCGGTTCCAGGAATGAGGAGCAGCCAGGGAGAAAGGGTGAATCCCAACCAAGGAATAAAAAACTCTTGGCTGGGTAAGAAGCCCTGTGCCCCTGGATCACAGAGCTCAAATGGAATGGTAGGAGGGAATAAGAGCTGACACATAAGTGGGGGGGGGGTAAACCATGCAGGCTTTGAAGGTTACAAGAAGAAGCTTATACCAAATCCTAAAAAGAACAGGGAGCCAGTGAAGAGAAGGCAAAAGATGAGTGACATGGTCAAAAGAGCAAACCAAAAAGATAATCCTAGCATCAGAGTGCTGAATAGAAACCAAAGGACCAAGGTGGGACAAAGGAAGCCCTGTCAAAATAAGTTTGCAGTAGTCAAGGCGAGAAATAACCAGGACATGAATCAAAGTCTTAGCAGTAGAGACTATGATAAAAGGTCTAATTTTGGTGTAGCCTGGATCTGTGGAATAAATGACAACGAGGAATTAAAAATAAAGCCATGGCTATGTGCTTCCTTCACAGGATGGATGGGAATATTATTGACCATAATTGAAAATGTATATTGTGAAGAAGGTTTGGGTAGAAAAATAACTAGTTCTATTTTAGCCATGTTAAGTTTTAGGCGCTGATGAAGCATCCATGTTGAATAGCTGGGAGACATGATGTAACATGTTGTTCTGTGTCAAAGGATAGTTCTGAGGTAGAGAAGTATAGTTGGGCATCATTGGCATAAATATTATATTTTCCTACTGGTTTCTACTTTCCTAAGCATTATTGCCATTTCTAAGGAGTAATGTCTTCTCATGTTATGGCCAAAGTATGACAATCTCAGTTTAGTCATCTTCTAAAGAGAGTTTTGTGCTTCTAGGGAGAGTTCAGGCTTGATTTGTTCTAGAACTCATTTATTTGTCTTTACAGTAATCCACAGTATCGCTAGAATTCTTCTCTAGTACCATATTTCAAATAAGTTTTTTTCCTGCCAGCTTTTCTCATTGCCCAGCTTTCACAACCATACACAGAAATGGATAATACAATAGTATGGACAAACATAACTTTATTATTCAGTGATATGTCAGATACTGCAGCATAAATGTACAATGCAGATGGCAATGAAGAAAGCAGAATGGGATGAAGGGGATTAATCTGTTTTTAAGGATTCATGTAAAATCTTCCAGATGATGTTCCACCTATATAAGGTGTCTCTAAAACAAGAGGAAAAAATAAAACATGGATCAATGACTATCATTATGTAGCCAAGACAGAATGTTTTGCTCTTACTGCATAAATGCTGTCACCACCAATTTTATGTACAGATTTTTCAGTAAATTAATGTACCAAAGGTTCCAAAGGTCATAAAATCTTCTCTTTTGTCTTTTTTGTTGCCATGGTGTTTTCTCCTTAAGACTATGGATGTAGCAAAACATGAAAGCCCTACTGTATGTAAATTGCCAAGTTGTTTGGCTTGAAGGAGAAATACAGCACAGTGCCTAGTGACCTTTTCCATACGCATTACACTAGGCAGTAATGATAAGCAGTTAAGATCCTTACTAAAACAACCCTGGAGCTTCCTTTTCTTCCTCACACAATTATTATCCAAAGCCAGATAAAAGTTTACAAAGAAAAATACAGATTGTGTACATTCCTGGAACATCAAACTGCTCCCAAGTTTGAATAGCAAGCATAACCACAATTGTGCAAAATGCTCCAGAAGGCTGATCTGTGATATTTTTAATCCATTGACTTTTCAGCACAGAGATCTGCCACCCGTGGTGATCAAAGTCCCATTAATGAAGTCATCAACTCATGAGTCATACATATATTTTGTTATTTTAAAATATTATTTAGAACTGTGTGGGGTTTTTTTGGGGGGGGGATGATATAAGCATGGAGTGACAAAAAAGCCATATAATTATTTACAAAGAAATTTCAGTCAAGTGACACTCTACCACAATTGAACTGAAAGATGCTCAGCCTAATGATCATCTTCTTTTCTCCTACCATCTTCTACCAGCCCATTCCATCCCCCATCCTATTTCATCTCTAAACACAGACACTCAGTCTTTTGACCTCCTCCCTTTATTAGTCCATTCCACCCCTGGTAGGGCATACTCGATGAATAGAGGCTGGTTTAATGGTTCATTTAATTCACCAGTGACTACAAATATAATAATTATACAGTCACAGTACTGCTGGAAAAGTTGAAAATGTTGCACTATAAAAGTATCTGTCGAGCAGCGTATGCATGAAAGAACTCCCATATATTGTAAGCTGGGATAAAATAAGTTGTAATGTGCATTCTCACATAGGAAGAAATTGGATCTTCTTTAACAAAACCCAGAAGGGCTACAATGGGGTAGAGATTCTGGCTATCTATGGAATTGTATGTCTCACAATAAAATCTGCATTCTGTGATCTTAAAGAGTCACCATTTTGAGAAAACCATCACTTGTGGAGGCCCACTGGACAGACACATATGAGACAGCTTTCTCTTGTGTTGTTCCATATTCTGTAATGCACTCTCATTTGTGCTGTGATCATAGAACCATAGAATCATAGGCACGTTACAGACGCGCCGATGGGGCGTGCTAGGGTTAGGAAGGGGTGTGTTAGGGTTGAGAAGGGGCGTCACTTCCTGACACCCCTCAACCCTAGTACAGACCGAGTCTGTACAAAATGGCGATGCCCGTCCACACGGGGGCCACCATTTTGATATCATGGACACGTAGCATCTGGATGTTGCGCGGCGGAAGTGATGCCGCAAGTGCACAACTAGCGCCTCATGGTGCCACTTCCGGGGCCCAGAAAGAAGCACCATTTCGGCGCTTCTTTCTGGCTGTGCCCGCTGCAGTTCCCAGACACAGCAACCAGAAGCGGCAGCAGACTGACCATTTTGGGCGGTCTGTAACTAACCATAGAGTTGGAAGAGACCACAAGAGCCATCCAGTCCAACCCCATTCTGACATGTAGGAACTCTCAATCAAAGCATCCCCGACAGATGGCCATCAAGCCTCTGTTTAAAGACCTCCAGGAAAGGAGACCCCACTATACTCCAAGGGAGTGTGTTCCACTGTCAAACAGCCCTCAGTGTCAGGAAGTTCCTCCTAATGTTGAGCTGGAATCTCTTTTCCTGTAGCTTGCACCCATTGTTCCAGGTCCTGTTCTCTGGAGCAGCAGAAAATAAGCTTGCTTCCTCCTCAATATGATATCCCTTCAAATATTTAAACAGGGCTATCATATCACCTTTTAACCTTCTCTTCTCCAGGATAAATATCCCCAGCTTCCTAAGGCATTCCTCATAGGGTATGGTTTCCAGAACCTTCACCATTTTAGTCACCCTCCTTTGGACACGCTCCAGTTTCTCCACATCCTTTTTGAATTGTGGTGCCCAGAACTGGACACAATATTCCAGGTGGGGCCTGACCAAAGCAGAATAGAGTGGCACTTCCCATGATCTAGACACTACACTTCTATTGATGCAGCCTAAAATTGCATTGGCCTTTTTAGTTGCCATATCACACTGTTGACTCATGTTCAACTTGTGGTCTACTTGGACTCCTGGATCCCTTTCACATGTAGTCTCATTCAGCCAGGTGTCCCCCATCCTATATCTGTGCATTTCATTTTTCTGCCCTAAGTGCAGTACCTCAGTCCCAGTCTTGTTGCCTTAGATACAAATCAAGGCTTGGGTCCTCATTTGCATCTTGTGGAGAGGTGCCTGGATGCCACCTTCTCCCAGAGTGCCAGCAGCCCTCTTTCAGAGACCTGCAAAAATCCTTCTAGGTAATCTAAGTCAGCACATACTTTTATTACTTAAATTGGGGCTACAAGAGCCACATGCTGTCAGCTACATGGAAGGCTTAGGTTTTGTCAGTATGAGGTAAGGGATTCCTGAGGAATCCATTTGAAGAACAGGAGGCCCCTAGTCTTGGAGCATCTTAAAAAATAAACAAATTATTATAGCATGAGATGAGATTTGTGGGAACGTACTGGTTTGGGAATTCTGGGAGCTATGATCTAAACAGTAATGCTTCCAAGCTCTGCCTGAACATTTGGGAACCACAGGGAGGTATGGGCAGAACAAATAACAAAATGTCACTTTCTGGACCTAGGAGAAAGAGTTTACTAAGAAGTGGAATTGAACACAGTGGCCATGTACCTCAGTAGCATCTGCATGTAAAGGAAGCTCCATCAGGATGTGGCAATCCAAATACTAATGCCAGACTGACAATGGGAGCCCCTGGCAGAGGTAGGTGGAAGGATTGCCTGTTGTTTGGTAGGCTGTCCTTTAGTATTTGCCTCACAAATATTTGTTTGTCTGGGATACCTTCCAAGACTGGCTTTGGGAGCAGAGACTCTTGTAACTGAAACACAGAAACATACACCAGATAGGTAGCAGCTACATGTTAATTGGTTCTTTAAATGGCCCATCTTGTTAATACCTCTGATCCTAAGCAAATCACTTGGGAGTTTATCACACGGGAGGAATTTCTCTTAATTTCGAATGAAAAGAAAGTGGGGCCAGAACACATTCACATGAATTCGCTAGTTCAGCGAATTTACGTGAATTTGAATTGTGTTCAAACTGACTTCCCATTGCCCGAAAATAGTTTGCCATTGTCCAAAATTGTGTGTGATCACCTCTCACGCAATAACGTGAAATCCCATGACTGCGTTCAGACCATTGCCCAAAATTGCGTGTGGTAGTTGATCACGCAATAACGTTAAACCCCATGATTGCGTTCAGATTGCCATTGGATTATACTTCCAATTCCCTTGTCTGATAAACTCCACAGAAGTAAATTCAATGATGATCAATGCACTTGTGCTTGGGGGCTGAGGGCCTCAACAGACCGATGATAAACACTGGCCTGGGGACAGAATGGGGGCATGGCATCCACACAACGCATGCCCTGATGCTGCTGTCATGCTGTGCACCTGACCACATGGCAGGCAGCGTTACAGTGCTCCTCTGGTGTTGCATCCAGATGATGCAGCAACAAAAGAGCACTGAGAAGGTGCAGCACCAGCAATACTGGCACCCTTTCTGTGGCACAAAAAGGCCAGCTCATGGCTGTAGCATGTAGAGCATGTAGTTGCTAAGGCCCCAGTCCAGCACTGAAAGGGGCAGTCTGAGTGTTTTTATGTTTGTACTGTGCTTAAGACTAAAAACCGTTTTTTAATTGCCAGAAAGAGAAGAGAAGAGAAGAGAAGAGAGAGAGAGAGAGAGAGAGAGAGAGAGAGGCTCTTTACCCGAATTGGTAGAATGATGCTTACATAAAGGAGTGGGGAAAATATTATGAAGGAAATGTACACATTTGGCTTTAATTAATTTGACTGACTCATGCCACCAATGGCAAACATTCCAGCTTCCTTCCTGCATCTAAAATGTATTAGCAATTCAATTTGACTTCAACTAGACTAATCTGGAGTTCATTTCAACATGGAATACAAAAATGATTTCAAAGCAAGAGTCAAAAGATACTTTTAAACTAGTGCCGATTTCAAATCATTTACATAATTAAAATACTTTAAATTAGTTTGTCTGTCTGTCTGTTATGCTACAGAAATCCATATACTTGATTACAGTCCCCAAACTTCATGAGTTATATAATGGGACCAAAACAAAGGTCATATTAGGGTTTTGCACCTGGTCCATCAATTCTGGGAGGACTTCCAAATTTCTGGTACCCAAAGGTGCCTCAGAAGGCACAAAACAGCCAAACTTGATCTTTAGATCTGACTTTTCATCCAGTTGTAACATCAGTCTTTAAACTTTAACATTCTTGTGGAAAGAAGATTATTGTTTTTAATGAATGATAAAAGATGAATGATAAAAGATTTTACACTGTATTCCTTTCTTTCATTCAAGGAAAATCATAAACACCAACTTGGGCAATAGGAGAAACATTTTGCAGGATCATATATGTTATGATTAGCCATGGGCTAACAAAAGCCCTAAAGAGCTCACATACTCATCAGGATCATAGGTCTGGCCATACTTGCTAGCCGTATATTTTGTATATGTTTTAATATACTGGATGATGGGTTATGTTATATTTTTGGCAATGCTGGATGGAAAGATTGTTTATCTTTCTTGAATCAGGCTAATGAGAAGATGTCAGGGAAGGACATACACACTTTGAACTGTCAAGGTCAATTCTGTGGGAACACTTAGTATCAAGACTATAGGAGGGCTAATCTTGGGACAAGAAATTTTTTGGTTTAAAGACTAATGGGGTTTGAGTATGCAAATGTGCTTGAATGCTTGAATTGCTATGTGCTTTCAATATACATCTGCCCTTGCCATACGCGGGGGATCCGTTCTGGCCCCCCCCGCCCCGCCCGCCACATAAGACAAACTTTGCGTATGCTGGAGTCTCATTGATTTGAATGGTGGTGCGCTCCCTCCAGCGCATGCGCCATTTTGTCCCTCACTGCTTACCATCTGCATTAGCTGCGTACGGCAAGGACGTGTATGCTGAAAGCAGACTGTACTATATAACGAACATTTTTCAGTCCAGACAACATTGTTATGCTATGAACAAGCTACCAGTAATTTTCTGGGGCCTCATTCATGTTACATAATAAACCAGTTTTCAAACCAGTTTAAACTGCTTTAAAGGGCTCTTGTTCACACCAGTGCTTAATTTCTCTGATGTGATTTGTGGGGAGGGCAGTGCTAAACCCAGATAAATTCTTTTGAATCTGAGGCATTTACTGCATGTTTTTCAATGATTTGGTTCAACACAAGTGTGAATGCGTAGTTAATTGGATTCGGTTCCCTGTGACGCAATCATCCCTGTGACATCACACATTTTAGAATCCATTTTGAATCAATCAAATTGTTAACGTGAATGTGAAGTGGGTTAAATTGAAATGAGCAGGTTTGACCATGGCAATCCAACTCTGAACGTCTATTTGGTGTCAAATCACTCCATCGATTTGAAACGATCCAACACAAAAATTGATTTATTATGTAGTGTGAATGAGATTTTCTGACTTTGTTGAGGCATGTGTTTCTGAACTGAGTTCTGGGCAGTGCGTGTTAGGAGCTGCCATAAACCACTCCTCCCGCTCCCCCACAAAAAGCAACAGCAGCAACCAAGGAAGGATTTATGATGAGGGGAGTGGATGACAGGAACCATGAATTAAATACTGAGTGAATAACCTGTAACAGGCATACCATCACAGTTGCTTTACCCAAATGTGTCAGTGCAGTCAATCTTAACAATTTGAAATAATCTAACTTCCAACCAAGGTCTGGGCAAATGGCTTGTTCCAACAAACCATATTATGATTAACCATAGGTTGTAGTTTGGCTGAACTGTAGTGACAACAGTTTAAAACTAAAGATTCCAACCTCACACCTGTGCTGGAGGAAGAAAAGGGAACAAAAAGCACAAGTTTGTTTGTATCATGATAAGCATGGTTTATTATGAGGTCCAAATATTATAATATTATTCTATATTATATAGAGTATTTTGACAGTTAAATGTTGAGTCAAGCACTAAAAATGTGTTGCTGCTGTGCTTTAAATGTTATTCCATCCATTGTGTGCATATACATGACTTACTGTTCTTCCCTTCTCTCTCTCTCCCTCCCTCCCTCTCTCTGTTAGGGAGTAGAGTAAAGAAGGTGGGGAGAGAGATTCCAGTAGTACATTATGTGTAGCATCCACAGGCCAGTATTTTGTTGAGCTTTTAGTGTCAGTGGGTGAGTTTTAACTTCTAGGAAATATTAATACCATGGAAACACTCCATCTGTCTTATATCATAGCAGAGCAAACAAATTATAACTATTTTTACAGATGTACAAATTGTCAAACTCCTGAAACCTGTTTATATACCAAGAACAAACTTGTCAATTAAAAATATATATTATTTTTTTTGACAGATGTGCATAGTTTTCAGAGTTCATTACATTCATGTTGTTGGAATCATGAGCAAATACAGTATGAACAGAAAAGCCAAATGAGGCCAACATTTTCATAGGCTATAGTCTTCTCATGAAAAGGTTGGGTTGAGTCAATGCTAAAACAAGATGACAGGCCCAGGACAGACGGGCCAAAATTGACGTGCTGCCACCGATACTAGGGTTCCAGAGCACATAGCATTTGCACACTCCGGAACCCTAGCACATGATGGCAGCAGCATCATGGAAGCCTTCCATCCATACTGGGGCTGCCATGATGCCGCTGCCACCATAGAGCAACCAGATGTCACTGGCAGGAAGTGGTGTCATGGCGGCACTCCTTCCTGCTTCCGGCATCACAAAAAAAGAAGCCGCTTTAGGCAGCTCTTTTTTTGTGTCACATCTGTGCTGCAGCATGGGGATGCTGCAGCACAAACACGGGGCTTACAGGGGCAGCACAGAGCCTCCTGTATCTACTTCCCCTAAGACATTTGTTGTCACAAGACATACCAAAGGAAGACAAATGTTTAAAATGTTTCATACTGACCAAAATAAGAAAAACAATTTTATTTGGAATAACTATATGAGTGATAAAAGGGAGTATAATCCTGCTCTTTGTATCCAAGGGAAAGGATAGAGAAGATCCTGATATTCCAGGACTATAGTAATATAGTATGTGATGACACTCAAGACAACAAATCTTTGCAAGGGTGGTTGTAATTGCCTTCCTCTGAAGCTGAGTGAATGTGGCTTGCCCGAGGTCACCTAGTGGGTTTTCGTGCCCATGTGAAGATTTGAGTCCTGGTTTCTCAGAGTCCTAGTCCAGTACTCAAACCACTACATCACACTGATTCTTTAGAGTCAGGAAGTATGCAAGTGTAAATAATAAACATAAATATCTTGATAATTAATTAATTAAACAATTAAAATAAGACATTGTTTTTATCTATTAATGACATTATGTTTATTTATAAGTTACACTTTTATACCTCCTCTCCTCCAAAATGTGCAAGATGTGCATGGCTCTTTTCCTAACTTTATCCTCAGAAAAACCTGCATGGTAGGCCAGACTGTGAGAGACAGTGATTGGTCAAAAGTCTGCAAATGAGTTTCATAACCTAGTGGAGAATAGAAGTTGGATCTTGCTGCTCCCAGTCCAACACTCTAACCAGGGGGCCATCCTAGAAGATAGGTGCTATTTTTCTGGTTGGGCAAGGGCTATATATATGAGGGGCTGGTCAAAGGGGAAGAAGGTGAATTTACTAGCCTTTTTAGGGGAAAAAAATCATAAAATAAGAAAAAAAATAATTTCTGGCCTTGAAATATATCAACTTGCTGCCAATGTCATAAAATACCTGATTTTTAAAGGTACCAGTTTTGTGTGCAAAAGTGGTTAGAACAGGGATGGCAAAGTATTGTGTTAAAATTGACTTTATGGTTTGCCAACCTCAAAATATGCTCTAGTCAAGGGAGAAAGAACTGTAAGCACCATATCAATGGGACGTAAATATCTTCACCAATAGCATGGTTTGTGTCATAGCCAAAAGTTATTATCATAGTGGCAGTCAATTTAAGGCACATAATACCCTAAAGGCACCAGATCCTGTCTAATCTTGGAAGCTGCACAGGGTCAGCCCTGACTAGTACTTGAATGGGAGATCACCAACAAATATCAGCTACTGGCAAAATCATCTCTGAGTATTCCTTGCCTAAGACAATCCTGTGCAATTCATGGGGTCACCATAAGTCACCAAGCAACTTGAAGGCACATACACAAACAAGGTTCATTTATATATAAGCATAAATTCCATCATAATTAATAAAGTATGGGATTGGTGAGATTTAATTTGTTAATAACGAGTGGGGTTTTTTATTTATTAATTGCAGAATTAATTGTTCCCAGTAATAGTTTATCAAGAACAAGTAGGGAAGACGTTATTTCTGAATACTGAAAGAAGAGTGTTTATTGGCTGAGAATGAAATTTAAATATTAGAAAAAGTAGTCTATTTGCAATTTGCAATTTTTGTCAGTAAGATTAATGGAATGCCACATATCCACACGATCACATTTTCTTTTCAAGACTTTACAGCTTTTCTGAAAGAAAGTTTTGATTTCTTTTCCTTGACCATTTATTTCTTCATACAGTTTATGGCTGTATGAAGAAATAAATGGACAAGAAAGGAAATCTTATGGCTATGTATGTCTATTATTGGTCACCACAGAGAATGATATTCCCATATTCCTTCCACAGCAATTTAACCCCCCACAGCCTACCATACAGCCACTGAAGCTCTTTCTCCCAGTCATTCTGTGAAGGGGATCACAGAAAAGATAAAATCAGCTGCTGAGACCATTGGAGGAGTGTAGCAGACCTCAGCAGATGATGCAATCACTTTGCTTCTGGCTACAGGGACATAACAAGATGCTTCTGGGAGCCTTCCTTCCCACTCTCCACCAGGAATGAATGGCCATGATGGGAATCAGTGGCTCTATGGTAAGTCCAAGGAGTGGTAAATGATTTAGTATAGCATAGGCCGGTTACAGACCGGCACTTAAGTGCGTATTTGTCACGCACTAGGGTTCGAAAGGGCAGTGCTTCCCGCACCGCCTAACCCTAGTGCGGTGACGAACACGCACTAAATGGCGCGGCCTCCGCACGGCCGCCGCCCGTGAGACGTCATGGACGCGCCGGCCTTAGACGGGCGGCGTCCATGACGTAGTAGCTCCGCGCCAGGGGCGCTTAGTGCGCCCTGGACAGGAGCAGGAAGGAGCTCCATTTCGGGAGCTCCTTCTGTGGTTTAGTCCGCTGGGCGCACTTCAGACGGCTGGCCCCCAGCGGGACCTAAAACGAGAAAGGGGCCCAAGCCCCTTTCTCTGCTCCCCGCCACCGCAGGTGTCCTTGGGGCTTGAAGCCCCAGGGACACCACCCCTTTTTATCAGGCTGCGGGAACGGCCTTTTGCCGCTTCCTCCCCGCAGCCCGAAAAGCGGCGGATCGGGGCCTCAGCGGCTGCCGTTCGCCCCACTGAGGCCACGCTCCGGCGGGGAAGGGGCGGGGCCAGACTGCCCCAAATGGGCGGTCTTTAACCCGCCATATTTTGTACATGGAATTGCACAACCATACAGGATTGAAGCCAGGGGGTTGTATATATAGATGGGGAGGGGTGATTATTAATTATTAATATTAGGCTTAATTTATACAGTAGACCCTTGTTAAACTGGGGTTGGTTCCAAGATCCCCCATGGATAACAAAATCCATGGATCTCAAGTCCCAAATATAATGGCATAGCAAAATGGTGTCCCTATAAAAATTGGAAAATCAAGGTTTGATATTTGAAATTTATACCTTTTTTGAACATTTTCAAACCATGGATGCTTGGATCCGTGTATAAAAAAAATCCATGTATAAGAAGGCTGACTGTATAGCGCTGTAGATTTACACAGCATATACTAAACAAAAAATAGATAAAGTAAACCTGCCCTGGCGTACAATCAAAGAAAATAATAAGCAATAAAATAAAAATACATAACCATACAGGAAGTTTTTACAATAAACAGGACAAACAAATTAAAAAATTCCAAATTGCAAATATAGTCATTCAATGCCTGGGAACGCTTTTCTGAACAGGATGGTCTTCAAGCAGGAGTTTATCGTACTGGCCCTGAAACAGGCTCAGTGTGTTCTAAATGTGTACAGCGCGGGTGCACACAGAACAGGATGGGGCCAAAAATCCCTTTTATTGCACGCTAAGCGTTCTCAGAAATGGTGCCCACGGGGATGGAACAGGAACGCAACTGGAACACCCGCAGCAAGGCGGTGTTACAGCATGCGATAAAGGGGGTTCTTGGTCCCATCCTTTCTGTGTGCGCCCATGCATCACATGTTTAGAATGCACGGGCCCATTCAGGGGCAGTACGATAAACTCAGTTTTGAACTAGTTAAAAAGTGATATCCATGTTCATGGGGGAAGGGGTTCCAGGAGGGAGAGGCAGCAAGTGAGAAAAGATAATCCAGGATGGGAAGTGAAATCCTAGGCTGGGACAGCAGACCTTGACTACCAGAACAGAGGGTACACTGGGAAGTTGAGGAGAAAGAAGGTCTGATATAGGAGGGGGCCAGCCCATGGAGACTTTAAAAGTCAGCAACAGGAGCTTATACTGATACGGAAGGGGAAGGGGAGCCAGTGAAGGATGACAATAAAGGAGGGGTATGGTCGAGATGGTGGGCGGATTTAATTGAATGCATGCAGCTGAATGCTGGACAGAAATTAAAGGATGGAGGTGAGAAAGAGAAGCCCTGCCAGAAGGCATTACAGAAATCAAGTCACAAAACCACTAGGCATGGACAGAATCTTAGGCAGCGAGGCAGAGAAATGTTGATGATAGAATGGGGTTAGTACATGCCATTTACCATAAATAAGACAGGCTGTGGTCATGGGGTAAAATGCATTTGAGGGACTTGGTTACACTGACAGGAAACCTCATAACTCATCCTGGAGCCAGAGTGCAGTTTCCTGGTCTAAAGTGACTCCAACAACATCATACTCACTGTGGCGAAGCTGAGTAACACGGATGAAAAGGGTGGTACTAGGATGATCAAACAGGGCCTATGGCAAAACATATCCAGCCACAGGGCTGTCCTCACCACCAATCCAGATTGTTCCAGGTAAATAGGGCAAATAAATAAATAAAAAACGATACAGGATTATTTGGGACTGTTCCGCCAATCAGAACCGTTGGAGGATGTAATCTACTATATTCGCAGCTAGCAACTGAATTTATAAAATTGATAAGATGGAACATCTTGGCAATGTTTGGTTGTATGAGTAAGACAGGCAAGAAATCTTAAAGGAAACATAAAAGGTTATACTCCTTCCAGACATCTTTCCTTGACCTTTCCTTCTGTCTTTCTTCTTTTTGGAATATTCTCGCTTACAAGGTGTTCTCTCAGCACATACTTAGTTATGACAGCACTTCTAGAGAATCTCCTCTGTTCAGATTGACATCGGAACAGAGGAGATTCTCTAGAAGTGCTGTCATAACTAATAGCATGTAATGTAAACTTCTTGCTCTACACAGGAAAAATTCCAAAATTAGTACTTGTTTGTTCACAAGATATGATGCATGAAAATTAATCATCTTAATTTATTATACCAATGGTTTCCAAAATGAGTGAAATAGAGGGAAAAGCAGAAAAGATAAATATAATCCTCGCAGAGAAATGCTTTCATGCAGATTATAGTACTTAGTCTCCTACTATAATTTTATTAAAGTTATTTATAGAACATTTCACATTTCTCTGAAATGTCAAAGTATACCAGTTTTTGTGAGGATCAGTGGGTATATGAAAGGTTTCATTTGACTTGCTTTGATGATGAAATGACCACATTTTGGATTTGGAATATTATTTTTACAGTATTTTGTAATGGCTTACCCACACATAACAAAAGCAAAGGTAAATGTTTGCATACCCCCCATACTGCCACCACCCCGGTTTTGAAAAAAAGTCCATTGCACTCTCAAAACCCCTCAAACTGTTTACATGCTATTTAATGCTGTCCAGGGTTGCTATATATCCTCTTCTTCCACCTGGTAATCTAATTGCATATTATGGTAAATTGTTAGTATTAGGCATGATGATTAATTTATTTTCAGTTATGCAAAGTTAATACAGTAACATTGTACTTTTTTTTCCTACCACTGTTTGAGCCTTAGTACCCTTACAAAAAGTAACTACTCTTTGAGTTGGGCACCCAGACCCATCTGATCTTGGAAGCTAAGCAGGGCCAGCCCTGATTAGTAGTTGGATGGGAGACCATAAATTAATACCAGGTGGCTGCCGGACAGATAGATAGATAGATAAACAGATATTTTCAGGGAGGTGCAGTGTGGGTGTACCTTCCATCCTCCAATGTCACTCTTTTAGCCTCCTTACAGTAGCTCATTCCAGCTTTAAAAACAGAATCAGGAAAGCAGGTAAAAGCAGTACTAATCCTGATGCAAGACAAAAAAAGGAACAGAACAAAATAAAGCAAAGTGGGAGAAATGGTAGTACACAGCACTGGTGAGAGAAAGGCAAAGTGATGCAGGCAATGGCATAATGGGGGAAGGTGGAAAGGCTGGATGGAATGCATCAGAATGGGCCATTTTTGAAAGAAAATTGATGCCAAAGCATTGGGATGTTTTGCTCATGTTTCCGGACAATATTTTAGAACTAAAATATTTCAAATATTGTGCTTTTATTGATCCCTTTAATTGATCCCTAGAAAACCATCCAGAATAGAAAAAAATGGACATACCCACTCAGTTAACCAGTTGAACAATACTAAATCAGAGTGATGGCACAAGCCACAAATTCAAACTGGAGCACTTATTGCTACTTGTTATGGACAGATGAATTTACATTTAGGAAATCACCAGTTTCACCAATCACACTAACTGTATTGATTTTAAGGTGTCTCAGTCCCTCCAGTACCATCAGTACTCTTATGTGATGAGCCTTAACAGGAGACCTGCACTAACTGTTGGTGCTCAACATTTGATGTGAACTTCAAAAAAAAAAAAAAAGAGTTTCAAATTGCACAGCAGGTTCAACAAGCACAGCACAGAACAGGTTTTGGTTCTCAATGGGCTCAGAAAAGAAACTTCCACAAATTCTGGAGTGGGTAATTTACAGTGTTCAGAGACATGGTGTACTGCCCTCAATCCCTTTTTAATTCAGTTTCTAGTTCCTCTAGGTCAGCGATGGGATCTAGAGAGTGTGGTCTCCGAGTTTGCCCTGCAGCTCACAACACTGTTAGTGAATACTGTCAACTGCTAGGAATACTGGGAGTTGTTAGTTCAAACATATCTGGTGGGCCACACAATTTTTTTCTCCTGCTATAGATGAATTTTAACACATTAAGCATTATATTCTCTATGGCCAGCTCACTTTTTTAATTATCAGCAGCCAGTCCTAATAAACTGGGTATTGTGTTAGGCACTGCTGACATATGGTCTCTGTGCATCATATGCATGTTATAACTGATATAGAACACACAGAGAAGATCAATGCAGTCATGTGAATGTTTGGATCTTTCTTGGCTGTGCGGCTTTGCGACAACCATGATGAGGGTCACTTAGGATCTGCAGTTCTAATTCACTATTCTACCACTGTTTGTCTGTCCAAATGGAATAGTACCACACATGATTCCATTTTCAAATCAGTGTTGCTCTTACAAAAAGTGTGCATTAGACCCAAAATCTATTTCTGTATCACTAGTACAGATCTTATATTTGGTCCTTGCAGCTTCTTCAAAATAAGAACTTTATATCTTTCAGAAGCTTCATCATAAGAGGAACCAAATTGGGAAAGGCGCCTGGTTCATACTTTTAGGTTTTGGCAAAAATAAGCCTTTTTATGTGAGTGGATGTATCTGTTAACATATATTTCTAAATTGAATTGAAAATGTTCAGATGTGTCAATGGTTAACTAAGGTTTAAAATGGTTCCTGTTGCAGGCCAGAAAGTCTAGGCCTGGAAGAGCAAGTCTTCAAGGACATGTGCTGAGACATAATATAAACAAATGTATTATTGTTATGCTTTTGTGTAGTATGGTGACTTCATGGGAAAGAGGTGTGTCCACTTGGTGGGAAAGATGATCTTTTGAGAGAACAAAGACTGATGTCACATTCAAGCTTCTAGCATGGACTCTGAAAGAGAATAGATGTATAGTAGCCTGCTGTAAAGTGTAAATAGCAACAAAGTCAATAAACCCTCATTTGAGTGAAACTAGATGTATAGTAGCCTGCTGTAAAGTGTAAATAGCAACAAAGTCAATAAACCCTCATTTGAGTGAAACT
>NC_056524.1:95649806-95651600 GCF_019175285.1 Sceloporus undulatus
CTGTGTGGAAGTTACTTTGATCCTGAGTAGCTGAGAAGACTGCATCTGTTCCAGCTGGTACCAGTTCAGAACCACCGGCAGAACGAGACATCACCCATCCCAAAGATTTTTTTTTTCTCTAACAGTATCGGCATAATGTAATATGCTTTCCATGTTCAAAAGAATGTGGAAGAGGTAGTGGTGAAGGAATGCATAAATGTGAGTTGTGCTTCTGAATTCATTCTTGAAATTTAATCTGCAAAACCAAAGATCCTGTGTAACAACTGTGAGGGAAAAAATCTTTATCAGCAGCATGAAAATAATCTATAAAATACACAGATCTTCACATTTGTTTCTGCTTGGAAAATTATGTTCTGGCACTCAAATACCTTACCAAAATCAAAATGCATCACCATAGCTCAAGACAGAGTGGGTTGGCTGCTACATTTGCCCTCAGGGAAAGTCATCCTCTGCATTTCTTTGCACTCAATGTTCTCAGTTCCACCTGGGGAGCATGAGGGCAACTTCAGCTCATTGTTAGCTTTCTCTCAACCACATTAGGCCCAGGAGAGGAACCCCCCCTGCAAAAATAGGGTCCAGGAAACAATTTTTGAGTCACTTTTTGGTCATTTTGGGGCCAATGTTTCATGGATGAAACCTGGGACATGTGTGGCCAAGCAACATCAACAGTGGTGAACACAGCAGAAAATATTGATGAGAAAAGACACACAATGGGGATGTTCCCACTAGGTGAAACCCCGCGTTCTGAATCGAATCCAAGGAGTGGCGTTCCTATTAGGATCCGATTTAAACCTAGAACGGTTCTAGAGCAACCCGCAATCGTCCCCACTACAAATCGAATTGTAGAGCGGGATAAAATTTTGAATCGAGTTTTCCTCATTTAACGCGTGTTAAAAAAAAACACTAGGGTCCGACCTACATTTTTCCATTGATTCGAGTTAGGAACCGGAGCATTTAAATAGGAACGACAGCCTTTGAAATCGCGTTAGATGAATGGGAGGAGCGGAGTGCGATGGGGCTGTCCTTGGGGGAGTTGCCCTTTCTGTCCCCATCCGTCTGGCTGTCGCCATTTTTGCTTCCCTCACCCCTTTGTCGCTGTGGTCTTTCAATAAGAGATAAGGATTATTTTTATTTTTTATTTAATGGTTTACAGGCGCTTAATCTCTTCAGCGCTTTAAACACCTGAAGTCCCGGCTGCTCAAGGCTTCCCCCGGTGGATTGCAACCTCCCCTCTGTGTGGGGAGAGCCCATTTCTAACGGAGGAGAGGCAGGAAGGGAAGGCTCCTCGCGAGGAGGCATCTGATCTCACCCAGGCAGGGAAGGCTCTGCAACGATAGGGGGGGGGGGGATAGAGCCTTTCTCCCCAAATGGAATCTGCCTTCTCCTCCAACCCTGGAAAGAGAATCTTTGGGAAGAGTGCTCCCTCCCTGCTTTTCCAGCAGCCTCCTTCATTGATCTCTGTGCTCTCTGAAGGGATTCTCCCATAGTTCCTCTGGAAAGAGCTTGGGTTCCTCTAATTCGCTTTGCCAGAAGCCTCTCCCATTGATCTCTGTGCTCTCTGAAGGGATTCTCCCTGGCTGTCTTGGGAGACAGGATGCTGCCCTCCAAAACCTATCCCATAGTTCCTCTGGAAAGAGCTTCGCTTTGCCAGAAGCCTCTCCCATTGATCTCTGTGCTCTCTGAAGGGATTCTCCCTGGCTGTCTTGGGAGACAGGATGCTGCCCTCCAAAACCTATCCCATAGTTCCTCTGGAAAGAGCTTCGCTTTGCCAGAAGCCTCTCCCATTGATCTCTG
>NC_056524.1:95651610-95702983 GCF_019175285.1 Sceloporus undulatus
GGCTCTCTGAAGGGATTCTCCCTGGCTGTCAATGAAATGGAAACGATGCCAAAAGATAAATCGCTTCCAAATATTCTGGATTAACGTTACGTCATTCTGACGTACTATTGATTGACAGCTCCAAATAAGGTATGGAGGAGAAGAATCGATTTATTTAAACACCGAATTCATGCCAAGTAGGAACGCTTGCAGGTAAAAACTTCGATTTAAAAAACCAGATGGGAACGAAGAATAAAAGCGATTCGGAACGCGGGATAAGACCAGGGTTATTTTGAATCGGATCTATTAAAAATGTTGTATTTTAAATCGTTTCAAATCTTAAGTGAGAACCCCCTCAATATTGACAAGGTTTCCCATGACATTCTTGCAAACAAGCTTGTAAAATGTGGGCTAGACAAGGTAACTGTTACATGGATCTGTAATTGGTTGACCGGCCGAACCCAAAGGGTGCTCAACAATGGCACCTTTTCATCCTGGAGAGAAGTGACCGGTGGGGCCCCACAGGGCTCTGTCCTGGGGCCAGTGCTATTCAACATCTTTATCAATGACCTGGATGACAGGATTGGGAGCATACTTATCAAATTTGCAGATGACACCAAATTAGGAGGAATAGCTACCCCAGAGGACAGGATCAAAATTCAAAATGACCTGAATAGACTTGAAAGCTGGGCCAAAGCTAACAAAATGAAATTCAACACGGAGAAATGTAAGGTACTGCACTTAGGGTGGAAAAAATAAAATGCACAGATATAGGATGGGGGATACCTGGCTGACTGAAACTACATGTGAAAGGGATCTGGGAGTCCAAGTGGACCACAAGTTGAACATGAGTCAACAGTGTGATGCGGCAGCTAAAAAGGCCAATGCAATTTTAGGCTGCATCAATAAAAGTATAGTGTCTAGATCAAGAGAAGTAATAGTGTCACTGTATTCTGCTTTGGTCAGGCCCCACCTAGAATATTGTGTCCAGTTCTGGGCACTACAATTTAAAAAGGATGTTGAGAAACTGGAGCGTGTCCAAAGGAGGGCGACTAAAATGGTGAAAGGTCTGGAAACCATGCCCTATGAGGAACGACCCAGGGAGCTGGGGATGTTTAGCCTGGAGAAAAGAAGGTTAAGAGGTCATATGATAGCCCTGTATAAATATTTGAAAGGAAGTCATATTGAGGAGGGAGCAAGCTTGTTTTCTGCTGCTCCAGAGAACAGGACCCGGAACAATGGATGCAAGCTGAAGGAAAAGAGATACCACCTCAACATTAGAAAGAACTTCCTGACAGTAAGGGCTGTTCGACAGTGGAACACACTCCCTCGGAGTGTAGTGGAGTATCCTTCCTTGGAGGTCTTTAAGCAGAGGTTAGATGTCCATCTGTCGGGGATGCTTTGATTTGGATTTCCTGCATGGCAGGGGGTTGGACTGGATGGCCCTTGCAGTCTCTTCCAACTCTATGATTCTATGATTTAGTAGAGGCTGCAGCAGTTTGCTTTTGCCTGAGCAAACCAGAAAGAGCAAGATCCTGCTTCCTCTTCTCCTCTCTCCCTGCTGAGTTAACAGAGTGCAAACTACTTCTGAAGTTTGAACTCAATATGCGCAACCGAAGTAAGCAGTGAACAAATGACAAAGGTGGATGGAGGAGAGAAATACTGGGACACTTTCATAGCAGCTGTAAAAGTGGGACAAAAGAGGATTAATCAGGACCAGTGGTGTCATTCAGCCATTTACATTGGTTTGCCAAAATAAGCTGCTAAAATTAATTGAATATACTGGCTGACTCTCAATACATTGGACCTCCTCCTCTGTGTGTCCATGTGTGTGTGTGTGAGAGAGAAATGGGATGATGGGGGGGGGAGAGAGAAGATGAGAAGTGGCACAGGTGCTGAAGTGGTACAGATGGGAATGCAGGCAGGTGCAAAAATTGGGAAAGGGATGTGTGCATGCCTGTGGGGTATGTAAAGAAAAAGTGGAGGGCATGCAGTATAAGAAAGCACGAGAGAGGGCAGTCAAGCATGTGGGAGTGAGGGGAGTTGGAGGAAGCAAAAGTAGTGGCAAGTCTCTGACTTTACCTTCATACATCCTTGCAACATAAATCAGACATATTTGCAATAACTAGCCTAGATATAAACATGGTTGTAAGCAAATACTCTTCTTGACAGGCATATACTTGTTAATCCCATTAGGTGGAGCCATTAGATAAGTCAATGAAGGAAACCTAATATAGGAAAAAATAGTGATGCATGTTTTCTTTTCAAAGTCTCCTTTCATACCATGTTAATTTTGTTCTCCAGTGAACCCAATTTTAGCCAATTCATTTCTTTTGAATTTGCACAACTAATTTTTCATTAGATTCATTTAAAATTAAAAGTTTGTAAAGGAATGATCACCCTAGAAGCATTAGATATTTCTGGAAAGATTGACAGAAATGGTAGTCACATCTTCTTTTCAAAATCAAATCAGAAGGAAAAAGGAGAGGCCCCTGAGAAAGAAGTATTAAAGTTTCTGTTTTTTAAATTGTACAGTGGAAACATCAAAGTCACATCTCTAATTTATCTTTTAAAGCATAAAATTGGAATTAGGTGCCTAATTTTTTCACTGCTAAGGAAATACAAGACAACTGTTTATCCTGTCATATAATAAGTAACACTGAAGGAACACTCAATCAAATTAGGATATGTTATAATACAACTTAGTTTTTTCTCCATGAACAGTATAGAGAATCCTTTGCCTAAGGCTATGGCTTATAATAATAAAAATAATAGGCAGACTTATGGGCATCTATGGAACCATTGTTTGGAACTAAAATATTCAACTTTTATGTCTCTTTTGGCCTATATAAAAAGCTTGACCATCATCACTATACACCATTAGTACTAAACTGCACTCCATTTCCAGATGTTAGTAAACTTCTCATTATCCTTCACTGTTGTCTGTGCTGATTGGGGGTGGAAGATACAATGCAACATCTGGAAGTCCTCACATTCACTACCCTTGCCCTATGAAAATTCAGTGAGAGGAATGGAGGTACTCTCCTGCAATCCAATATCATGGTGGGATTGACTCCCAAGTAAGATTGCAAATGACAGTCCTTAGGCCTAAGTGAGAGTAGCTTTCCAGATGCTAGTGGACTCCAAGTACCAGAAACCCATGATGAGAAATGCTGGGAAGTTCCTCTGACAAGATCTGGGGATCTCATGTTTTGCACCCTAGTCTAAATATTGTTAGCCAATGAATAGGGGATGGGACTGGGAGGCCCCACCAACTCTCAGTGATACTTTAAATGTTGGCGAAATTAAGTTTTACAAGAGGCTTGGGGTAATCTTAGGACCATTTGCACCAGTATATACCAGTACTAATCGGGAAGACTCTCCAGGGCTATACACAGTATCGCTCCTAAGCGTCCTTTCCAGCCAGCTTCTAATAAGAAACCCTTGTACACGCAAGATCTCCGAGAAATGAAGTGGTCCGCGCAACGACTAGAGCGCAGCTGGCAGAGACACCAGCGCTTGTCCGACAAGACACTCCATGAGGCTCTTTTGAAGTCTTATGGAGTGGCAATAGGTGCAGCAAAGAACTCCTTCTATGCTGCACGTATTGCGTCTGCAGTCACATCCAGCAGAGCTGTTCAGGGTGGTTAGGGAGCTGTCTCAGCTTCCTCCCACTCTGAACCCTATTTTAGAACCAACTAAGGCCTGCTGTGACGATTTTAACAACTTCTTTGCAGATAAAATCTCTCGGATAAGGGCTGATCTCGACACTGGCGCTTCATCAGAAACAAAAGAAGAGGTGTCCAGAGCTTCCGTGGACTCTGTTAAACTGGATCACTTTGAGTTTGTGCATACCGATGAAGTGGACAAGCTTCTTGGAAGTGTTAGGAAGACAACGTGCTCTCTCGATCCCTGCCCTTCTTGGCTGAATGTCCAGGGTGGCGATGCGGTAACATCATTATTGCGGTGCATAATTAACGCATCATTCAGGGAGGGAAAATTTCCATCTAATTTAAAACTAGCGATAGTCAAACCGCTACTTTAAAAACCCTCCCTCAACCCCCTGATAAGGAACAACTATAGGCCGGTCTCATTATTGCCTTTCTTAGGCAAGGTGATCGAGAGAGCAGTTGCCTTCCAGCTCCAATCTGTCTTGGATGAAACCGATTATCTGGACCCATTTCAAACTGGCTTCAGAGCGGGATTTGGAGTTGAGACTGCCATGGTCGCCTTAGTCGATGATCTCTGTCTGGGCATTGACAGGAGAAGTGTGACCTTGTTGGTGCTATTGGACATCTCAGTGGCTTTCAATACCATTGACCACAGTATCCTTCTGGAACGCCTGAGGGAGTTGGGTATTGGGGGCACTGCACTCCAGTGGTTCCGTTCCTACCTCTCGGGCAGATTCCAGATGGTGCAGTTGGGGGACACTTGCTCCTCTAAGAGGGAACTTACATCTGGTATCCCTCGGGGAACTATCTTGTCCGCCACTTTGTTTAACATTTACATGAAACCGCTGGGAGAGATCATCCGGAGACACAGGGCGCGGTGTTATCAGTATGCTGATGACACCCAAATATGCTTCTCTGTCTCTCCGACTGATGCAATGACTAAAGATGGAGTGTCTCCTTTGAACGCCTGCCTGGAGTCGGTAATGGGCTGGATGAGGGAAAACAAACTCAGTCTGAATCCAGAGAAAACGGAAGTGCTTGTGATAGGTTCCCCAGGCCCGGGGAAGGAAGTTTATGCACCGGTCCTGAATGGGGTCACACTTCCCCTGAAGGATGAAGTTCACCGTTTAGGTGTACTTCTGGACTCGTCTCTGCAGTTGACATCTCAAGTAGATGTGACGGTCATAAGTGCTTGCTATCAACTTCGGTTGATATGCCAACTGCGACCATACCTGGGCCAAAGGGACCTTGAAACTGTGGTACACACTCTGGTAACCTCTTGTCTAGATTTCTGTAATGCACTCTACATGGGGCTACCCTTGTACCAAGCCCGGAAGCTTCAGCTAGTACAAAACATGGCAGCCAGTTTGGTCACCGGTGCATCCAGGTTTGACCATATAACACCTATTCTGAAAGATCTGCACTGGCTGCCTATTCACTTCTGAGCACAATACAAGGTGTTGGTTATTACCTATAAAGCCCTATATGGCTTGGGCATGAGTTACCTGAGGGACCGCATCTCCCCATATAATCTACCCCACAACACTCAGGGCGTCAAGGAAGAACTTGTTGGAAATTCCATCTTCCAAACATGTTTCTAGATCCCAGGTGGCCTATTCAGTGGCGGCCCCACAAATTTGGAATGGTCTCCCTGAGGAGCTCCGTCTTGTGACCACCCTGGTAACATTTAAAAAGAGGCTCAAAACCTTCCTTTTCTGTCAAGCTTTCCCCCCTGTAAAATGAAGCTGTGTATTCCCGTTCCCATCGATTCTCTGCCTTACCCTGTTGAATGATTGTGTTCAGATTTTGTATAATTTGTATTAGTGGATTTTATCTATTTTTATGATATGTTTTTAATGGTTTTTATATGGTCTGTAAACCGCTTTGATCTATGGAAAAGCGGTATACAAATCAAATTTATTATTATTATTATTATTATTATTATTATTATTATTATTATTAGGTCTTGGGTGAATTAAAAAGTTTTTATTTGGAAGAATGCAGAGTGCAGTCACATACACAAGATAGCAATCCAAAAAGATACAGAGCTAATGAAATATGAAAAGGAGGTAGCAGAGTTTATAGGGGTTTGCAGTGGGGCTATAATTACCTGTCTGATGAGAGGAACGTGGAAAAGCTGGAGTGGCTCAGACTGGTAGGTCTGAGGGTGACACAGAACATACATAGAGTGTGGGGGTATATGGCAGATGTGTATGCAGAGGTTAGGTTTTAAAACCATATTTATATCTTTAAAATAGCCTCAAGAGATGTATTATCTGGCCAGGTAACAAAGGGTGAATGACTTGTCCCAGGACTTGACAGTGGGATTCTGGACTGGTTGATGGCTTTAATTTTAGTGTAACAAAAATAGTGATTGGATCAGGATATTCCTGAGACATGTGGATGGAAAGGTTTGGCTTGGGGCACAACAGCAGGTGGACAGACAGGTTGGTTTATTGCTTTGGGTGCAAAGAGATCCTTTGTCTCAAGTTTTGAGAGGAAATGCAGATTACTTGGGGAAAGGAAGGAGCACTTCAGATTTGATGTTCACATACCTCAGGAAAATTGTTTTTTGTTTTCCCTGGGAACCCAACCTAGAGCTTTATCACACTAGCGAGATCTCGCGAGAAAGCAGGAGTTAAACGTGATTGAAATTAAATTCAAATTTAAATAGAACTTACAAATTCGGGAAGTTTATCACACTGAATTGATGCTAAAACAAAATAATGCGAAGGTAATCCAAATGCAAAGTGGAAAAAAACAGTAGCTTTTTTAATTCGGCTTGTTCCAAATTTAAAAAGCTGCAGGTTTTCTCCACTTTGCATTCGGATTAATTTTGCATTATTTCATGTTAACTGCAACATTGTGTGATAAACTTTGGGCATTTCTGGGTTACCTTCGCGTTATATCACATTTAACTCCCGTTTTCCAGCAGGATCTCACTAGTGTGATAAACTCCCTAGTGTTCCTGAAAGGTCATTGATTTCTCAAAAACATGCTATCTCCAGGTAGGAGATACGAAAATATGAGGTCCCCAAAATACAGCATAGGGTATGCAGGGGGTGTTACTCTATGCTGTATTTTTGGGTCCCCATATTTTTAGGATTGCTAGTCCTAACTAGAGTACACCTATCTACATGTATGTTTATTTACCACTCAGGGATTCTACTTTAATTTACTACTGGAGCACACTAGTGGGAAGGAGTGGCCTGAGGCTGCCTGGCCACAGGTGGATTGTGTCTGTGGCACCCGCATGGCCCACTCCAAATTGGACTGCGGGTGCTGGCCCTAACTTTCACCACAAGGAGCTGGATTACCCCAAATCCTTTTTGCTCCAGTCTAAAGGACCAGAGCGTGGCCTTGGTGTGGCTTCCAGACACGCTGGAGGCATGTGTTGTATAAATGGTGTGTGTCCAATGTGGCCAGAAGCTGCCTTTTTATTTATTTATTATTATTTTTTTTGGCCCATGTATTTCAGGCCATAAACTAGCAATTAGATTTAGGGTTTAGATATCTAACATTTGTACTCATACTTTGGATTTCCCATTGTGAATCTCTGAGACTGAAAAAGTGTGATTCACCCAAGGTTACCCATTTGGTTTCCATGACCGCGTGAGGAATTGAACCTTCATTTCCAGAGTCCTGGTCCTAAGACCAAACTGCTATACCATGCTGGTGCTGTAGTACTTTACCAAACTACAGCTCCCAAGGTTCCATAGGATGCTTTGCATAGGATTCCATAGAAATTCCACAGGAATCCATAGGAAGATTGTGTTCAGAGTAGGTGTTTCAATAGCACAATTAGAATTTTGTTTGGAAAGGCAGAATTCCTGAGTATTGAGCCAGGGCAGTTAAAGTGGTCTCATGTGAATTATTTCTGCAGTGTATTTGGACCCTTTTAAACTTTTTGATTTAACATTTTCAGGGCCATATGTCTTTATTCTCTCTTCCTCAGGAATAGAACTCTTACTGGATTCTTTAAAAGTTCATCTACACTGTAAAAATAATGCAGTTTGACACCACTTTAACCACCATGGCTCCATCCTACAGAATCCTTGGACTGTGAGGCACCTTTACTTTTTGGCAGAGAAGGCTAAAGACTGTGTAAAACTACAAATCCCATAGGATGTAGCTACAGCACTTAAAGTGGTGACAAACTACATTATTTCTACATAAATGCACTCTAAGTTTAATACAGATTGCTTTGCAAACTAAATAACTTGAAAGGCAGTTGAGAAATGAAAGCTACCTAAATATACAAGGCTAGCTACACAAATCTTTTAAGTCCTGGTCAAAAGTAGTAGGAATCATAATTTAATTTCTTCTGAAAAATATAGCAGCTTATGTAGCTGAGCAAATAAATTATTAAAAGATAATCAGGGTAATTTTGTTGAACTGTTACATATCTTACAACGTTTCTCCTGAAACCAGGATACATGTATCCAAGTACAGTCAAGAAGGCAAATGTTGTTGTTGTGTGCCATCAAGTCATTTCTGACTTATGATGACTCAGTCTAAGGTCCTACCACAGAATTTGTTCAGGGGAAGTTTGCCATTGTCTTTCCCTGAGGCTGAGGCATACGACTTGCCCAAGGTCTCCAGAATCATTGGCCAACACTGCCACACTGGAAATTTTATTAATAAGGAAAAGCACAAAAGCTTGGAGAAATTGCAGGAATGTAATTTTGCCTGCATCTGTGATAAAAAGCAATATCCCATCTTCTCCTCTCTTCTCCCTCTGAGTTAACTGAGTGTAGAATACTTCTGTACTCTGAACTCAGTTTACAGCAACTGAAATAAGTTGAAGACAAATGAGGACAGGAGTAGGAGTAAGAAACTGGGATGCTTTAAAAGCAGCTGAAATTGTGTGATGACAGAGGACTACCAGATTGGGACAGCTGTAAAGTATGCAGTTTCAGTAATGCCTTCTTGAAGATGCTATACCTTGTTTAGAGGGAATGACTTACTGAATTAATCACTTCAAGTGTGAGAAAAGCCTATTAGTTTTATCTTTGTTTTAGACAAATGTAACACTTTCATCATAGTCTATTTTCAGCAGAGCTTAGTCTCTCTGGATTTAATTTAGCTTGGGTGAGAAAGTCTGATCACCATTGGTGTAGGATGTTTCTGTATGCTTTTGTTTTCATTTTCAATAGGATGAGATGTGATCCATTTTTATGAAAAAACATCTTGTAAGAACAAGATTTCTTTAAAACAGTATCCTTTCTGCATGATTAACCAAATCACTCATTCTTGCACTGACGGTAAACTCACTTCAATTTAGGATTTTAATCACATGAGCAAAAAGACAGGGTTTTAACAGAATATCATTTTTGGGGGGCCAATTCTCATTGAACACTGTAATATCTGTCCTGCTGCTGCCTTGCCTTTATTACTGTTGTGTACCTTTTCACTGATGGGCAAACTCCATCAATAGGCTCTCAGCCTTGCTACTATATTCCATTTCTGCCTTGGTGCAGTAGATTCTTTCTGATGCAGTTCTGCTTTTCTGGCAGTTATGTGATGGGAGTGTGCATGAATCTGTTCCTCTCCTCCACTTACCCTTCCTTCTCAAAGTGATCACAGCACCTTTCTGAATTTGGCTGCTGTGTGCACCTTCCAGAATGTGTTGGAAATCACAACCATTTCCCCCCTTCCTCCAAGAAGGCAGTATTTAGCAGTGTGGAAAACAGATCACTTGACTATGGATCACCAAAGCACTATCATAGAGGAAAGTGTAATAAGACATGATGCCAAACCAGTATGTTTCTATTCTTAAACTAACGAGATTGTGGCAGGATAATGTCCTGAAACATTTTTTTAAAATGCTGTGTAAGATTAAAGACTAAGATATACATTGTCATATAAGTTCATATGGAGTACAGCCCACTTCATGAGATGCACAAAATGTATTTTAGGTGACAAGTATGCCTAAACAAATGATTCACAGTGATCAGAGGGAAATTAAGGGTAGAAAGCACAGATGGTAATCATCGTGTTACTAACAGTGGCCATTCAGAAAGTAATTGTAGGCTGATGATATAGTGGGGTCTCCTCCCCAATGGCAATGACAATGCAAATAGTAAGGCAAATGGTAGGAGTGGGGAGCTGGCCCAGACTGAAACCAAGGGGTACAGAGAATTAAAGTAAGGAATGAGAATAATGCAGCCCACCAACACACACTCCCATTAGACCCCTCTCAACCTCCTGGACCTTCCCATGCTGAAAAGTTCTCTTTTGGCCTAAAAAATAGCCAACTGCATCTCCAGAGCTTTCCAAGTCTAGGGTGGATGAAAAAAAGGAAGGTATGAAATAGGGAGGGATGCTTGTCAATTGTCCACTCCTAGAATCCACCCATACACACCACATGGCAGGATCCCAATCTGTCCTATCCCCCAGTGCCTGCAATTTATGCATCTATTTATTACAGTCTTTTAGATTTTTTTAAAAACGTCAAAATTAAAACAGATACAATAAAAGCGATTGCTAAAAATAATAAAATAAAGATAAAGAATAAAATTGATAAAAAAATAACTGATTAAAAACAAATCCATGAAAAACCAGAACAATGGCCAACATTAATAATCCAGTAAATGCAAGCATCCCTTGCTTTTCTCTCTCTCAGTAGACTGGGCACCATCTAGTGTTCAGTCTTGCATTTGCAGGACAAAAAGTCCTGGGTTCCACTTTTCTACTAATGTTACACTCATCTCTCCATGGGGCTGTACAGATCGCCCTGAAAGGGCGGTCTGCAGCCCCCCTTTTCTGCTCCCAAGGGACGCCGCAACAGCCAAACCAAGTGGCATCCCTCTGCACTTAAAAGAATCCAGAAAAAACGGGTTCTCTTAGAAGTGTGCACCCAATGCCACGAGTGCACCATTAATGCACTGTGGCACATCAGTGACGCAAGTGCAGCACAGTGACATATGGATGCTGTGCAGCACTTGTGTCATGGATGTGTACTCTGTGCGGGCAGGGCCACGCTGTCATGGCGGCGCCTGTACGCCCTAGGGTTCGGGGGCGTGCAGTTGCTGCACTCTCCCAAACCCTAGTATTGGCGTCATCATGCCACTTTTGGCCCATCTTTACCGGGCTCACATTTGCTGGGGTTAGGAGGACAAGACCCTCGTGAATGTGGAAAAAAGCATAAATAACAAAAACACTATGTTGTTACCTGAAAGAGCACCTCTCTAGGAATCTCTAGGTCCTCCAGTACAACTCTATGGTCAACATCTGCCAGATACTGACCATAGAATTGCACTGGAGGAGCTACAAATGCCTAGTGGAGTGTTTTCTCTAGGAATCTCTAGATCCTTCAGTGTGACTTTGGGTTAAAATTGACCACAGAGGTGAGCTGGATGACCTAAATATTTCTTAGAGAGAACATATTAATAAAATCATTGACTGATCAAAACCACAAAAGTCAAAGCTACAAATGTGGAGGGATGAGTGTACTTTCAGACAGTTCTCTGGTCCCTAACCTGTCAGGTAAATGGGGGCTTCCTGTAGTCAGGAAAATGCCTGGGTCATTAATTGAGTCTTCAGTTGAAAGACCCAATTCTGGGAGCCAACCTAGAGCTATTCATGTAATCATAGATGCAGATCAATAAAAATGACACTGTCACCTTTGTTCTTCTATATGATTTTTATTGTCTTTGCCTGATGAAGAAGCCAGTGTACTTCAAAAGTGGCAAGATGTATTTTGCAATTTTTGGTTGGCTTATTAAAGTGCTGTGATATGTATGCTGGACTAAGGGGATTTTCACATGGAGGTTCACTATTGTCAAAATGCTGGCCCTTCCATTATGAATAAATGGCTGCTCTGCGAACACTTTGTCGACGGGCAAGAAGAGAGTAAGCTTCAGTGACATTTCAAAATTGTGACTAGCTACCACACCTTCACGCTTCAGGAGCGTTTTGACAGCAATTTAACAATGGTAAACCTCTGGGTGAAAATCCCTAGTTGTATTTCACCACATTTAGAGAACATGGCCACACAGCAGTTATTGACACCTGCAACAGTTGCCTCCCAGTCCTGATAATCCATAATTCCAAGAACCCCAAGTTGTATTTTTAAAGCAAGTCTCTAGCTTTGCAGATACCAAGAGATTAAGCAAAATGTTCAACCACTTTTCTGACCATTTGATTTGTGAGTAGTTATTCTGCTTCCACAGAATTTCAGTGCTGCTGTTTTATTTTTATAAATCACAATGGATTAAGTGATTTTAAACCAGCGGATCAGTGATTGGTACATCCTCATGATTGGGAAGAAATTTCCTGATTCATTTAAAAGTCATTATTTTTGTCTTTCCAAGTAAAAACATTGCACATTTTTTTTAAAAAAGAAACCAGAAGTCAAAGAGTTTACTGAATTACTCAATATTATGTAGAGAGATTTTGTAGCACCTTTGAGACTAACTAAAGAAAGAAGTGGACAACATGAGCTTTCATAGACCTAACTCTACTTCCTCAGATGCATTTGCATTTAATTCTACTCAATATTATAGTAGCAAAGATTGTTTATGATGTTTCATGCTCAGGTTAATATTGCAGTTTTATGAAACTATAAACATTTTAAAAATTTCCATTAATTCATGCAGATAAATTTTAGCATTATTATATTAATATTGCAGGAGGCAGGACTGTGGGTGAAGAAAAAAAGTGTATTTTGACTCTGAAGTAGCTTGATGTTGTCCTACTCACTTTATTGCAGGAGTGGTAGACTTCTCCAAGAAAACTATTGTAGTCAAATGTGGTTACAGTATTAAGCTACCTGTAGCAATGAGTGTTTGTAGGGAAATACAGGGGAGGTGAATATGATTTTGGCAGCAGTACAGTTCTTCTGAAGCTTTAAAGAAACCCAAGCAGCTATAGTAAAATCTCTTTTCATGCCTCATACAATTAGGTCAAAAGGTATGGGTTATAGAACTGTGAGAATCTTACAAAGAAGTGGGTGATCTCGTGTTCTTATTTACTGAAATGCCTATGCTATACTGAATAAGGCAATTTGGTCTCTTTAATATGGCTATACTAGCCTAACAACTCTTCAATTAATTTGCACACTGCTTGGGAAGTTCTGTTGATACCAATGGCCACACATCCTACACACACTCTCATAGTTATTCCCCCTTCAGCAGCTCTTTTCCAGTATCATTTATTTTAACAGACACACATCAATGCAGGTATAAGCCCATATCAGAGATGGATACCCACTCAAGACCTGCACCAGATGCTGTTAAAATTATGTTGATAACTAAACTACAAAGGATATTTTTTGTTGATTCAGTTGATCTAGGCTTGCTATCATCAAAGCAGTTGGACTACTTCTCAGCATGATAAAACCAGTTCTCTCATTCCTACTTGCAAATAGCATTGTGACACTGGGAAGCATTTTGTCCTTCTTGCGTATAGAAAGATAATATTTAACATGGATAAGGTCAGGCACCTGAAAATGAAAACTGAAAAGTGATTTTGAAGCAGCCTCTTGATATTTGATACCAAAAGGAATTTCATGTTCAGCATATTTACAGATTGTACATAGGATGAACTTTGTGAAGTCTGAAAGCTAGATTGTGCTGTGACAGAAGAGTCAGTACAATTTCCTGCTGTACAGACAGATTTCAGATTTTTTTCTTTGCTGTTACAATTTGCATGAAATTTGTGTAAGCCTCTTGAGCAATGGAATGCAGCCCTTTATGTGTTTGGTCAAAAGTAAATTCCACACTACCCACTGTGGCTTGCTCCCCAGGTATATGTGCATAGAATTGCAGCCTAAGTGTGCTTTAACCTATGTGTTTAAATGGTTTCATGTCTTTAGTTACATACAGTATTTTAATCTATGTTGTACCCTGCCTTGAGCCTTGGGGAGAGGCAGGTAAGAAATAAAAATATATTATTCTTATACTAATTTTGTCAATACCATTCAGAAATTGTGCATGCTACTTTTTTCATTTTCAGCTCTCCAAATCTCCCAGCCAAAATAGCCACTGGTTACGTCAGAAGGGGCATTCTGGGAAATGTAGAATAGCTTCATTTCCTTTTCTTTGTTATCCATGTCTGATATGTCTTTCTGACCCCTCATATGCAGAAGGCATATGATAGCTGTTAGAATAATTAGTAAATGATTTCAATGAAATCCTTTAAAAGCCAAATCTCATTAGAAAAGTTACATGCTCCTCATAAAATGAAATCATTCTGCACTACACACAGTATTCTGTGTAACATAGGCCCAGTACAGAGCACCAGGAAGAGGCAGCCAGGAGCCGCCTCTCTTTGCTGCGTAGCTGCGCCACAGCAACCAAATTGTGCAGTGCGGCTACGCAAAAAAAGGGCTGCTAAAAAGTGGCTCCTTTTTGTGTCGCCACAAACAGCCGACGGCAGCTCAAACATGCCACTGCTGTGCGGCTCCATCCGCAGCAGTAATGTCATTGCTACGTGTGCTGTCTATTCGATGCCGCACAGCAAGGACGCCCTCGTCACATGCGAGGGGAGTGTGGGCGGGGCAACCCTTTCACGTGATGAGGGCATCCTAAGGGGCCTGTCTGTACCAGGCCATAGATATGGTAATGCAGTCTGCACAAAACCATAGCTAAGAATTTCATAATCCTTATTCACCTTGGTTTGTAGTTACAAAATGATGTAGTCATGTGCAGCAATATCAATATCATTTTCATTTCTTTACTACTTCATAGTGAACTAAAGCACTCTCTAAGTGATTTACAATGTGTAAACCAATTGCCCCCAACAATCCAGGTACTCATTTTACCTACCTACAAAAGGATGGAAGGCTGAGTCAACCTGGAGCCCTCTAACATCAAACTCACAATGTTGTGGCTGCAGTCACAGCATTTAACCCTGCACTACCAGAGCAAGTTAGGTCTTACCCTGTACTTGGAGAAAGTTTATCATGATAGGAACCTGGTAGAAAGTGCTATGTTTAAGAAATGTGCTGCATTTTAAACCATTCTTCAATGGTTTAGCTGGATTTAGCTGTTTATAGCTGGAATCTCCAATATGGTATCCTCTAGGCATCTTCTGGCCTATAAGTGCTGTCACCCTGACCATTATAACTATTCATCAGGTATGTTGGGTACTGTAGTCCAAATCTAGTCCAAGGATTACGAGAAGGGAATAAGGTTGGAAAAGGCTGTGAAAACATTAACGGCATGAGATAACACAACAGGATTTCAGGGACACTGGGTCCATGGGTTTACATGGGAGCCTCCGTTTATTGATGAAGAGAGGTGACAAAAACTATGTACAAGCATTGGCTACTCCCAAGCTCTAATCTGGACTTTTCACTCTCTTAACATCATCAGGAGGTTACTGATTTTTTAAAAGAATGTCTTGATATCAATTCGTGAAGCATGAGTCCAATGCGTGCAGTTGTATCATAAAGCTAAACAATAGATTATAGACTGTGTGGTGTTTACTTGGTGGTATCTGGAAGCAAACACATAAAGAATTCAGTGGGGTTCCAATATATTGTGGTTACATATTCAGTTGGACTGATCTAGGCTTAGACTGATGCTGATATTGAAGTTGTTGAAGTTTTGGTGGGCTTTCTAAAGAGCTTCTTTTCCATTATGAAAATATGAGCGATGGCTCTCAGAACCAACCTTGGGAAACAGGGACTTCTTCCATCATAGATATGACTGTGTGTGTAATAGAAGCAAGTTGACATGTTTATACTGAGTGAGGGATACAAATTCCTGGAAAGCTTCCCAGTAAAGCTTGACAAGATTTCTGAAGAATATTTGAATGACCTGGCTACATTACCTTAATCATGTGTAGTGTCTCCTGTCACTGTACATACTCATCTTTTAATCTGGTTTATTCACAAAGATAAAACAAAGTGAACAGACACTAAGGCTACACACAGAATTAGCATGTCTCTGTAAAAGAATACAGATTAAAATCTTGTAGATTCTATTTTTGGAAAATATTGATTTGGTCCTTCTCCTTACACTCTTCTCCTAATGGCTCTTAAAAAAATCTAATTGTTTTTTGTTAGTTTGTTTGTTTATAATCTATTACTTTCAAACAAGCCATAATGTCTCTGTTCTCTGTTGCAATCTTCTGCAAAAATGCCACTGGTTGTGTCAGAAGGGGCATTATGGGAAATGTAGAGTAGCTTCATTTTCTTTTCTTTGTCATCCATGTCTGATATGTCTTTCTGACCCCTCATATGCTCATATGGCTCAGATGATACCATGTTTTATTTTCATTTATCATGTGTGAGCTACCACCAATTAAACAGGTAGACTCTGGAGAAGGTATCCACAATGTTCAAGTGTTGTATCTTTTAAAGAATCACAGTAGATCGACAGTACTTGTATATTTTACTCCAATTTTTATGGTACCATTTAATTATTGGTACTGTCCTCACATATTTGCTTCCATTCTGTTTGTAGCGTCAATGGGTAATTTTTATTTTGTTTTATTTATTTGTTACATGCTTCATGATGAAAAATGTATACATAATCATAATTAGCAGTCTTACACTGAGTAAGAGCTTTGCTCCTCCTACCCCAGACCTGAATAGTTTGGTCTTTTTAGAGGTTTTTGGCCTGCAACTCCCATAAACACTTACCTGGATGGCCAATGGTAAGGGATCATGGGAGTTCCAGCTTTAAAGTAACTGCAGGGCCAATGTTTCCTATCTCTGATCTAACCCAATTTGTTCCGAGGGGGTTTGTCTTGCTTTCCTTTAAATGCTGATATTTAAATAGCTGAGATACTGTGAATTAACTTACTGTATATAAAGCCACTGTTCATGTGCCATTGATCAAAACCAGAAAGATTAAGGCCAACCTCTTAGCTTTGGTCCCTCCAAAATTGGCAGCAGTGCCTGATCCACTTCTTTAAAGCACAGGCCAAATGACAATCTGAGATCAAAATCTGTGAACATAGAAATGTTAGAAGAGTGCATAAATTAAAGGAGAGAGGGCATTAAAAAGGGTGGCTTCAGCCAGTGGATTTACTTTTGCCTATGTTTTGCATAATTATTAATTACTATTTGTGTAGGAAGAACTTCATCATACATCCTGAAAATACTTAAGTTCAGCCATACTGTCTGATGTCCAAAATGTCCAAAATGCCACACTGTGGTCCAAAAATTGTAACAGTTTTCAAAGAAGTAGCCATGTTGGTCTCTTGCAGAATAAAGAGGAGGAAAGGAGGAAGAAGGGGGGGAAAGAATGTAACAGCTAACTCTCTCATTTTTTATTTGAGACTAATTGATTTTTATTTTAGCATGCACTTTCATGATATCAATCAATTTCTTCAAATGCAGTAGAGAGTGATATTAAAGTATCAGGTTATAAAACATATTTATAAAATTTGGGTAGTGGATAGAATGTAGTAAGATACAGAAAGATGCAAATCATGACTCACCCTAATTTTCAAAGGGCTACTTGAAGTGATAACAGGTCTTGCAGTTAGTCTTGATACGTGAAAGCAACAAATCTGATTACCAGAATTCAGTATCTTTGGGCTCAAAACCTTCTGAAGAAGTATTGCAGTTCAAAAAATTGTTTGATATCCAAATAACTCACGCTAAAATAAAAAATAAAAATCAGTTTTAAAGGTGCTGCTACATTCTTTTTTTCCCTACCCCTTCCTGCACTTCCTTCTTCTTGTATATGGTCAAAAAAGTAATTTTTTCCAAGTATTGATACAAATGCATACTTCAGTGTACAAGAAGTGATGTCAAGTACTTGATTTATTCCTCTATCAAATGTGTATTTTGGAAACAAATAAGAGTGACCTGGGCCCTACCTGTGTAAGCCAAACACAACAGCGCCTCCCTCCCTGGTTCCCTTGGTAGGGAGACTGGATAAGACATGGCCCAAAACCTGGTTCTGGTGCAAGCAGACCAGACTATGTCTCGCCCCTCAGCACCAGAACTGGGTTTTGCCCCAGTTATCCCAGATTTTAAAAATTCACCAGTTGCTCTGAATCTTCTGGGAACAACCCTCTGTTCTGAAGCTGGGCAGCTCAGTGGAACATGCTAATGGTCAGCCACTTTCAGAACAGGGCTTTGCAATGGAGGAGAATTAGGGCAACTCAGGAGGCATGATAGTCCAGGCTGCCCCACTCAAGTGCAGACAGGCCTATAAGGCACTGGAGAGAGCCCACATAGTGAGGTGGTTTGAGCCTTGGACTCTGGAAACCAGGACTTCAATCTACACTCAGTCACGGAAACCTACTGGTTGACCTTTTACGCTCCATTCCCACTCTCTCAGCCTTAGAGGAAGGCAAGGGCAAATCCGCTCTGAACAAATCTTCCCAAGAAAACTGATAGGTTCACTTTCTGGTTACAATAAGTTTGAAATGACTTGAAGGCACACAACAACAACAAGGCCTGATAACTGCCTTCCTGGGTTGGATTTAGGCCAGTTTGTTCCTAAGATTGTTCTGCTACAGATATGACACTAGATACTCATATCTTCCATGGAAGTGAACCCGCCTTAGCATCTGACATTCTGAAATATACTGCTTTGAACATTGAGCTTCCATTGAGCAGAAATCTGTTAATAAACCTATGCTTTTTTTTAATTTGTCTAAGGCTGCAGACCTGTGCACTCTATACTTATTAGGAAGTGTGAGAGTAGCTTCTAAGTTCTGCTTGCCACCAGAGTCCTTATAGAGATTTTTACAGCACTGTGGACAAATATTAAACATGTCTTATGGCATGGAATGCATTATTTGAAAATTTTTGACACTGTCTGGATAATTTATGTTAGCTTGACAGTTCAATGAGATAAGGCATGAGTTCACCAAGCTTTTTGGTGTTACTATCATAGCACACATCCACCCATCTGGAGCCTAATTGGGAATGGTGTGAGACACTTACTTTTCCCTTACTGTCTTAAAAAACAAAAACACCCTATGCTTTTGCTTTCTTGAATAGAGGATGATCTTGTGTTTGCACAGTAAGGTTTCCTTTGTTTAACTTTGGGCTACAAAAGCCTTAAGATACCACTTTGCAATTGTCTGTCACCCTAGAAGGGAAGTGTATGGCAGCTTATGGATCCTGCAGGGGTAATCTGAGTAAAATAATTGTTCAGGGACCTAATCTACTATCTGCTGTGAGGGACTATGGGATCCTTATCAACTAAAAGATCCAGAGAAGTTCCTTTTATGTTAAACATGTGATGTGTATCTCTTTGTCACCAACAAAGCTTATTTTGTACCAGTAATGTGTGTCATTACCAAAGGAGGCCTGAAACTGTGGTCATTTCCACCTCAGAACATTTGGCATTTAAAAGCTATTTAACTGTGCAGCATTACCTTCCCTTCTTCACTCTTTGAGGTAGTAAATTTTAGAAGTTAATTACGCACTGTGTGAAGAATTACTTTCTTTATGTCTGACCTAACCTACTGCATATCACCTTAATTGGGGTGACCCTGAATTCTCAACTCCAGTATATAAGTAGAACTGTAGAGGAGGCATGCATGAGTTAGATTCCAGTTGCTTCTTCAGATCCTTTCTCTCCATTACCTTGATTGTTCAATTCTGAGCTGGCTACCCCAGTGTAAGGCATTTCTGAATCTCTCCCTTTTATTTTCAGTTACTGCACTGTCCTTTATTTCCCATTAACAATCCAGCAATGTTCAGTCATATTCTTGGGCAATGCTACCAGACAGTGGTCTCTGGTATTAAAAATTAAAAAGGCATTGTGATGCTAGTCTGACTTTTCCCCCTCTCACTTGTAATAAAAAAAGATAAAAAAGGTAGACAAAGTGATGGGGAACCCAGAGGGCCTATAAATGAAGATAAGGAGTTTGGTTGCAATTCCTCAAATGAGACAGGAAAAATCCAGGATTAAAGCTCGATCTGGAAGCACCATTAGTCTAGACCAGCCTTTCTCAAATAGTGGGGCGGGCCCCCCAGGGGGGGCGCGAGGCTCTGTTATGCAGAGGTGTACTTATAACAATTTTATAGACAAATGATACTATTTACAGTCGTGCGGGGGGCGCGAAATGTTTTCTTCTTCCTAGGGGGGGCATGACAGAAAATAATTGAGAAGCACTGGTCTAGACAGACTATGGTTCCATATTCCTTCATTCAAGAAAGTTCCATTTGTGGATATTGGCACTACAAAGCCACTGGCTTTTTTTCTGCCAATTTAACTCCCATGATGTATGCAAATGAAGTCCTGGAAAAAGATGGTTGGTATGTTGAAATTTTTCGATGAACTCTCACTGAAGAAAAGAACTTTGGATGGGATCCTTGGCAGAGTTGTTCCACAAGTTACCCCCATCCCAGTGTCATTATGGCACTGCCAATAGATAGGATTCCCAGGATCTGATCCTTCTTCTCCAGTCCTGAGTGTGAAGGGGAGGAATCTCAGGGAAACTCTTGCTCCTCTGTTAGATTTGGATTTTTTTTTATTTGATTGTGCAATTGAGGCTGATGGTTAATGTATCATGTTTAATGATATCACCAGGAACTGCCCCTTGAAAAATTAATCTTGTGATATCACCAGCTCTCCCTATCCCATGACATCACAAGAGGTCATCTCTGCAGGTTTTGGTGCTGAAATCTCAGGGCATGGGATAGTCCTGATCTGGCAAACCCATCCATAGCAATTTGGATCACTAGTATCCAAGTTTAGGACATGAAATGGAGATCATGAAAACAAAACTTTTTTTTATTGTATTATTATTTTACATCTTCTGTGAAAGAACAAATCTAAGTGAAGTGGTAAAAACATAATGCTTTGAAACAATTGCTCTAATCCTAGCAATTAGCAGTGTCCTGAATTCTAAAGTATGCATGCCTCTACACTGTAGAAATGATGCAGTTTGACATCACTTTAACTGCCATGGCTCTATGCTACAGAATATTTATGTATTTACCTTATTTATTTTATTTTTATGCCACCTTCCTCCCAAAAGGGGACCCAAGGTGGCTCACAAGATAGAAACACTTTAAAACAATTAAAATAACCTAGTTGGAACAGTATAAAATTAAGATTAAAACATACAAAAGGTAAAAAAAAAATAATCTAAAACACATATCCCATATAAAAGAATCCTGGGATATGTAGTTTTGTAGATGCCATAGGATGGAACTGCAGCACTTAAAGCATGCCAAATGGCATTATTTCTACAGTGTTGTAGCTTTTCTTCTTATTGTGTGCCTTCAAGATATTTACAACTTATGGCGACCCTAAGGCGTTCCTATCACAGGGGTTTCCAGGGCTGAGAATGTATGGCTCACCCAAGGTCATCCATCTCACTTCAACCAGCATGATCTAATGCAGAATAAGAATATGCCGGTTGCAATGCTACGCTTACTAAGGTATATGTCCCATTTAATTCAATAGGACTTAGAGTAGATATCCAGTCAAAGCAGAAGCCGGCATATATTTCTTTAAGGCTCAGGTGTAACAAATTGCAGAGTGTTACCCAGCAAAGTGTAAGAAAACTAGACAACTTTTAATAAATGTGGGAGAGAGTCCTCATGTGATCTAGACCTATGCCCCTCCTGACTCATTAAAGAGGCTAGAATGGAGCTTGCAGAGTGGATAAAGTAAATTGTTAATGCCTCTTTATAGCAAGTCAGGGTCCCAGCATATCTTAAAGAGGTTATTGGAAGACCTCTACTGGGAAACCTTATCCTTATCTTGGTTAACTATTTTTGAGCAGGTAATGGAGCTTGTGGTACATGTTCAATAGGGATTCAGCAAATAGATTATCTAGATTTATTTCAATCTGGCCCCACACCTGATTCCAGAACCAGGTATGGTTTTGGTCACCTTGGTGGATAATATATGTCAGTAACTGCACAAAGGCAGTGTGTTCCTAGGGTTGCCATACCTCAGGACTGCCAGACCGGGACAAATGTAGGACAACGTTTTCAAATGTAGGACACTCCCCCCCCTTTTTTTTAAGGAGGCCTCGGTCTCCTCAGAGGCCAGGAAGGAGGGCCACTTTTTTATGTAGGACACTTATTATTAAATGGAGGACACCCGTGGCCCTTCCTACATAAAAAAGTGGCCCTCCTTCCTGGCCTCTGAGGAGACCGAGGCTTCCTTAAAAGCCAGGAAAGAGAGGGAGAGCCGGCTGGGCTTCCTTCTTCTTCCCTGGCCTTTAAGGAAGCTCCAACCTCCTTAAAAGCCAGGAAAGAGAGGGAGAGCCTGCTGCGATCGCCGCCGGCCTCCTCCCTCTTCCCTGGCCTTTAAGGAGTCCCAGGCCTCCTTAAAGGCCAGGAAGGCACGCGGGGCCGGCCGCGATCGCTGCCCCTGGCCCCTGCTGACGCCTGGGAGGCGCCCACAGAGGAGGCTGTCCCCTTTGGCCAGCTCGCCAATGGCCGGCTAGCAACAAAGCAGGGGACGAGCTCCTGCTTCAGAGGCCTGCGCCTGGGGCCGGGACCAATGCATTGCTGGGGGCCAAACCGGACCGTGACCGGGAGGGGCCCCCAAAGCGTGCTTTTCCCGGCGGCCACCGGGTTATGGCATCCCTATGTGTTCCTGTTGGTTCTCCTGAACCTCCTGGACCTTTTGATACCAGTCCATGAGTCTAAAAGAGGTGTGAGGCATGACTGTTGGAGGGCAGGTGTATGGAGCTCCCTGCCAGAGGATCTCTACTCTTCTGAAAAAGACAAGTGTGCAGGGACCTCTTCCAAATCCTAACTCCTTCCCAGCAAGCCACACTAGGAAGTTAGGTTTATTTTAAAGAGACTTTGGAAATGTTGCTGGCAATGGAGTGTTATAAATGCACTGTACCTTTAACACCAGTTATGTGTAGACTCAAAGCCAGAAAAGATTCATTGAGCTATTTTATCTGTATCCCCAGCTGTGCAGCAGTGTGAGTCCATTAACCAAAAAAGACCATCTTTCTAGGCCAAAATGTTTGAAATTAGATATGGCACATCCATCCTCTGAAGCTGTTATATTGTCATCATAGCTATATATACTCTCAATAGTGGGGAAGCATCTGTCTCCTCCTCTTTCTACCATTTCACTTTCCCAACTCCTAAAATATTCCTTTAACAAAGCACTTGAAATCTACTCCTTAGTAATCCTTACATGTAATATACTGTGTAGTAAAGTTTAAGCATGCAATTGTTTAGGTTGGGATTAGAAGAAAGAGCATGTTATGATATACAAGTCATGTTATATTGGACAAACTGAACTCAGAGAAGCTCATCTAACAGGATCAGTACAGCATCAGTACTGCCTTTATCCTTTCCCTTCATTCCTTCCCTTCTCTTGTCCCACAAAATTTTTACTGTCTCTTAACATACAATTTAGATAACATCCATATTCTCCAGTTGTATGGTACTCATAATGGCCCAAATATTCCGGTTCTTTCCCTTCTATATATGTAGATGGCAGCATTATTCTGGAGCAATGTGGATTTTATGAATGCATTCTATGCCACAGACTGTACATCCTTGTCTGCCGTTTGTATGCTATTCACCTGTAGAGCTTGAAGCAGAGCATATTAACCTGTCAGTTTTGTAGCAGCCGCTCACACTGATCCTTTTGATCATAAGTTCATATCTTTTGTATCCTCCTATCATATATTTGTTTCCTTTTATCATATATTCATGTACTATTTTGATATTTTATCTTTTATCATTTTTGTACGGGTACATAATGAAAAGTTAGACTGTGATTCCCAGCTTGGTTGGTTGCTCTTCAGTCTAAAAGCCAGAAATTGCTACTTTTCTTAATGCTGGATTTTCTTGTTTATTGGATCTGGAAAGTTTCTGTCAAATACATCTCTTCTAAGTAATTGTCTGTTCTAAGCAATTATTACTATTGCTGTGGATATTGTCTGGAAGAGAATTATTTTAGCCATTCTTTGGAGTGAAGTAACCAAAAAGCCTTTCCTTTTCAAGCACAGATAAACGATTTATTTTTGGGATGTACATTTATGGAGGTGAGAGACAGGATGATTTCCTTAAAACAAGTGGGTATCTAGATGGAGAGAGGGAGCTTTCTTTCCATCTTCAAATTAATATGTGAAGTAGCTGCACAGCAGAAAATATTGTGTACATTTCTCATTCAAATACACTAATCAGTCAAGAGTAATGGCTAATAATTGTTCCTTGAACTGACCATTGTTGCACATCCAAGCTCAAACATGTCACTGTAAAATGCAATGCAAAAGCTGACTTGTGCGATTTTGTGGTACCATAAGACATATGTAACTGTAAGAATTGGTCAATTTTTTACTGGCATACCGAATAACAGGAGCTGCCCTGCAGAGATAAATAATGTATTAGCCCCAATATATAAAGTGGATGACCTTGCGGCAGGATTTGTCCAGAGGGGGTTTGCCCTTGCCTTCCTCTGAGGCTGCCAGTGCGACTTCCCAAGGTCAGAGTGGATTTGTATGGTCAAGTGAGGATTCAAATCTTGATATCCAGATCTGTAGTCCAGTGCTCAAACTGTTGCACTCTTACTTGCAAGTACTGCATTTGATATCAGTTGAAACCATATTTCCTGCCCTTGGAGTATTTAATGGGATCAGCTTATAGCTCTTTTGCAAAGACAAGTGATCTCATGGAGCTGCTATGTCCATACATGTAGCAGTTATTGTCTGAATTTGGATTAATAACTGTGTCGGGAACAGCCCTCCTATTAGGCCGACTGAGGTGGTTCCCTCAAAGGACATAGTAGCAACCTTGACCTGGCTGCATCCCACAAGCAGAAGCCACCCCGACCCAAGCAGCAGGCCATTGCCCAGCAGGGACTCAGGCTGCCATCATTCGCAAGTGTGGCAACAAGATTTCACTGCCTCAATTGAGTTGGGCTTTTTGTAAGGTAGTAGAAAGGGGGAAGGGGGGTTCAGAGGAAAGGTACCACTTTGACCATTGCCTCAGGTGGAAAACTATCTGGGTCGGTCCTGAGAAATTGTGACCTTTATCTACAACACTTCCATATGTGTGTGTGTATCACACACACACACACACACTATTTGTTGTTGTTGTGTGACTTCAAGTCGTTTTTGACTTCTGACAAGTATCATGGGGTTTTCGTGGCAAGTTTCTTCAGAGAGGGGTTTGCCTTTGCCTTCCCCTGAGGCTGAGAGAGTGTGACTTCTTGCCCAAGGTCACCCAAAGGGTTTCCATGGCTGAGCTGGGGGTCGAGCCCTGGTCTCCAGAGACCTACTCAGACCATTCACACACACACACAGAGAGAGTGTACGTGGCTCGCTCACCCTCACGGGCACATATCCATCAAGAAGGAACCTGGGCAGCCTTTCCCTCGTAGCCACAGCGACCTCGGCTGATGGCCCTTCGCCGCCTTGAGTCGCTATATTGGCAGAAAGGCGGGATATAAGAATATAATAATAATAATAATAATAATAATAATAATAATAATAATAATAATAATAATAGCACCTGCTATGAAGGGGCCATGAAAGAAAAATACCCGCCACCCGGAGGCCGAGCCAGACGGCCAGGCCCCTGGGAGGAGGCTGCTGCTGCTGCTGCTGCTGCTGCCCCTTGGCCCTTTCCCTCCTCCTCGGAGCCGACTCGCCTCCAAAGGCCAGGCGAGGTTTCGGCGGCTGCGCTGCCTGGCTGGCGCTGTTTCGGGGCTGAAGGAGGACTAGACGAGGGGCGGGAAGCAGGGGAGGCGGCGGCGGCGGTGGGAGAGACCCAGCGAGGCGAGAGCGGGAGAGAGCCGGGCTGCTGGGTGGAATACTAATCAGGGCAGCAGCGGCCCCGTCTTCCCCGCAGCGCCCCGCTCCTCGCCTCCTCCTCCGCCGCAGAAGGCGCCTGCAGGGGGCTGCTGTCCCTCGGGCTCCCCGACTGAGGGGGGCAGGAAAGAGGAAGGGGCTGCATCCCCTGGCGCCGAAGAAGACCAAGAGAGCCCTGTTTGTTCTCTCTGCCCTTCTTCCCTTCCCTCCTCCCTCCCTTTCATGGCTCTCCTCCTGGGGCTTCCCGGGAGCAGAGGGGCTGAGGAGGAAGCTCTCACCTTCTGGGGCTCCGACCCGAGGAGGAGGAGGCGGAGGGCAGCAGCGGCGCCTCCTCCTTCTTCCTCTTCTTCCTCCAACTTCGGAGGCGCTCCTCTGCCTCGGCGCCCGGCCTCCGGAGCAGCCCCGCAGCCTTCCCCTTGAGGAGGAGCCCATGGCCAGGGGCTTTCCCCGCCGAGGGACCCGCTTCGGACGCCTTCGGGCAGCGGCGGCAGCTTCAGGGGGACGGCGCCGGGGGGCCTCCTGAGAGGCCGGGCTCTTCTTCTTTGGGGGAGAGCCCTTCTTCTCCTCCTGCTCCTCTTCCTCCTCTTGCTCCTCTTCCTCAGCCGGGCACGAACCAATGCGGAGGCAGCCCAGCTTCTAGCGTCTGGGAGGTTTTTGTTGGCCGTTTGCTGCCCTGGGCTCCCTCTCCGGCTCCGGGGGTCATGCAGTCCCTCATCTCCCCGGTGACCAAGGCGATCCTGGTGGCCCTCTTCATCTTCGCCATCCTCCTCATCCTCTATGTCATCCTCTGGTACATCTGCCGCGACGTCGACTGCGACCATGGCATCTGAGCCGGGAAGGAGTGGGCGGCGGGGCCGCTAGGCGAAGCCAAGCCAAGGGAAGGCTTGGACCACTTCGCCTCGCCTTCTCCCAACTGGAAGGAAGGAAGGAAAGGAAAAGAAAAGAGAGAGAGAGAGAGAAGCAGAGGCTGGGCCGGATTGTTGGAGCATGTTCTCTCATCTCTGGAAGGGAACCTCTTGCCGTCGGAGCGAAGCGGACTAGAAAGTGACCTTCAGGGATCAGGGACCCACCCGGTGAGCTGCTTCTCCTGCCTTTCCTCTGGGGAAACATAGAACCCGGGGGAGGGAGGGAGGGTTGGGTAAAGATGCTGGGAGACCCAGCTCCTTCTCCTTCTCCTTCAACCCTTCCTGGAAGAAGGAAGAAGGGGAGAACCCCCCCCCCCCCCCGTTTACAATCCCGCTGGGCAGTCTCGTTCCTTCGCCTTTTGCCGAGAGTGGGCACTGGCCTCCTCCTCTCCTTGTGGCTGTTCCCCTTTCAGTTTAAAACCAAGGGGAAAGCAGCCTCTTCGGTCCACTGACTCGCCGTCCTGGGGCCGACTTCGTAAACTTCAGGAGGGAAGAGTTTAAAAAGAAAGGTGAGGTGCATCTGCACTGATGAATTGATGCGGTTTGGTACCACTTGAGCTGCCCTGGCTCAGTGCTTGGGAATTCGGGGAATTGGCACCAGAGGTGCCACAACAAACGACAGTTCCCCGAATTCCCTAGCACTGAGCCGGGACAACTCAAGTGGTACTAAACCGCATCAATTCAGCAGTGCAGATGCATCCTTAGAAGTGGAGGTCTATTCCAGAGAGAAAGTGTTTGGGAAGGTGAGGTTGGAAAGGTGTCAAGGACTGCGAGGTTGTCTTCGCAGGCTCCCCATTATTGGGATCCAGGGAGGGACTGCGATGCTTAACCGACCAGAGAGGGGAGAGCCCCGGTGACGAGAAGAACAAGGCTCTCCCCACATTCAGAAGGTGGAAGAGGAAGGAAGGCTTCTTCCCTGCCTCCCTCGAGGGCTCCCCCAACATCCCCCCCCCCCTCCCCCCCTTTCCCCTTCTCCTGTTAAGATGCCCAGGGAGTGATTCTTGGCCAAAGCAAGGCTGTGGGAAGGACAAACCAGACTGCAGGCATCCTTTCTGGATAACAGAGAATACTGTAGATTAGGGATTGCAAGAATCTCTCCTCCGGCGATATTGACAGTGTTTGGGATCCTCTTCCATTAAAATAAATGGATGGGTGTTTGTCACTGAATTCAGGAGGGAGAAGGGGGGTTGCCCTCAGCGTCAGAGAGAGAATGTGTGAGCTGCTGCATTGTAAACATTGGGGATGCTATGGGAAATACTGTACATCCATCGCTCTTGCGTTGCCCATGTAAGATTGAAAGAGCACAGGTTATGAGGACAGTTTATCATCGTGGCCTCCCTTGCCTTTTGTGGTTGTGAAATCCTGGCAAGTCAGCTTTGACTTCTGAGAGACCTCCAAGTCCCCCTGCCATCAGCAGCCCTGCTTAAGTCTGGCAAACTCTAAACTATGGCTTTCTTGACTATTAATCTGTAACGCAGTCTTCCTCTTTTTCTGCTGTCTTCTACCTTACCAAGGATATTGCTTTTTTAAAGAGTGCCTTGTCTTCTCATATGCCCAAAATACAAGAGTCTCAGTTTAGTCATCTGGGCTTCCAAGAAGAGTTCAGGCTTGGTTTGTTCTAGGACCCATTTATTTGAGTGGTTTTTTTACTAGTCCATGGTATCCGTAGAAGTCTTCTCCAGCACCATATTTCAAAGGAGTTGATTCTCTTCCTATCGGCTTTCTTCAATGTCTGTCTTTCATAACCATAGAATTCAAAGATATAGCCGTGTTAGTCTGTAGAATCGATATGTAGAGAGATCTTGCAGCACCTTTGAGGCTAACTGAAAGAAAGAAGTTGGCAGCTCATGCTGCCAACTTCTTTCTTTCAGTTAGCCTCAAAGGTGCTGCAAGACCTCTCTACATACTGATTCTACAGACTAACACGGCTTTCAGTCTCAAAGGTGCTGCAGGATCTCTCTACATACTGTTTCATAACCAGAGATAGACATCCACATTCCTTTTACCCTTGCCTCTGGTAAAGAGGAGAGAGGAGGGAGGGAGAATGCCAGACACAGGGAGTGGAAGAAGATGATCAAAACCAGACATCTTTCTGAAATGGAGGAGTGAGGGGCAATACATCTTCACGCTTTACTGTTTATGTGATTGACAGAAGAGGACTGGAATGAAGGCCACAAGTTGCATTACTCTTCCTTGGTGTCTGACCTGCATGAGACAGAGATACAATCTGTCTCTGGAAGCATATACACCAATTAAGAGGGATACTTTAGGAGATGGGAGGCAAGAGGGAGATGGGTTTTATTTTTGTGCCCTGGATGAGTACCCATAAAGTCAAAGGGCAACGCTGAGATCTAAGAGGGTCTGTTGCATCACATTGCCTGAAGGTGACTTCTTATCCCTGAAGCCTTGTTAAATATCCTGGAGGGAAAGTGTGTGCGTTGAGGATGGGAGGCAAGAGGTCTCCTTTTCAATTGATATCTGTGGTGTTTTGCTGCAGCTTATAATGGACATCAAGGTTTTTCTGGTCTTTCAGTCTGATCAGTCTGTTAATGCATGCTCCCACCTAATAGGGTTATAGCAGTGGTGTCACCAGTGTTTACATGCCCAGTGACTACATGGCTGAATCCATTTGCTTATCCTTCCCTCTGCCTCCCCTGCCGAAATGCCAGCTGCTCAAGACTGTGAGCAAGTAAAAGGTCACAAGCAGATGTCTAAAACAACTAGCACATCCTTGACAAAAGGACACTTTACTAAAATAATGCTAGGCTCCTGGTATTAAAGCCAGCAGTGGTGTAGTGGTTTGAGTATTGGACTTGGACACTGGGAGACCAAGATTTGAATCCCTGCTGGGCCATGGAAACCCACTTGGTGACCTTGGGCATGCCATGCCCTCTCAGCCTCAGAGGAGCACAAGGGCAAACCTCTTCTGAACAAGTTCTGACAAGAAAGCCCTATGATAGGATTGCTGCAGGGTCACCATAAGACAGAAATGACTTGAAGGCACATAACAACAAAAACTCCTGAAGCCTGGGTATTTTCTTGGATACATGTCTCTTTCTAAATGACAACAAGAACCCTAAAAAAAACAAACCCACATATAAGACTTCTCAGATGTTATATATTTATTTCATAACAAATGGATATGCAATGCATGAGCAGGGGGCAGTTGTTGTTGTGTGTCTTCAAGTGCCTTCTGACTTATGGCAACTGTAAGGCTAACCTATTGGGGTTTTCTTGGCAGGATTTGTTCACCGGGGGTTGCCTTTGCAACCTCTGAGGCTTAGTATGACTGTCAGAAGGCAAACCCCTTCTGAACAAACCTTGCCCAAAAAAACAAAAAAACAAACCAAAAAAACCCAACAACCCTGTGATAGGTTTGCCTTCGGGTTGCCAGAAATCAGAAATGGCTTAAAGGGACAGAGATAAATACATAGACATGACACATGATTGAACTACTTTGCACATGTCTAGATGGTGAAATGGTATTTCTTCTATATTTTGCATGCCTACTTCTTAATATATCAATATAGGCACAAATCTTTTATTTGCAGACTTTGTTCCTTAACATTTATGTGAAATTAAGTTCAATTTTTTTAAAAAAAGGTATATGTATCAGTGGGACTTACTATCAAAGTAGGTGCTTTAGCTATGAAATTATAATATATATATATGGTAGGTCTTCTCAGAAATAACTGTCATTGAATTTAGTGAGGCTTGCTCCCAGATAACATAGGATCATGGCTGAGATCATGGTATTATAATTTGGCAAACTATTATGTGCATATTTACTTGGCGGTAAATCCACTGAACTTATGAAAATTACTTCTGAATAAGCATGCAGATCCTGTCTGATCTTGGCAGCTAAGCCAGGTCAGCCCTGGTTAGGATTTGAATGGGAGACCACCAACAGATATCAGGTTCTGTAGGCTACATTTTAGAGGAGGGAACTGACAAAACCATCTCTGCTTTGCTTAAAAAACCCTATGTCAGGTCAGCATAAGTTGACAGGCAAGTTGAAGGCACATGAACATGTACACCACAAGTATGCATAAAATTAGACCATTTTCTTGCAAAATAGTACCAAAATATTATCATCTTAGATCACACTAAGTTCTTTTATATTACTGTCCAACCTCAAAAGAACTTGACTATGTAGCAGAAAAAGTATGTAAAATTGTATTTATGCCATAGTTAAGTGTAAACCTAACTATATACTTACCTCTGACTAGACTTCTATTTGGAGCTTTCAGTAAATGCTTAGGAAAGAAGTAACTTCCTTGAATATTCCTGTGTAGATCAGTTTGAATCCTACATGACACTTTTTGTGTTTTGTGTTTCCTGATTAAATCATTAAAGAAAATGAGAGAAGCTTTCTATTTAGGGCATTTGCATTCTATTTTCTCATTTGCATTCATCATTTTATAAAATAGTGTGAACAGGAGCAGCTGATCTATGAACTATTCATAGAATTTCTACCACAGGGATATGAGGAGCATCCTTATACTGGATCAAACTGTTTGTTGGTTTGGCTCAGTATTGTCCATTCTAATGGTCAGTGGCTCTCTAGAATTTCTGGGAGAGAACTTTCTCATCACTTGTTATTGTTTGTTGTTAACTGCCCTCCAGTCAACTCTCACTCAAGGTGGACCTTGGACCTGTGGATAAGATACCTCCAAGCCCCCCAAGCCCCACTGCTCTGCTTGAGTCTAGCCATCTGGCATGCAGTCTTCCTCTCTTTCTTTTTGCCTGTTACCTTTCACAGCATTATTGTCTTATTTATTTATTTATGGTATTTATACCCCGCTCTTCAGCCCTAAAAGCACTCAGAGCAGCTTACAGATAGTTATTCAGACAGTTCCATGCCTTCAGGATTACAATCTAAAAAGACATTACACAAAAGGAGAAGGGAATAGTGGTGGGGAAGGGGAATCAAGTCGAGTTTTTCTTCTCTTATCATGTGGCCAAAGTATGATAGCCTCAGTTTCATTGTCTTGGCTTCCAGGAGAGTTCAGGCTTGATCTGTTCTAGGACCCAATTGTTTCTTTTTCGCTCTCCACTGTAGCCTCATCCCCAGCACTACATCTGAAATTAGTTTATTTTCTTTCTGTTGGCTTTCTTCACTGTCCAGCTCTCACATTCATACATGTTGATGGTGAATACAATCACTTGGACAATTCTGACTTTAGTGTTCATTTTTATATCTTTATACTTTAGGGTTTTCTTTAGGTCTTTCATAACAACCCTTCCCATTCCTATTATTCTTCTGATTTCTTGACAGCGATCTCTGTTCTGATCACTGTTTGACCCAAGGTATCAGAAATCTTTAACTATTTATTGAACTATTGTGAATTTATGTACATCCTCCACAGTCATTTTTTTTTTTTAATATTCAGCAGTAGGCTTGCCTTTGCATGTTAGCTGACCATTTTAACTGGAGGTGCCTGGGATTCTCCACAACCAAAATTCATGCTCTCCCCAGTGGAATGGTGAATCAGTTCTGGGTAGTTCAAATTTTAAAGTAGTTTTCCAAGGTACTGAACCCTATACTCCAAACAGGTTCATCACCTTGGATAGCTTCTTTCATGCTTCGCAGGCACCCAAAAAGGATTCACAACCACACTGCCACGGACCAGTAATCATTAATGGCACTGAATTATGGTTCTGACCAATATGTTACTTTCAGGACCAACTGGTAACCGTTAAGTAGCAGAAGCAACATAAGTGACTTACTGGCATTTCTTACTTTGAGAGGACAATGTAAGAACAGAGAGGCCTAGTTTCAAGAGTAAGTGTAACTAGGGAGAACATGAACTCACCCATGAAGCTCACTGGATGATCTTATGGATCCCTATTTCTAATTCTAATCTCTTTCATATGGATATATTGATGAAAAGCTAGGATAAAACCTCTGTATGCTGCCCTGAATTCTCTGGAGCAAAAGCAAAATGGAAGGGTAATTAATAATAGTAATGGATATTGATGTTGGTTTACACCTTTGTTTCAAAAAACATTAACTATAATTCTGGCTTTCTTAGAGCTAATAGCATGTTAGCTCCTTTCCTGTCTTTAACAGCTGCCTCTGGCAGAGAAATGGTTCAGGTGTTGGTTTTCCCATCTAGAGGCAACTGTGACAGAAAAGTGCAGGACCTGTTCAGTTTCTCTTTGTTACGCAACTGTTACATGCACAGAGGTAAAAGAGATGACAACTTGCTTTTATGTGGTCAGCATTTATTGTTGTGTGCCCTCAAGTTGTTTCTACTTATGGCAACCCTAAGGCAATTCTATCACAGGGATTTTCTTGGCTTTGCCTTCCTCTGAGCCTGAGAAAGTATGACTTGCCCAATGGGTTTCCATGGCTGAGTGGGGATTCAAATCCTATTCTCCAGAGTCGTAATCAAGCCACTACACCACACTGGCTTTCAGTGTACCAGAAGCAGGGAGGAACTAGGCTTTCAAGTGCAAAAGTGAATTTTAAAGTCTACTTTAAACAGCTTTTCTTTTCTAATTTGCTATGTATACAGCCTTAGTAAGAGTCCTTATATACTTTGAAATCCTGCTGTAAGAATGATTTAAGCTGGTATACCTAGAAACATTAGCTACTTTAATATGACTTTGTCATAGATGAATACTGCTACTCAGCATTATCACCTGCTGCACATCCACTCACTCTTCCACTTTGGACTAACACTAATAGTTGCAGGTCCAACAACAAGTCCAAGTCATGAAGGCTCACAAATAACTAACTAAAAAGAAATTCCTTCATTTATACTCTACTGTGAGAGTATAATGTTGACAGTGCCCCAAGATAAATTAATGTGTAGGTTGGTGATCACTGAGAGTATGGATGGTCACTGCCATGTTGTTATTGTTAACTGCCCTCAAATTGACCTCGACTCATGGTGATCCTGTGGATGAGGTCCTACATGGCTTGGGTCCAGAATACTTAAGGGAATGCCTTCTTCTGTACTGTACATCCCACACATTAAGGCCCTCAAGTAAGAACCTATTTCAGCCAAAAAGAGCTAGGCTAACTTCTGTCACTCAAAGGGCCTCCTCTACTGCTGCGCCGAAGTTATTGAATGACTTTCCGGAAGAGATCCGCCATATCTCCACTCTTACAGCCTTCAAAAAGGCTCTTAAAATGGATCTCTTCTGGCAGGCCTTCCCAACCTAGCTAATAAATTCTAGCTTCCTCCCTTTGTGTATGTTTACAGATATGATCTCAATTTGGTGATGTATGTCTCTCTGCCCACCAAATTGTTTTTAATTTTAACCTAATGCTGTATAGCGTTTTATTGTTTTTAAACTTTGATTGTTTAATTGTAGTTTTAATGCTGGGGAGGGGGTTGGGAAGGGATCAATTAGCATTTTATTGTATTTCTAATGCATTTTTACTGTTGTAACCCATCCGGATTCCTAGTGATTGGGCGGGCTATAAATAAATCATTTATTATTATGAGACATCTCCAAGACCCTCTGTCCTCAACTGCCCTGTTCAAGTCCTGCAGGCTTAGATCCATGGCCTCTCTGATTGAATTTACCCATCTGGCATGTGGTCTTCCTCTCTTTCTACAGCCCTCCACCTTTTCTAGCAATGCTCTCTTTTCTAATGATTCATGCCTTCTTATGTGGCCAAAGTACAACAATTTAGTCATTCTGGCTTCCAGGGAGAGTTCAAACGTGATCTGTTCTAGAACCCATTTGTTTGTTGTTCTGGCTGTCCATGGTATCTTCAGCACACTTTTCCAGCACCACATCTCACATGAGTTGGTTTTCTTTTTATTGACTTTCTTCACTCTACAGCTATCACATCTGTACATGATGATGGGGAACACAGTGGCTTGGATAATCCTCACTTTAGTGTTCAGAGTTATATTTTTGCACTTCCCAATCTTGTCCAATTCTTTCATAGCTGCCCTTCCAATCATAGGCATGGGACAGACCACCCAAAAATGGTGGCCTGCCAATGTCCTAATTCCCTCCAGAGGGAAGCTGCATCTGCTAAACTGTGTGGCTTCCCTCCAGAGGAAAAAGAACCCAGAAAAACCCGGTTCTTTTAGCACCGCAGAGCCAATGATGCACTCGCGACGTAAGCAACGCATGGCAACACACAGACGCCACACGGCGCTTACACCACAATGGCGGTGCCTATGTACACAGAGTGCTGCCATTGTTATTCTGCCATGCCGTGTTAGGGTTAGGGACTGTGCGGTTGCCACGGGGTCCCTAACCCTAAAATAGGTACCAGCATGGTGCAAAAGGTATTGTGTTGTCTGCATATCTTAGGTAGTTTATGTTTACAGGAGAACATAACAATATCTAACTGTGCATGTTAAAGAAGTGTTCAGGTCTGCTGGCATGCTTCCATGATTAAATCACTGAGGATTTCTTTCATGGTGGGTTTTTTCTTTAGGTCTGAAAGATCGCTTTTAGAGCATACTGTTTTGCACATTTTTATATACAAGAGCTTGGATCCTGGAAGGGAGAACCAAATGTAAACAATCTTCCATATGAATGACCAGATTCATATTTTCCTCAGAGTTTTTATCCAGGCCACGTTGAGCTGACTCATTCTATCATTTGAGGTGGAAGGAGAAACATATCAATTCGGATCAATTTTTATACATATTTTATTGCTCTCAGCTAAATACTCCAAAGGAATGAGATCTTGTCTCATTTTAGAAGCTAAATTGGGTCAGTTAGGCTATATTTCACAGGAAGGACCTCCACTGAATCCCATGTGGGTGCATGCAGGTGCACGCACATGCGCACATGCACACACGCAGACACACTTTCTCACTTACTTGTTTGGAAGCAAGATCTATCTTTTAAAATTACAAATACAAAAACACATTGTTTGCTTTTAAGTGAGAATGAACTCTACTGCTACTCATGAAATTAGTTGACATCTTCATAATAATAAGCACAGCAAAATAATAATCAAAACAAATATTGTTTTTAAAAAAACCTGATGCAGAATGTGGAAGAAAGTAACTTTACCATTAGACTCAAAATTTACATAAAGCATATTTCTTACTTTGTATAGAAATAATAACAACAGAAACAATTTGTATCCTGCCTTTCTTCCAAAACTCACCAAATGCATTCACGAAAGACAGGGAATGATTGTGTAGACATATAAAATTTTGTGGAAGAAAAGTTTGCAATAGACTCTAGGTTACAAGTGTAATCAGTTTGATAAAGAGGATATCAGAATTATTAGCTTCAGTTTGTATCGAGCATTACTAATGCATAGGAACAGATTTGATCTCACACGAGGAGACAGAGTGATGTTTGTGGCAATGTAAAAAGTTGAGGTTATCATGGCAATGTAAAAAGTTGATGAGGACAGAATAGAGAACATGGTGATTAATGGTATTGTTTAAACTGTTTTCCTGATCTTTTCTCAAGGACTTGGAATTACAATATCATTATGTAATCGCAAGTTCTCTGCAGGGTCTTTTTAAGTTATTTCATCATGAAGTTCCTGACATAACACCGAAGTCTACGAAAGCTCATACTGCCAACTTCTTTCTTTAGTTAGTCTCAAAGGTGCTGTAAGATCTCTCTATATACTGATTCGACCAAACAGGCTTTGAATTTCTACTACTATGGAAAGCACCAAATTTAGCCGAATGGAGTGGAAATCCCTGAACTTCTTCAAGAAACTTGCCCAGGCACATACAGACATCTTCTTTCTGTTACATGTATGTCTGTCCCTCACTTCCACTCCACCAAATGTATCTGAGGAAGTAGACTGAAGTATATGAAAGCTCATGATGCCGATTTTTTTCAGTTAGTCTCAGAGATGCTACAAGACCTCCGTACAAGCTGAATAGAAGACATTGAAACCTGGACCACCAACATCCAGAGTCTGTTGGGACTGATTTTTTTTAAAGAAACAGGCAATCTGATCTCTCAGCAATCTGTCTCACAAGACTCATGTTTCTGTAAGATACGAGTGGAAATCATGCAGTTCTCCAGAATTTTTTGGACTGCAGCTCCTAGTGTTCCTCACCTTTGGCAATGCTAACTGGGGTTGATGGAACTTCCAGTCCAGAAAAATCTGGAGAACTGCTTGATTCCAAGTCCTGCTCTAAGATCTGCCAGCATTGGTTCTCCAGTCATTGTGTACCAGAAATAATGGACACAACAGAGCTGAGACAGGCAACAAAGCATATATTCTCTAAACTGTCTGGGCATAAAATTCTCTCATATCATATAATACATACTTTTTTATCTTCTCACATCATTTTAATTCAACACTTAGCAGTATATACCTATGCATATTGAAGTAACTTCACTGAGTTCAATGGATTATTGTGTATAGGATTAAAAAGCAACATAGTATTATTAATATTATTTTATTTTCTTATATTCCGCCTTTCTCTCAGTACTCAAGGCTCATGGTAAGAGTATTGGATGCTCTAATACAAAGGTCCAAAACAGTCTGCAGAAATAATGCAGTTTGAGACCAATTTAACTGCTCTGGCTCAATGCTAGGGAATTCTGGGAAATGTAATTTTGTGAGACATTTCACCTTCTCTGTCAGAGAGCTCTGGTGCCACAGTAAATGACAGTTTCCAGGATTCCCTAGCACTGAGCTGAGGCAGTTAAAGTGGTCTCGAACTGGATTATTTCCAGTGTGTTTCAGACCAAAGTGAGAAAGGGAAGGAACAAAGAGTCAGTTGAGAAGGTAGAATAGCAAAATATATATTTTCAAAAAATGTTTGCAATAATTGACCTAAGGGACACAAGAGGGAGAAAGAGGAATTGTGCAACAAAAATATCTTTAAGTGACTTGAACCATTCAAGAGACTTTTTTAAAAAACAAACACTCTCCAATCCAAGCTGGAAAGACATTTGATGGGAACAAAAATCTCAGGTTTGGTTTTTATAATGTGTAATGGGGATCTTAAATCTATAGGAATATGAAATAAACACAGCAGATACATAATTCAGAAAAGGCTGTTTATTCTCTGCTTCTATTATAGGTCTTATGTTCAGTAAGTTCTCATTAATAAACACTTTACAAATATAGCTGACAATTAGTTTGACTATACCTACAATGACAATTAAGTAATGATTTCATTAATTATAGTCTTTAGGGAAAATAAATTGACACAATTAGCTAACTTGTAGAACAGATTTCTTTAAAACCCTCTTTTAAATTAATGCACTTAGGAAGATAACGAGTTATCACTGCCACCCTTATGAGATATGTGTATTGAACAAGGATTAAAACTAAGTTGACAATCAGTTTCTGCTTTAATGGCTTGTATTTATTTCATACTCTAATACCATTCTATTAGGCCTAGTGGGGATTTCAGCTAAGTGGGAGGTTAATGGAAACATGGTATCAGTGAAGATAAAATACAACGCAGGGAGCATACAGAAAGCCATTAACTGGCTTAACTTCATAGCTACTGAAATACTGTAAGTGTTAAGGAATGAACCTTTAGGGTCTTATTGCCATAGCAAGTCAGAACTTTCTAAACTGCTAAAGGGAATGCTGAAAAAGCTGAAATTGTTTTCAACAAATAGATATTTTTCCTGTTATAATATGCCATAAAGGGGAATCTTCCTATTGGCAGATATTCCAGGATAGGAAAGATGGTGAATTAGAGTGAGCATAAGGCAGACATTTGCACCCTAGAAAATACTTTTAAATTCGCTGCTTTGTACAGTGAAAACATCTTACACTGTTTAAAGACAGACATATAAAAGCATAAATAATATAGAAATAGTAATGCTGAAACTACCCCCTCCCCCAAAAAATTATCCTCCAGGTTATTGGCCAGAGAAATTATATTCCACTATACTTTATACTATGCTACGCATTAGCTAGCTATCTCTAACTTAACATCACGGTCATTCAATATGATTTCAAATCAAGATGTTCAAAAAAGGAGATGGCAGTTTTTGAAAACTACAGAAATATTAAAACAGTTCTATAACCATCTTGGCACATTCAAATTAATCAGCTTGGCATGCATCTGTGCTTTGCTGTATCTCACTCCTTGTCTGAAGTGATCAAGATATATACTCTACTGAGTGCTGCAGTAACCTAGCTTATGTAACTAAATAGGAAGGATAATGCTGCTACCAAGATAGCTGAATGCATATTCCCATAATTCTGTTGTTTTTGTTGGTTATTCTTCTTTCTAGAAAGGGAAGGGGAGGATTTCCTTTCTGGGGAAACAAAAGCTTAGTATGAAAAGATGTTTCAGATTTATTCTAGATGGAATAGTATGCAACTCCTGTGGTGGCTGTGAAGATCTGATTATTAACATTTGTATTCAGGAAGCAGTATTCAGTACTGTGAGTGCTACTTGCAAAGAAGAATCTGTATCAGCTCAGAGTTCAACAACTTCAGGGCACATTAGGCTGTTTTTGTCACTGCCCTCGTTCAAGCTTCAAAGAAAGCTAATATTAATTCTCCCTTTAGATACAAATACATGAATTATATCCATTATATTCTTTTGAGTTGGGAGCTGCAACCTGGTACATGTTAACTCTGAAGTAAATTCTGCAGTTCAGTGGGAGTTGCTTTCCCCTCATAAGCGTCTTTAGGACTGTAATCTTAATTAGTCTGGAAAATTAAGAGAAAAATAATAAGTCTACAGAATTCATAGTGGGAGGTGGATGAATGGATGGACGGACGGACAGACGGATGGCTAGACACACAGCATGATTATGGCATTCTTGGTTACTGTCTGCATCCGTGCAGTCTTGGCTACTGTTGTTTGAAGAAAATCCTCTGTCTGAAGATAATGATGTTGTCTCTCACTTGGGTGTGGCTTTTTTCTGCCTCCTTGGGTTGCCATTAGGCACTTTGGTGCAGCTGAATGCAAAGGGATACAGGCTGCTGATCACAGACAGCATTGCAGAGATTGAAGCTGCTAGGGCAGTGGTGGAGAACCTATGGCACATGTGCCAGAGGTGGCACTCAGAGCCCTCTCTGTGGGCGTGTGCACCATAGTCCCAGCACAGAGTTCACCAGAGTTCACTACTAGAAAGCCAGAAAGACATGGTACTTTGTGATAAATAAGTGGGTTTTGGGTTGCAACTTGGGCACTTGGTCTCTAAAAGGTTCGCCATCACTGTGCTAGGGTCTATACATTTGGGTGCAGCCCATCAGTACCAAGGTAGCCAATGACATCGTTGATAGCTTGATCCAGCAATTATCCTTGTAGTATGATATACTTCGCTTTTTCATATGCAAGGTAGTTCTATGCTTGTTTGTTGGACCCCAGTTGTCTCTGTCTGCATGGATGGGTAAAAGGTTTAGCTTTACTCTTCTCCACCTCCCTGTGCCAAAATTGTCCTGCCCTGCAACTTGCCCCTGCACTACTTTATTCACAATGATGTCAATCTGTTCTGGTCCCATAAAGATATCAGTACAGAGAACATTTTATTTGAAATCAAAGTATATTTTTGGCCTGGAAATGTTACACACCCTGCCCACATATTTAACAATATTGTGATTTGGGTTTACCACAGATTTGAGAAATAGATCACAATGAATAGCTTTGAGTCTGAACATGAGCTGCTCAAATTGCAATCCACTTTCAGCTGAGTGATAGTCTTAATTAGACATTATTTCTCAGCCTAGGATATCTCAGAGTTATGCTGAGGGAATATAAATAAAAGAATTACAGAACACTAGGCATGATAAAAATTCTGCCTTACCTAGTTTATCTCTATAATAAGCAATGATTACAAGTATCTTTATGTAACTGAGTGTATTGTTTGTATGTGTCTGCAAGTTGCCTGTCGATTCATGGCAACCTCATTAATTTTCATAGGGTTTTCTTAGGTTAGGAATACTCCAATGTGGTTTTCCCTGTCCCTTCTTCTATATAGCCTATCACACCCCGTATTTGTTGGTGGTCTCCCATCCAAGTACTAGCCAGGGCTGACTCTACTTAGCTGTGAAGATCAGACAGACTCTCGTGTTTTAGTGTCTTCTTTAATTCTCTGTGTTTCCTCATGATCTGCCTCCATGAACTACTATAATATTACAACTAATAGAATGGCTCATAATGTTCTGGATGTCAAAAGGCATCTGGGGTCCACAATTCAAATGAGTTGATTTTCTTTCTGTCAGATTTCTTCACTGTCCAGCTTTCACATCCATACATAGCAATGGGAAATATGATGGCATGGACAATCCTAACGTTGCTATTCAATTATATATCTTTACATTTTAAAGAGAAATGGGTCAAACAGGAAAGGAGGAGGAATAGCGTTATATATCAGGGATGTTGACACTTGTGAAAATATCAGAACTTCAATCCTGGAAGACAGGTGGAGCATCTGGATAAAAAATAAAGGGGAGGGAAACAACAGGGATGTTATTGTGGGAGTATACTAAAAAAAAACCACAAGTCAGACAGAGGGATTGGATGATGCCTTTATAGAACAGATGACCACACTCAGAAAGCAGAGATGTAGTAGTTGTGGGTGACTTCAACTATCCTGATATTTGCTGGAAATCAAACTCAGACAAAACTTTAATGTATAGCAAATTCCTCACTTGTCTTGAAGACAATTTCATTCTCCAAAAGGTGAAAGAGGCAACAAGAGGATCAGCTATTTTAGATCTGATCCTAACCAACAGGGATGACCAGGTAAATGGGGTGCAAGTGGTGGGAGTGATCATGCTCTCCTGGAATTTGTTATACAGTGGAAAGGAGAAGCCAGGCATAGTCAGACACACATCCTAGACTTTAGGAGAGCTGATTTTAGTAAATTTAGGGAAATACTGGGAGTGACCCCATGGTCAAGAAGGAATTCAGGATGGATGGGAGTTTCTCAAAAGGGAGATACTGTTGGCACAATTTCAAACTGTTCCAATGACAAGGAAAAATGGGAGGTGTCTCAAGAGACCAGAAAGGATGACTAAACAACTTTCAATTCAGCCAAGTTTTAAATGGAACATGTATAAGAAATGGAAATGTGGGGAAATCACCAAAGAGTAATTCAAACAAATAGCTAGCATGTGTAGAGGAAAGGTCAGAAAAGCAAAAGTGCAGGATGAGCTCAGGCTTGCTAGAGAGGTTAAGGACAATAAAAAAGGGCTTTTGGCGGGGGGTATGTCCATAGCAAAAGGGAGAAAAAGGAAATGGTAGGGCATGGAGATGGAGAAATGCTAATAGGGGACAGACAAAAGGCAGAACTAGAGGGGAAAAACAGCACAGAATTGGGGAAACACAGCACAGAATAAATAAAGGGGTATTACAGGAACATCTGGTTAATCCAAATGAATTTAAGTATCTGGGACCAGATGGATTACATCCAAGGGCATTAAAAGATCTGGCAAATGTAATCTGAGAGCCGTTGGCGGGTTACAGACCTCCAAAAAGTGGCGGTCTGCTGCCGCCGCCGGTTGCAGCGTCCAGGAACCAAATGGCGCGGTTCCCGGATGCTGCAAAGAAGGAGCACGAAAATCTATGTAAGGGAGTAATCTGTTCAACAGTGGAACACACTCCCTCGGAATGTGGTGGTTTCCTTCTTTGGAGGTTTTTAAACAGAGGCTGGATGGCCACCTAGTGGGGATGCTTTGATTGTGTATTCCTGCATGGCAGAGGGTTGGACTTGATGGCCCTTCTGGCCTCTTCCAACTCTGTGATTCTATGATTCTACATCTCAGGAGCTTGTATGGAAAATCTAGAATTATTTCAATGTCTTCATCATCTCCCCTAAAGTTATGTAAGTCATCTGTGGTCATTATTTTTGTTTTCTTAATGTTCATCTGTAATCCTGCTTTGCATTTTTTTCCTTGGCTTTCTTCAGTAATTGTTTCAAGTCTTTGCTATTTTCTGCTAGTAACATGGTGTCATCTGCATATCTTAAACTGTTGATGCTCCTTCCCCTGATTTTGACACTTCCTTCTTCTGACTCTAGTCTTCCTTTATGTAGAAGATCTTCAGCATACAAGTTAAACAGATACGGTGATAAGATGCCCCCTTGCCTAACCCCTTTGCCAATTGGAAACCATTTTGTTTCTTTGTATTTCTTTCTTCACAGTAGCTTTGTCCTGTGTACAAGTTATGCATCAGGACAATCTGATGTTGTTGTGGCACACCCATTTTTTAAAGTGAGATTCATAGTTTTTTGGTTTTTTGTTATCGCAATATATTTTTAGTTATCTTCATTTTCTGGGTCCCCGTTTTTCTTTCCCATGAGTTTAGTCTTGTGTTCTCCATTAAATAGAAAATAGTTCTTAAAAGCCCACTAAAAATGTAATGGCACCAGAAACCATCAGGTACTTTCTTCCAAGTTAGAGGACGGAGCATATTTTCCCTTTACTGTTGCATTGAGAGCCCTACTGTTTTGTGTATGGTTCTGAAGCCCAGAACATGTGTAGTAGAATCTTCTCACCCTTCTGAAAGCCTTAGAAGGGAGTGCTCCTTTCCATTTTGTTAATGAATTTGGTAGCCATCGTGCTGTTTTTTGAATGTCTCTAAAATGTGCAGTGTTTGTGGGAACAACCTCTCCCTTTTCTTTGATGATTTTGGCAACCAGACAAGTGCATTTGTGGACCACTGAAAACAATGGAGGCTTAAATTATTTTTAGATGTAAGCATATATACACACAAAAATAAATGTGTGTTGTTGTTGGATCCAATAAAAGATTATCTATGCACAGATATATCAGGGTACAGAAACATGAAACAGCTAGTCAGGAAGCAAGAGGACAGGTGCTAAGTGGTGCCATTTTCCAGTGCACTGATCAGGAAAAAGATTTGGAGTTTATTAAGGGGAAATTGTTAAAGGTATCAAGCCACTTCATAATGGCACTTAAAAAGGCAAACAAGATAATGGGCTACTGAAGAAGAGACAATATACAAAATAAAGCAGAGATGCTGTGTAAGAACGAGCTCTTCAAATACATCAAGGATAGAAAAATCTGCCATGTCTTTTTAAGTCCAGCACAGAATCATACAGTTAGCTCAAATGACTTTGCTTGCTGACTGCACAATTATAGCTGTTTGATGCCATTTTTACACTCTTGGCTGCATCCTGTGGAATCCTGGGTTTTGCAGTTTAGTGAGATGCTAGAATCTCTAGCATAGAACTACGGATCACACAGATTACAGAGGAGGGAGGTACAACAATTGAAGTGGCATCCAAGCACTGTAACTCATGGTGTGGATGATGCCACAAGCAACAATTTGTATAATATAGGGCCTAAACAGACAGGCCAAAATAAAGCTGCTTCGGGTCACTTTGGAAGTGTGCTGTTTAAATGACGCATGCATCCTAAGAGGCCAGAAGCCACACCAAAGCCATGCTCCATTCCTCAGGAGTGGAGTGCAGCTTTGGCGCAGCTTCTGGCCTCTTAAGATGTGTGTGTCATTTAAACAGCATATCTCCAAAGTAACCTGAAGCAGCTTTATTTTGGCCTGTCCGTTTGGGCCCATAAGCTTGTATCTATTAGATGTCAGACCACAGCTGGTGAAAAAACCTTCAGTTCTAGTGCAGGAATGGGAGTCGTGCAGTCCTTCAGACATTGGTGAACTGCAAAATACAACAGCCTTAGCCAATTTAACCAATAGTCAGGGAGAATGGGAACTGTACAACAATATCTGTAGGACTGCATGATTTCCAGCCCTGTTCCAGGATTACACCTGTAATTCTGTGTCTTGTGTAGAATTTAAAAGCCAGGGACAGCTCTAACATTGTGAGAACTGCCAAGTACAACATATCATATCTAAACCTTTCAGTCACTGAACATGGCTTAGAGTGTGCTGTTTTTAACCCAACATAAGGAACAGCACATATGTGGTCTGGTATATAAACTGTTTTCTTGGTGTTCAGTGGGTTTCTCATGCCAGGCAGGCAGCAAATCCTTAATAACAATTTGGCTGGAGTTAGTTCATGTAATCTCAGCCTCAGGGGAAGGCAATTGCAAACCTCCTCTGAACAAATCTTGCCAGGAAAACCCCATGAAAGGCTTGTCTTAGGGTTGCCATAAGTCAGAAACTATTTGAAGGCACATAACAACAATAAAACACTACCCTACTTTGATTGCCCTGTATTAATACATCATTGAGAGGCTTTTTATAAGACTTTGCTTTCCTGTTATCTTCTATGTAAGGGAGGTTTTCACATTCCTGTAATACAAAGTACCTGTGGGGCACATTTCCCAGCTAAAAAAAAAGAACCCACCAATATATGTCTTGCTCCTGCTTATGTCATGTAGAATATCCTGCATGACATCCCCCCCAAATGGGGGTCTCTCTGCATGCATTCAGTAGCTTCTCTGAACTGCAGGCTATTGTATTTATTTAAAACAGTAATTTGAAAAAACATTCATTAGCATGCATTTGATATACTAGTGAGATGATTTTGCAGATATGCAGGATTTCCCTTTCCCAGCAGGAGTCAATCTTAATGCCTGTAAAATCAAAACAGGTTATTATGGAAATCTCAAGGCTCTGAAAATCCTGGGTTGCAGAAGAAGATAATTAAAAGTGAAGTCATCAAAAATTAATTGCAAGGCCTCTTTTTCCCTCGTGTCAAAAATAAATAAATAAATAAATAAAAACCATAATGTTTAGGGAAAGTACAAGAAAAATATGTTAATGGATGTAGTGGGTGAAAAAGACATGTAGTCCCATGATGCATACATACTTAGGTTCAGAGACCCCTTCTTCTACTGCATAGCTGACAGATGTACTTCAGATAGTTGTATGATACTAGATAAAGCTCTAGTTCATCTTCATCTGGGCTATTATGATTTTTTTTGTCACTTACTGCAAAGAATGGCTTGTTTTTCTGAATGGGTGGGAAAGGAACAGAAATGCTATATAGCATCCAATCATTTGATGGGAAAATAACGCTAGTTAAATATTTAGAATATTTTTATTCATGATTTTTGAGGACAATCCAGAAAATGCATAATTGAAACCTGCAATGAACTACTATAGAGCACACCACACATGATCAGGTTCCAGCTATTCATTTTAGTCTGCTATGTTTCATGGTTTATGTCTTCCCCTGCCCCCAAGTCTGGCACTCAGAATTCGAGTTCACTAATGATGCTCATTCCTCATTCGGCTATTTGTGGGGTTTGCACCCCTTTAAGTCTCCCCCTATTATTTTACATTTATTTATTTATTTATTTTGGCAAACCATGGAGTTCTCTAAAACCTATTATTACCTTTTGCTTCTGCATGCATGGTGTCATTTTGGCCACACAGGGATTACAGATTCAGACAGCTATTAGAATATATAGAATTTGAGAACAGCCAATGGTTGTGAACCAGTTTTTAAGTTAAGCAAACAATAACCATTGTGTGCTCTGAATTCACCATATGCTGATGCAGCTGCACCACTAAATCAGATATTTTTACCCATTATATTATCATTTTTTTTAAAAAAAAATTAAAAATGTATATATGTGAAGGAATTTGTTTCATTTTAAATGACTTTTATATGTAGCAAATTGGAGCAATTGTTTACTCTAGTTATACAAGATGGAATCAATAAAGCATCTTCAGTATCATGGTGAAGATAAATGATTCTGGCTTGCTGTTTCACCGTGATTGCTCCCTCATACAGTGAACTCTTCTATACAGCATATCTCTATAACTTAAATAAATTTCACCTTCAAGTTTAAGTACTCAGACATATCTGTCATTTTGGAATACCATCTGAAGTATTTGAGATCTTAACCACTTCTGTTTTGCTTGCTATTTCAAGATCCTCCAGGCAACAAAACAAATCTCAGGAGAATACAAGCAGTATTTATGAAAAGGGAAAAGATAGAAAATTATACCAAAAAAAAAAAAAAAGAGTGGATTAGATGAGCTATCAATCAATCATTTTAGTGCTCGTCCAGACAGGGAAGATGTGTCATGTGATGACACTATTTGTTGCTGGATGAAATGATATTATATCATTCACGTGATATTTTGGGCTATTCTTTTTTGCAGTTTTCCAGAGTTCTTACTTGAACTGTATTAAACATATATTAATTATGATAATCTAAGCATTCCCCCAGATAGGCCCAAAGTTCTGGGGAATGCCAACCTATTGTTTCCAGTCATCATGCCTCAAAAGGCTTGTTCCTACTCTCATATTCAGTCATGCTTTAAATATGCGCTAAATATATACTTGAGGGGTGGTTAATTGTGGTGACGTTTCCTTTCCTCCCTCTCATCCCTCTCCATGAACTCAACACCTACCCCCCCTTCCTCTGTTATCCTTCTCCAATATCCACTTTCATGGCCTGTTACATTTATTTTTTAAATTTTATTTTTACAGCCAGATTGTTGCAGTCCTCACTCAGTTTCCCTATTTTTCCCCCAGTGCTTCCTAATTTTTTTTTAATTCCCTAGAAGTAGTGTGAACTAAAACTGCAGGTTAAAAACTGCATTGGTGCTATTTCATGTTTGTTTCCCAGATGCCATAGTCTTCTCCATTGCCTCAGCTCACACAGGGAGTGTATTGGCTCCAAGTAAACGAATACAGGCAACTGTTTACAGTTTACCACTTCAGAGTTTAGCACTGTAAGACTACTGTTACTACTACTACTATTACTTTAGCCTTTAGCACAAAAGCAGTAGATGCCTGTGCTTGGAAAGATCAGTCCCCACAGACACTGGCTAGTCAACCTGACACATTATAGAGGAAAGTATACAAAAACTTCCTCTCACGTCTTTCCCAATCTTGCATCTTAAACCCAATCAGAAATTGAGAAATGTTATGCTGTAGTGGGGGAAGTAAACTTGATCTTTCCAAGCACAGGTTTTTACATACAGCTTTTGTGCTAAATGCTAGATATTAAGCAGCACCTGCAGAACCTGGACCTCTTACCCTTTCCCGTCACCACTCCCTTCTCCTTCTGTGTCATGTCTTTTTAGATTGTAAGCCTGAGGGCAGGGAACCGTCTAACTAAAAAGATTGCATGTACAGCGCTGTGTAAATTTACAGCGCTTCATAAATAAAGGCTAATAATAATAATAATAATAATAATAATAATAACTCTCTCTTTGGGTAATGGTAGGGAAAGCAGCAGCAACTCTTGAAGTAATGCAGAGGGAGATGGAGCAACAGTTCCAGGTGTGATAAAAACAGGATAAAGCATCTTCTGAGATAAATGGAAAACAGCAGGCAGGAGAGCTCTTTCTTTTGAGAAATGTAGAGCACTAACAGACTGAAACAGGGAATTATGGTTTGCCAGATTAGGAATGTGGAGGCTGTTAGTGCAATTATGTTGTATAATGCTAGAAGGGCTACTTGCAACAGGTGGGGCATGATTTGTAATAGTGCAAAGTTGGCCACATAAGAGGCAAAATGGACAATTTCAGAGTGATTTCAGAGAGAAATGCCACACTTTAGTACATATATTCAAATGTTTGTGAGAATTTCTCATTTTTATTCAGGCACATGAATCCTCTTAAATCCAGAGTATTTATTTATTTACTTTATTTATATGTTGCCTTTCTCCCTGGATGGGACCCAAAGTGGCCCATCAAGGGTACAGCTGTACCTGGACACAACGAACACATGCATTATGAACTGATGAACACATGTCTACATATGCAGGCATTAGAAATGTAGCCCCTCCCCACAATATGCATACAGCATAACCTTTGGGTCCCTAGTGAGCTGTTGTATTAAATTCTGATAATATTTGTGTGTTTGATGTAGAATGAGATCATTTATTTATTTATTTAAATATCTATATCCTACCCTTTAATATGAGATTAAATAGTGATGTACAGACAAAACAATAAACAATTTAAAACAATTCTAGATTTGTTTTTAAAAAAGGAATACCTTAAACAAGATAAAATCCTTATTAAACACAACAAACTAAAACAGCTTTGAAAGCTGCAATAATTAAAACTCAGTAAATTAAAGCCCAAGGCTTTATTACGGTAAATACCATATCTTAAGAAACCAGCATTGACAGCTATTGAACATCAAAAGGGAGGATATCCTTCAATTTGGGTGCAACACCTTCTTCATGTATTCAGGTCCCAAACCATTTAGGGCTTTAATGTCATCCCCACCTCCTTGAATTCTGAGCTGTAGTGAACTGGAAGCCAGTGTTGCTTCTGTAGGATGTATTATGTGTTGTGCCTTGTAGAGTGCATTAAAAGAGTCTAATCAGGAAGCTATCAGTGGGTTGATTACTGTGGCAAAGTTATCCCTGTCCAGAAAAGGTCATAGCTGGCACACCAGTCAAAATTGTATCAAGCACTCCAACCCACAGAATCACTTGGGCCTCTAGTGACAGAGATAGCACTCCTAAGCTATGTACTTCCTCCTTTGAGGCATTGCAACCACATCCAGAGAATATACTGTAGTTTACACAATTTGTGAATTTGATTTGATAGAGGGAAAGGACTGAAGAGAGCATAGGCATAGCATGTGAATAAACAGCATCAACAAAATAAGACAAAGTGGAAGGCTGAACTGGAATTAATACCTTCTATTCTGGCAGTATCTTGTAGGTCAGAGAGTGGGCCTACAGCTGCATTAGAGCCCAAGGTGGTATAGCAGCAGACAGATGCAAGACCCTAAACAAATTTTTTATTTTTTTTTGGGGGGGGGGGTTATATTTCAGACTTAAATATTTTTTACTTTTTATTCCATTTTCAAAATGTCATAATACTACTTTGGTTGCTAGATCAAGAGTTCCCAACCTCAGGTGCCGACACTCCCAGGGGATGCAAGAAGGAATGTCAGGGGGTGCAACAAGGAGTGGTTTGTGTTTTTGAGTGATGAGTCGCGAGTCATTACTCAGTCAGTTCCCAGTGTACCTTGAGAAGTGTTAGTAGGTAGCTATGTTGCACAGGTAGTAGTCTCCTTGTTTATTTAATCGAAAGGAGAGAATTTTACAATTTACAATTGTTCACAGTTTTTCTGAATAAATTAGAATCTAATTGGTCAATTTAGATTGGCATTTCATGCACTGAATTAAAAGCTTATTTTTAAAGTTCCATTTGTTCACCCTCAGTTTTATATGTGACTCAATTTGCAGTTTAAAAGTTAGAAATTATATGTGCTAAATGCTAGATATTAAGCAGCACCTGTTTTTATCTTCAAATGTGGTGGGGATGTGAATATTTACCAAACATTTCCTTGAGGTGTGGGGCATAGAAAGGTTAGATAAAGTTCAGGAAGAACTTTTTCAGAGAACACAATTCTATACATAGCCTGCTATGCATGCTACAGCTTACTTTAATGCAGAATATCAGCAATATATTGCTTTTAAGGGTTGCTTTTAAGATAATTATTTAATTATAAAAATGAATTTAAAGAATGCCCCTTCCATATTTCTACTGATAGTTAATCAAGAGACCTAAATACTTGAACATTCCCAAAATGAACATATGTACATTATGCACCTGTGTATGGAAGACTCTAATTTGTGTGCACAGATGACACCTATGTTAAAGGTAATGCGTGAGTCAGAGCAGGCATGTCTGTATTAGAGAAAACAGAAAGTGAAGGCCCTTAACCTCTGGGACAAAAAGCTTCAGCTTCCTGAACCATTGAAGGCAGTCACTGGAAACACTAAGCTTAAACACAGTAAAGTTCTGTCAGTTACTCCCACTGTGAGGAACAGAGCAGCTCACAAAGGTCTGCAGACCCATATTATCACTACACGCATAGAATGGAAATTCCTTGAATAGCTCAGGTAGGTAGCTAGTATGCCCAGACAAAACTACTGTAATGGAGGTTGGCTAAATGCCGGAAAGGATGTGAAGTTCTATCTGAGAAAATGAAGCACCAAAGTAGCAAAAGTGAAATGAGCCTTGGCCTTAGGGCCTAGGGCCACCGTTTTGGTCCCAGAGTGAGGGCCAGGGCCAGTGATCCTGAACAAAAAAGCTCAGTGCCATAGGGATCAAGGTATGTTTGGTCCTGTGATCACACTGAAGTTTGGGACTCAAGGACAGATTGGAAAAATTTGGACTGCAATACCTCATTACCCATGCTGACTGGTGGAGTCCAGGAGTTATAGCCCTCACAAAGTAACTTTTTAAATCCTCTTCGCAAGTAATAAAAATGAACTTTGGTCTGGGGTCAAACAAAATATAAGAAATTATTTAAACCTGCTGATTGTATGGCTGAATTTAGAATGTTCTGTTAGACAGGGCTTGCCCAACATGGCAGCTACTCTATCTATCAGTTAGCAGTTGTCATCATCCTCATCCAGCATGGCCACTTGGAATCTGTGGTTAAACACATCGTCGGAAAGGATGACTAAGGCACTGGAATGTCATGCTTCTAAGGGGCAAACATGCTACAACTTAATGTTGAGATGCGGATGCTTCAGGCCCAGGGGATCTTGGGGGTTTTGGACTCCTTTTGCAGGAACTGATGTGGTGGAGACTTGGTCGTTAGGGAGGCATCTGCATGGGTATGATGTTTCCTCCTTTTCAGACTTGCATTAAGGCAATGTATTTATTAGCACAATTGGAACAGAAGACATGTAGGTCATGGCTTTTTAGAAAATCAGGTGTTGCACGCTGCCATCCACACCTTTTAGCTCCTAGCACATTTACCTTTTGCTCACACAGCCTTTCACAGACATCCTGGGCTGGAGCGATGCTTACAAAAACAATGTGTGAGAGCTAGCAAGGCTTACCTTCTCAGCAAAATCTGACTGTACACAGTAATTTGATTTATTTGCGCATTCAAAACTGCTTTCTTTGAATAAAAACATTCAGCAAAGAAGAGAATTGGATCAGTTAGGTAAGCAGTAATATTAGAATGGTGCCTCTCTTTACGGCAATTGACCCATTACAGCAACTAGTCACTTCATTCATCAGGGTGGGCAATTGATGTATGTTTAATCTACAACTCCCAGCACAACCAGCGGAAAGGGATTGTGGGCTTTGTAGTTCTAAAACATCTGGAATTCTCACAGTCCTCTGCGGCCCGGGGCATCTGGGAATACAGTAGTTGCCTTCCCCAATCCCAGAGGGCCACAGTTGCTCAACCCAGACTTATAAAACAGGTCATAGACTATGGAGACCACTTGCTCTTATTGCTGCTTCTTTGGCTGCATCTGCCCTGAGAAATAATCTGGTTCGACACCACTTTAACTGCCATGGCTCAATGCTGTGGAATTCTGGGAGCTGTAGTTTTGTGAGAGCGCTCTGGTTATACAGAGACTAGAAA
>NC_056524.1:95702993-95705162 GCF_019175285.1 Sceloporus undulatus
TCCCAGCCTTCCATAGCACTGAGCCACAGCTGTGCTCCGCTCTGGGCCCACAACAAACTCCAGCTCCCATAATTCCATAGCCTTGAGTGGTGCCAAAAGGGGTTATTTCTCCAGTGTGGCTGCAGCCCTCGTAGTTTGCCCAGCATCTGCCTCCTCCTAGCTTCTCAGCTGCCCATGCTTTTAGGCAGGCCATGCATGTATGGCAGTGCCTTTGCGCTCCAGGCGCGCGCTCTGGAGCCCTGGAGGGGGAGCCTCCTCCTCCTCCTCCTCCTCCTCCTCCTCCTCCTCCTCCTCCTCTGCGCCTCCGCCTCCTCCTCTTGCTGCTGCTGCTGACTCCTTCCTTTCCCTTCTGCGCCGCGGAAGAGGAAGGAAGGAGGGAAGGCGGAGAATTCAGCCCAGGGCCGGGCAGCCATGTCGCTATTGTCCCTGGCCCTCGTCCTGCCAGCCCTCCGGGTCTATTGGGTCGGGCTCTGCGTCGTCTGGCACCAGCTCTGCCGCCGCTTCCGCCCGGGAGCCAGCTCTTGCAAGACAGGTCAGTGGCTGCCTCGCCAGGGCCCTTCCAGGACGCCGGGGAAGGGGGCAGCTGGACTGGCCTCCTTCCAGGTCCTTCCCTTCCCCCTTCCCTTTTTTCCTTCCTTCCTTCCTTCCTTCCTTCCTTCCCTTCCTTTTCCCCTTCCTCCTTCCCTTCCCTTCCTCCTTTCTTTTCTTTCCCTCCCTCTTTCCTTCCCTTCCTTTCCCTTTCCTTTCTTAGAGGAGTGATGGGAGCCAAAGTTGAGGCTTTGCGCTCCTGGGCAAAAAAGAGGAGTTGCGAGCAAAAAGGACCATGTTGCTTTTACTCCTAGTCCAGAGGGGATTTGCTGTCCTGGGGCCATCTTGCTTGGAACTCCTCCCTAGGCACCAACTTCTGGGGACCACTGCCTCCTTTCCAAAGGCCACCAGTGTGTGGCTCCTCAGGGGCAGTCCCTTCCCTTTCTTAAAGTGAAAGCCCCTTTGCCCACAGGTAACCCCCCTGGGATAGAACTGCTCCCTCCCTTTCTTCCCCCAAAGGGATGCTTGTAGCACTTGCCAGGCGCTTGAGTTGTGTCTTAACTTTGTGCACTAACATTCAAAGTACAGTACCTAACTGCACCTTTGAGGAGAGCCAGAGTGGAGCAGTGGTTTGAGTGTTGGACTAGGACTCTGGAGACCAAGGTTCAAATGCTTGCTCGGCCATGGAAACCCACCAGCATGCACAAAGGTGCTAGTAGGCACTTCAGTTCCTGCTAGCACCTTTGAGGAGAGCCAGCGTGGCTCAGTGGTTTGAGCATTGGGACTACAAAGTTCAATTCCCTGCACAGTCATGAAATCTACTGGGTGCCCTTGGGCAAGTCATGCAGTCTCATCATCCTCAGGGGAAGGCAATGGCTAAACCTCCCCTGAAGAAATCTTGCCATGAAAACCCCATGATAAATTCGCCTTGTGGTCGCACTTGAAGGCACACATCAACAACAAACCCCTGGTTTAGAACTGCTACGTCAATTTGTGTCCCAAAGGGCTGGTTGAAGGAATTGCCAGGTACTTCAATAGTACAGTATCTTATGTTGCGCACCAACATGCAAAAGTACCTAGTAGCACTTGTGAGAAGAGCCACCATGGTGGAGTGGTTTGAATGTTGGACTAGGACCCTCGAGACCAGAGTTCAAATGGCCACTTGGCCATGCAAACCCACTTGGTGACCTTGGGCAAAACAGAATCCCTCAGCCTCAGGAGAAGATAGTGGCTAAACCTCCTCTGAACAAATCTTGGCCGGTTACAGACCGGCAGTTTAGTGCGTGTTCGCCACGCACTAGGGTTACGAAAGGGCGGTGCTTCTGCACCGCCCTAACCCTAGTGCGTGGCGAAAACGCACTAAACGGCAGCAGCCCTTCCGCACGGTGCATGCTGGTGGGTTTCCTTCTAGACGGGGCGGAGCGGCCATGACGTAGTAGCTCCGCGCCAAGGCGCTTAGTGCGCCCTGGACACGGAGCAGGAAGGAGCTCCGTTTCGGAGCTCCTTCCGGGTTTAGTCCGCTGGGCGCAGCCGTCTGAAGGCTGCGCCCAGCGGACTAAACGAGAAAGGGGCCAAGCGGCCCCTTTCTCTGCTGCCCGCCGTCGCGGGGTGTCCTTGGGGCTTGAAGCCCCAGGGACACCC
>NC_056524.1:95705262-95887850 GCF_019175285.1 Sceloporus undulatus
TTTCAGAGCTCCTTCCGGGTTTAGTCCGCTGGGCGCAGCCGTCTGAAGGCTGCGCCCAGCGGACTAAACGAGAAAGGGGCCAAGCGGCCCCTTTCTCTGCTGCCCGCCGTCGCGGGGTGTCCTTGGGGCTTGAAGCCCCAGGGACACCCCTTTTCTGGCTGCGGGGAAGCGGCCTTTTGCCGCTTCCCTGCAGCCCGAAAAGCGGCGGATCGGGGCCTCAGCGGTTGCCGGTGTAGCCGCTGAAGCCCTGATACTCAGGGGAATGGGGCGGGGCCAGACCGCCCCAAATTGGCGGTCTGTATCCCGCCCTTGTTTTAAAAAAAAAACATGATAGGTTCGCCTTAGAATCACCATAAGTCAGAAACCACATGAAGGCACAAAACAAGAACAAAATACCTTTGAAATTAACCAAAAGTGAGAAGTTGGTAGCACAAGCTTTTGTAGACTTGAGTCTACTTCCTCTCATGCATCATGGCTGTGAAAGCTCATGCTGCCAACTTCTCGCTTTCGGTTGGTCTCAAAGATGCTACAAGATCCCTTTATGTACTGATTTTCCAGACTAACAAGGCTATGCCTTTGATTTGGGCACCAGCTTTCACTTAAATAGTAGTTTAAGGTAAGTACAGTACATACGGGAGAAAACTAATCTTTTCAGTTATGCTCACAGTTCCTACAACTTCCTTGCTTCTGCTTGTTGTTGTGTGCCTTTAAGTCATTTCTGACTTATGACAAACCTAAGGCAAAGCTGTCAATGGGCTTTCTTGGCAAGATTTGTTCAGAGAGGGGCTTGCCCTCATTTTTATTTGAAACTGAGAGTGATGTGCCCAACAAGAGCACCTGGTGGGCTCTGTAGCCAAGTGGACATTCAAATCCTGGTCTCCCAGTGCCCTAGTCCAGCCACGTTGGCTTTCTTTGTACCTCCAAGTCAACTGACTTATGGTGACCCTGTCCTAGAATATTTTTTTGGCTTTGCTTTCCTCTGAGACTGATAAGAATATGACTTGCCATTAGGTTTCCATGGCAGAATGGGGATTTGAACCTTGGATTTCTGGAGTCTAGTCCTACTCTGACACTCAAATCATTATACTATACCACACTGGTTCCCGTGGCTACCTGTCTATTGAAAAGTAAATTTTATTAATCTTGCTGGGCTTTTACTCCTAAGAAAAAAGGTTTCTAAGTTTGTTGCATAGTGTACCTATAGGTATAGTTGGCCCTCCATATTTGAGACTTTGACTTTTGTGGATTTGATTAATATGTTCTCTCTAGGAATCTGTAGGTCCTCCAGCGCAATTTTGATGGGAGTTGGCCATAGAGTTGGTAGGAAGACCTAGAGATTACTAGAGAAAATACTTTTTTAGGCATTTGAAGGTCCTCCAACATGATTCTGTGGTCAACCTGTAGCAGATGTTGTCCACTGAGGACTTAGTGATTTCTAAAGAAGTGTTCCCTCAGGTAAAAAAAATAATAGTGTTTTTTGTTTACATTTCCCCCACTTTCCAGGGGTCCTGTGCCACTAACTCCAGTGAATGTGGGGGGCCCACTGTACTTTTACCTTCTACACCATTGAAATGTGCAGGGTCTATTGGTTGGATACTCTGCGTTCCTGAACATCGATTGAGTGTATTTTTACTATTTTACAGTCTACAGTCGGCCTTCCTTATCCATGGATTTTTTTATCCATGGATTTAAGCATCCATGGCTTGAAAATATTCAAAAAAAGTATAAATTCCAAATAGCAAACTTTGATTTTGCCTTTTTATATAAGGGACGCCATTTTGTTATGCCATTGTATTTAATGGGACTTGAGCGTCCACCGATTTTGTTATCCACAGGGCATCCTAGAACCAAACCCCAACAGATGACAAGGTTCCACTGTACAAATGTTTGTAAGAGCAGGTAATGGTGGCAGATGGTGGCTTTCATGTTAGATGTTGTGTGCCTTCAAGTCATTTCAGACTTATGATGACTCTAAGACAAACTTATCATGGGGTTTTCTGGTATGATTTATTCAGAGGGTATTCGCCTTTGCCTTCCTCTGAGGCTGAGAGAGCATCACTTGCCCAAGGTCACCTAGTGGTTTTCCATGGCTGAACAAGAATTCAGACCCTGGTCTCTAGTGTCATAGTTCAGCACTCACACCACTCTACTATGCTGGCTGTCATCATGTCAGTAGGACAGTGAGTCTGCTTTCGGTTTGCTGAGGCACCTAGGGTTCTGAACCTGCAGCAATTACATGGTTCATCTATTTAGATGTAAAGTTTGCACTAAAAATCCAGAGTGGATTTCTCACCCCAGTGACATGAAAGCCACCAGGTGCCAGAGAAGGTTAATAGAAAGGGTGGATGGAATGTCTATTTCTGTTACTTGCTGATCCATCGAAGAGAGCTTACTTCCTGTCTTCTAATATCTGGCTGAATTCTGGGATATTAGCCAGAAGTAAAACGGACAAGAGTTGCTTGGAAATGGATTGCATTCTGCAGAAGCAAGGAGATTGGCTGTACTTTCCCACTTAATGTGGAAAGCTAAAATTGAAGCTTTTCACTTCACTGATTTAGCATATAAGGTTGCAGGGTGTGCAAGGAAAGCAGGTATGCTTTTTTGAGCTTCTTGGTAGAAACTGGAGATAAATGTAATACATACATAATCTTTTGGGGTCAGTGAGAAGCTCATGGTAAACATTTTTACACCGTTACAGAGGAACTGCCATAAAATTGGATGCTCAGTGGCATAGTTGAATGTTGTTAGAAATTTTTATCTGTGTCATTGGAATTGTAGAGAGCCAGTGTGGTGTTGTTGTTTGAGCACTGGTGTATAACACTGGAGATGAGGGTTTGAATTCACATTCAGTGATAGACATTCACTTGGTGAGTTTGGCTAAGCCACACTCTCTCAACCTTATGGAAGGCAAATGGAAACCCCCTCTGAACAAATCTTGCTAAGAAAATCCTGTGATACATTTGTCTTAAGGTCTCCATAAATCAGCCAATATGACTGCTAAAGCTTCAGAGTCCTGACCAGCCATCCAGACGCTCCTAACTTAGCCACATCTAAAGTCCTGAACCTATTTTGCATCTAAGTACAAGAGCAAGTATTAAAAAAGAATCGAAGGATGAGTGGTACTGAATCTCTTTCCCTGCAGAAGTTACTCTAGTCCATTTTCTCTCCTATTTGAAGTGGTTCTCTTCTGGTTGGCAGGAAGAGACATGTGTTAAAAATGACTTTGAGGAGGTAGTGAAAGGCATGTAAGGAGAAATTTCAGTGTCCCTCACCCCTGTGCTATTGCTTTGTATGCTAGGAGGGCAGAGAAAGGCAAAATATGGGTCTGTGGCATCTAGTTTGGCCCTTACTCTTACTTCCATTGCTCCATCCATGCAGTGCTGAGTGTTAAGTCTTGATTTCACCAAGGTACCTACACAGAGGGGTAATAAGGTTTCAAACTGCAGAGCTTGTTGCTCCAATGTCCTTCAAATGTTAAAATAATATGTTTGGGCTGTACTCTCATCTTTGAAATGTTAAAAGAGTAAGGGAAAAGGTATTAAACGGTAAAGTTTGAGTGGTATAGATTTCTTCACTTGTGCCTTCATGGAACAATGCTTCTCTGTTTTTCTTAGTTCTGCTTTTCTCCAAAGCAAACATGTGACAGAGCCAGGAAGAGGAGGTTGCCACTTTTACCCCCCTATTTTTGCTTAATTGTGTGTGCATCTGTGTTGCATCTGAACCCTGAGTTCTAATTAATTGTAACTGCTAGGTTTAAAAAAAAAGAATTTGGGGTTTGTAGTCACGGGTTATAAAGCTAGTTTGTTTTAATACATGTGTTTTAAGTGCAATTTAGGTTTTGGACATTATGCCAGACAACAGTTAATCAAAATGAATGGAAAGTTTTTGAACTCCTCATACATGTGCTGGATGATGGATTAGCAAAGGGATATGCATATCACAATCCCCCAAAATTGTGGACATCTGAAGGCAGTATGAAAATACTGAAAAAGTACACTAGGAGAATAAAAGAACTAAAAAAAGGACATGGAAAATAATTTTTACTTGGCTTTATCTATGGCTAGGATTACCATACATAATTATATTGTTGTTCATGAAACCAGTGTTTGTTTATGAAACTTTATCCAATAATTTGCTAGAGTACAAGAAATACTCTGAATTCAGTCAAAACCAAACTGTCCAGAAAACTGCATAGAAATTTATAATTTGAGATACTGTGATTGACTTTGCTTAGACCTACATATATGCACCACTTGATTGGTCTTTGCCAGGTCTTACCTTCTGTTTATTGCATACTACAGAACCAGGAGAGTTGGAGTCTTAGAATTTTTCATTTAAAATAGTTAGTTTTTATAAAGGTTGCAGACCTCTACCCATTTATCTATGTAATGGCCATTTTTATAGATTATGTAATATTGTGGCCATGAAGTCCTTTTACCATTTTTGATTGAAATAAAAAAGTACAGTGCCTGGGAAGTGTCAGAACTTCTGTACCAAATTTCTTTAATTTCTCATTTTTTTGTCTTAAACCTTATTTTTCATAAACCTTTAAAGATTTTCCCCTTGTTTTCTTTTGAAAAGCATGCTAGGTTATGAGAGATCTTAACATTTTAATAGATGTATGGCTGGATAACCTCTGGCATAAGGGGCTGCATTTGGCACCCCCAATTAACTATGGTCAGTACCCTGTGCTGCCAGTTTGTAGTTGTGAAGCCAAAGGTTATTGTGGGTTTTTCTTTAGAAAGAGACATGAAGGCCACATATGTCTTGTTTAGAAATGGAACTGTGTTTCAGGGAGCACGATTACATTTGTAAACAAGGTGGACTAGTTATTCCTACTGTAGACAATACATACATAGCACAGCATTAGTCTTTGAGATTTCCAGGTTGCACCCTTTGTAGTTCCTCCTCCAGTTAGTTACTCCTCCAGATTTTAAGGCCAAGAGTAGAAGTTAAATCTAAGTCCTGACATCAAGCATTTTGTCAAGCTGAAGGCAGGATAGACTAGCATGATACCAAGTCTAAATAATCATTTGAACCTCTTCCCACCTCTTTGCTCTCTAGATGAGTCTTTGAGCAGATGCAAGAACAATGACTTGTTCCACATTTATTATGTTCTCCTGTTCTACATTTCCTCTCCTGCCACCAGAGGGTAGTATTTGATGCCAATCGCTTACTAGTATAAAGTCAGACTTATGATGAAGAGGTGTAGCTGCTAGGTAGAAACTTTGTTTGGATAAAGGTGGAAATGGGAGCCATGCACCAAGAACATGCCCCTTGAGTCAGGGAGGAAAGCAACTGTATTTGGTGGGAAAGGAGGGGAAAAGTCCGCTTTCTCAAAAACAGACTTAAAATTGTTGCACTGTAAACTATATGCATTTTATTTCCACCTCTTCTTTACTGAGCTAACCAGAGGACTGATGTCAGGCTACATAGCAAAAGATTCAGGGCTTGGATCAAAATTTATATGTGGGGGCAGGATTATAGAGTCTACATGCTGTAACTCTCACTTTTTTGGTGATGTCCTACCAGTTGTTTTATTCAGGATGGGGGAGGGATCAGATCTTTAAAAGTGAAGTCAGATATTTTTGGATATATGAAAATGAAATAAAATATAAAATGTTTATTTATTATAAACAAATTATAAACTATAAAGTAGTTATTCAAATATTTATTCATTTAAGTTATTTATTTAATTTATTTAATTTATATCTCACCTTTCTACCAGGATAGGAGCCAAGGCTCACACCAGATTAAAACCAAATACAGCTTGATCAAAAATGTCAGTGACAGTATAGAAGATGAGATGTAGTTGGAGATGTTTTATGAACAGTGTATATTTCTTCAGTGTTCAGATAAAAAAATTAAAGGTTGAATGTTTTTTTTTAAAAAGGAAAACATTGTAAAAATCAACATGAATGGGGTTATGAACAATTGGACTAAGCTCTGCACTTTAGGTGTCTGGTTCAAGACCCACCACCATTTGCATCCATATGGCTCCCCATTGCTTTCTGTGTCTCTTAGCCACTCTACTTTTCTGGGGGCTAAGGGCTGCCCAAGGCATGGTATGCAGAGGATCTTAATGCTGATAAATGAGTGAGTGGGTGGAATATAAGTACCGTATATACTCGACTATAAGTTGACCTCATGTATAAGTCGAGGGCAAGTTTTGGGGGCAAAATTATGGATTTTGTTACGACCCATGAATAAGTCAAGGGAAAAACTTAGGGGCAAATAGCAAAGGATCCAAAGGATGAAGCAAAGCAATGTCAAAGAACTTACAAAAATCCAGCAGACATAACTCTTTGTGTTCACTTTTAAGGCTAGATGGATGAGAGACTAGAGGGGTTCAGTGCTTCCAGGACAGATCATACTCTTGCTTTTCACCAGCGGATAGTTCATTCTTTTAAATAAGAGTTAAAGTACAGTTCTTACATTGACCCATGGATAAGTCAACTCAGGATTTTTGGGTTAATTTTTTGACCTAAATTTCTAGACTTATACAGTATATACAGTAAGTATGTTTAAAGGGCAGCTATTAGCTGGCAAAGTGGTAGTAGCAAATGTGAAACATTTTTATAATATTTAAGATTTTGTTAAGGCTTAAATTCACTTGTTTGTCCCAACTAGAGTAGATGCATCAAATCAATGCAGCTTATTTTTGTGTTGATTTTCCAAATTACCATTGATTCAAAAGGTCTAATGGTTGAGATTTATAATTGTCTTTAGGCTTAAATGGCTTCATCTGCACTACACAAATAATCCAGTTTGACACCACTTTAACTGTCATGGCTCAATGCTGTGGAATTCTGGGAGTTGTAATTTTGTGAGACATCTAGCCTTCCCTGTCAGAGAGCTCTAGTACCACAACAAATGACAAATCCCAGAATTCCATAGCATTGAGCCATGGCAGTTAAAGTGATATCAAACTAGATTATTTCTGCAGTACAGATGCAGCTTGAGTTAATTATTCTTATCATTCCTATTGTACTGACACAGAATCTGGAGCTTGATGTATTCCTGATGTATTGCTATAGCTTGACGAAGTATAGTGAACATATTATTCTAGTTCTTAAATTATCAAAAAAAGGGAGAAGTTGTCTAAAAATAATTACACAAACAATTCTCTCATATGTTATGTAAACTCTTTTATTGAGTTGTACATCAACATACTGTAATTTAGTGGCCAGGTTTGTACTATTAAAAGATATAAGAAAGTATTTCGGGGAACTTTATTAAAATAAATGATAAATTATATAAAGCAGGCTTTTCTCTTGATGAGATAAATAAATCCACCCTAGTTTATCAGTCTCCTTCCTCTTGCTTTCAGGGTTTTATGTGTTCACAATAACATGTAGGTGTTCTGAATCACAAAGCTTTTAGTTATCCTGATGTAGACTGAAGTGGAGATACTTGAAATGAAGCTAGATGCTGGTGCTTCATATGAGTGCATAGTATGGTGGTGCTTGAGCTTGTAGATACAACAGAATTTGTTGTAGTACTTTTTCTCTTGTCAGTTTTGCTCAGAATTATGACAAAAAACTAGCAGGTGTTTGTTAAATGAATGTCTTTTTGGTAAAATAGTGTAGAACATCATTGTGTTGGTTTCAAAACATAGGTGTAAATCGGAGTATTGAATGAACCCCATTTATAGGCAGCGATATTTAGGTAAGATGTTCTGCTACAGCTGTGTAAACGTAGTTGCTGCTGCAGCTGCTGCAACTGTATAAACCAGTCATTATTGGGGTGTGGGGGGGTAGGGTTTAATTTAACAGGTTCTGTGATAGGCTACACAAACATCACCCCTCAGTATCCCCACAATGGAAATATATTATGTAATTACAGAAGTTCATACAGTATATAAACATCAGTACTTTGAATGATCAAGCCCAAGACATGATGCATATTTGGGTGTCACAGGGAAAATAAAGTAAGTAGATGTAGGTGGGAAGCTGTTTATGAATAGTGGGCTGTTGGAATGGAATGGGTAAGCTACATGACGTCCCTGGATAAGTGGTTGCTCACTGTAAAGCAGTGGCCAATCCTGTGGCTTATGCAGGATTGTCTCCTTTAGATCAACTAGTTTGACATTTCTTGCTTGCTGGCTAGAAGGAAAGTGATTCTCCTTCATGACAACTGTCCTTTAGCCACCATACCTTGGAATGGTGCCTAACTGTCATGGCTCATGATTCTTGTTGTGCAGTTCCTTATATTTACAATACGAGAAATGTGAGAAGCAATATTGCAACAAGAACTATTGCAGAAGTTAATCACATTTGATTGGGTTGGAGCAGATGGCCCGGAAGGAGCAGCATCCAGCCCCAATTGGGCTGGGACCATGGTGATCGCACAACCTGCTCCTGACGTGGGCTGCCACCATGTTCCCAAGTCGGCAGGCAGCAGCATCGGATTAAATCCACTCCTAAAAGGGCTGGCTCTTGCCAGCTTGGTGTGGTCCTGGTGTGGCTTCCAGCTGCTTTGGGGCATGCATCATCTAAACAACACGCTCCCAAAGTGGCCGGAAGCTGTTTTATTTGGTCCATATGTTTCGACCCATAGTCTAGGAAACATATGGAACAAACAGAACTCTTGTTTTGAAAACAACAACAACAACCAGAATCACTCCCATCATATCTCACTGAGAATTTGCTATCCTTGACTATTTTCTGATTGGTTCCATTTCCTATTTTTGTACATTTTCCAATTGGCTATTCTTTTGCTCATAGTGTAGGTCCAAGTCAACATATAAATGGACCTTTGATTTATTAGATGATTCATTGAAACAGTACTGAATAGAAGCATCAGTTGGATTCTTCCTTGGTGTTCATACTCAGTGGAAGGTGATATTCATTTGTTCTTGTTGTTTTATAACAAGGTATCTACAAATAGATACTAGAGACAAAGTTCAGAACACAGCTAGCATTGTGCTTGTATATGCATTAGCTATAACACATTCTGGGAGCTGAGCCAGGTATCTCAATTTTTTGTCTCTGAGGAAATGCACACTTAAAAAAAGTTAAAGTAATTCATAAAGGTTCCTTTTATCCTAAGTGAAGGGACAGTAATGACTTTACACTTAAAGATTTAGAAAAAAGAGTGCCAGAGTTCAGATAGCTTTTCATTGTTTTAACATAAGTATTGTGTTATGCCATGATTTATATCTGCTATCCATTGCAATCCCTTTATATCAGCCACATTAGATCTTCTTTTCTAAATAGTTGAAGAAAACGCAAATCGTTCAAGGGTCACATTTGGAGTAGCAAAGGATCCAGAATTGAGTATCAGTACTTTATAGATGGTTTCATAGAGTATAGCCTTGTCTTATAACTTTCGCTTCGTCTGGTCGTGTTTGCAATTCACAGTAAAAAATCTTAGTTGTGTGTTAAATTTTATTAACAAAACCTTTCTTGCAGTTAGCTGATCAGAGTCGGGCAATACCTTAGTTGTCACCATTAATAGTAAAATTATTTGAATTATCTGATCAGACTCAGGCAATACCTTAATTGTCACCACTAATAATAAAACAATTTGGAGAGATTGCAGACTCAGTGAAGGAAAGTGGGTAAAAGCATCAGTTTACACCTGGTGTTTTTTGCTGGGATGCAGTTAATGGCTGCTGTCTCTGTCGACAAGAAGGTTGAGTGTGATCCAAAGAGGATCATTCAGACTTCAGTAAGCTGCTAAACTGGAGAGATGAGACTAACATTGCAATCTCTGGCCTGGTACATGTGGGTGAGGGAATAATGCCCCTCTTTGATGTGCAGCTGTGCAGCAGCATCCACATGTGGCTGAACAGATGCACACTCAAAAAGGAGCCGCTCAAGGCAGCTCCTTTTTTGCGCTGTCATAAGGATGATGACGCTTCTGCTGACAGGCATCTGTAGGTGGCACCACAGCTGCACAGCTGTGGCACCCACTGTGTGAATGGGTGCGCGCACCTGTGATGTCACTAGGGCTGGGTACATCTGGACATCCAGCCCTATCGAGCCCTAATATCGCCGCAACGCGCCCATTTGTACTGGGCCACTGTATCAGCAAAGCTGACAACTAAATTTAGGTGACGCATTAGATTTTTTAAAAAATCAACTGAAACCGAATTGTGAATGTTACCTAGTGATTAAAGTAAAATGGAATTATCTTTTTGGTACAGTTCCTTTTGGATGATGGAATCATTTCCCTCTGATGGTAGATTTTGCTCTGAGTAGTTAATTGGGTTATTTTCCATAGCAAAGAAAACTATGTCTACTGGAAGAGTATTCCACCTATGATTTTGGTTTCTGAAGTACCAGCTGTGCTGCTGCTAATTAACATGTAAAAAAAGTCATCTTAAAAAGGTCATCAGTGTTTCATGCCTTGTATCTTGATTTATATATTCACACAGTGTGATTGCAACTGCCCCTGAAAATGTTCATATTAATGGCCTTGTTATTAGCTGCAAGTTTGTGTCCTAATAGTATTAGACACTGGAATAACCAGGTCACTAAACAGGGGAGCTTGGATCTCTTGAGTAGATAATGCAGTTTCTCTTCTTCCCCTTCCTTTTTTAAGAGAAACAGAAATCAGTTACAGTATGGATGCTTTGAACATTTTGCACATTTGTAAGGCTTAAAATTTGCAGCAATAAACTTCATGTTTTTTTTTTATAAAACCACATTTTAGATCCTTTCTTTTTCTTTCTTTGCCTGAATCTCTGTTAAACATGTTCCCAAACACACCAGGGCTTATTCTTATTATTGTAAACTCTTATTTTGTCCAAGTCCCCCTAATCTTTGATTTTTGAGAGTACACTTGTCCCTCTCTTTTCGTGGACTTGGAGTCCATGGTCTCATTCTTCATGGAAAGGACAAGCGGGGAGGGACAAAATGGTGGTGCACCCAAAGGTGTCCTTGAAACTTCAATTGTAACACTTCACTCGCTTGCTAATTTGCTAGTCCAGGTGATAAAGCAGAAGCTTTGAAGCCTGCTCTTGCTACATATAATGGTTCTGCTCCATAAGTATTCACAGCTTTGTAGGACTGTAATCTTGAAAAATATCTAACTTTTAAATCAGTGTAAATGCACTATAACATGTCCCAAGTAGAGTGCTTTGTGAAAATTCAATAAATATTCTTTTAAACCATTTATAAGAGGATGTTACATTCACAGTTTTAAGTGCTAGGGTAAGGATGGGGAACCTTTGCCTTCCAGTATTTTGGATTTCAGCTCCCAGATACTGGAGCTGGCATGGCTAGTAGTCAGGTATTATGGCAGTTTTAGACCAGAACATCTGGAGAACCAACTCTGGTTTAGGGGAAATAACTTTTTTCAAATGTGATAATGTCTTATGTGAAATATGTAATACTTAATACAAATATCCAAATGGATTTGTAATGCTCAGTAGTTCACAACATTTGTTTGTGATGATACTCGTATGTAAATGGATAAATTGTGATGCATTGATAGTCTCAAAAGGGTTATGCAGAAGATGACAAATTATTTCAGTTCATAGAGGTTTCTTACACATTCCAAGAACTCATGTGAAGCCTGGATTAACTAGGAGTTGAATATGTTGAGGAACCAAAAATGCATTTGTCAGAGTTTCCCTCCTCTCACTGGTGGGTATAAGGAGCCACTTGCTGCCTTATGAGCTGGAAACTGGGCTTGTCAATGCAGTGAAGGGTTGTATTTGTAGAGAAGTCTGTAGAGAGAAGGGTTGTCTTTGCAAGCACCCTTTGCCTTGGAAACACTTATGAGTTCTTCCAGAGCGTAGTGTGAGGTGGGTAAACCCTTACATTCATTTTCAGCTTGGATCAGGAAACAAAGAGTAGGGGGGAAAAATCTGATGACAGATAGAACTTGTGAGATGTCCAGAGGGCTGTCAGAGTCAGACCTTATGCTTCTCCCAAGTTAGGAAGAGCAAGGTTATAATAACAAAAGGTATCATATCATATCCTCACTCTTTAACTGTCAGCATCTCCTTGTACGGTGGAGTCCTGGTTAAGTTAAAATTAAAACCATATAACTGAGGCACTGGCTCTGATTCCACCTATACTATTGTATAATGTAACTTAAATTTTGATTGAGTCTATTTGTTGACAGTCTGAATTACTTCAGACTGTGCATACAAGTATGGGCAGCCCTCCATATTAATTGATTCTAAACCTATGGATTCTACCATCCATGTGTTGAATATATATATATTCCAAAAAAAGCAAACCTTGATTTTACCATTTTATACAAGGGACACCATTTTACTGTGCCACTATATATAATGGGACTAACATCCATTCCACAACTTTTGGTATCCATGGAGGGTCCTGGAGCCAAAGCCCTGCAAATACCAAGCATCCTCTGTTTGATGTTATTGTGTGTCCCATTTCTAAAGGAACTGTCTATCCTCAGACATACTCAGATATTAATATAACTAAGGTAGGCTATATTTATTCATAGAAGCAGTGATTTCAGATAGTTGACCTATGCTTTCTCATTTTGTGTTTATCTGCTGCCTTTTTATCAGGTGCTCATTAATGAGTGAAGAATCAAAAGATTGGGACAGTGGCCAAGAAGCAATGGAGAATAAAAGTTCAGAAGCTTCCCCATCAGACCTAAAGTTAGTGGCCCACCCAAGAGCAAAAAGCAAAGTTTGGAAGTACTTTGGCTTTGATACCAACGCTGAAGGATGCATATTACAGTGGAAGAAAATCTACTGCCGCATTTGCATGACACAGATTGCCTATTCAGGAAATACATCCAACCTGTCTTACCATCTTGAAAAGAATCATCCAGATGAGTTCTGTGAATTTGTGAAAAGCAACACTGAGCAGATGAGGGAGGCCTTCGCAACTGCTTTCTCAAAACTGAAGCCAGAATCATCTCAGCAGGTTGCTCAGGAGAACTTAATTATAAAGACATGTCACAGTTATGAGAATAAAAAGCATCAAGAACTGACATCAGCAGTGGTTAGCTTAATGTGTGAGGGCTTGTATCCTCCTTCTATTGTAGATGAGCCCACCTTCAAGAATCTCTTAAGAATAGCTGACCCCCGATATGAACTTCCATGCAGAAAGTATTTCTGCACAAAAGCAATTCCTGAGAAATACAGTGCTATTAGGGACATTGTGTTAAAAGAACTGACTGATATCCTGTGGTGTGGCATATCTGTTGATATGTGGAGAAGTGAGAACCAGAATAGATCCTACGTAACACTGACAGTTCACTTTCTCAATAATGGCTCTTCCAGCTGCCTGGCTGTTAATTCCCGTTGTTTAAAAACATTTGAAGTGCCAGAGGAAAATACCGCAGAAACCATTACACGAGTCCTTTATGAGATATTCATTGAATGGGGAATCAATACAAAAGTTTTTGGTGCAACAACAGACTATGGGAAAGACATAGTGAAAGCTTGCTCACTTTTGGACATTCCAGTACAGATTCCTTGCTTGGGGCAGACTTTTAATGTGGGTATACAACAAGCTTTTCAACTTCCCAAATTATCTGGTGTCCTGTGCAGATGTCGGAAATTGGTAGAATATTTCCAGCAGTCTGCAGTAGCCATGTACATGTTGGGTGAGAAACAGAAGCAACAGAACACTTCACATTGCATGCTTGTGAGTGATCGTGTTTCTTGGTGGGGTAGCACACTTGCCATGTTGCATCGTCTTAAAGAGCAACAGTTTGTAATTGCCGCAGTTCTTGTGGAGGACAGCAATAATCACCATCTGATGTTGGAAGCCAGTGAATGGAATACAGTTGAAGGCTTGGTGGACTTGCTGCAGCCATTCAAGCAGGTTGCTGAGATGATGTCTGCTTCCAAGTACCCAACAATAAGTATGGTGAAACCCCTCCTTCACATGCTGCTGAATACAACATTAAACATCAAGGAAAATGACCTGAAAGAAATCAGTATGGCAAAGGAAGTGATAGCCAAAGAATTATCTACAACATACCAGCATACACCTGACATAGACATGTTTCTTAATGTTGCAACTTTCTTGGACCCAAGGTACAAGAAACTGCCCTTTCTTTCAGCATTTGAGAGGCAACAGGTTGAAAACAGAGTGGTGGAAGAAGCAAAAAGTCTTCTGGAGAAAGTAAAAGAAAGCACAGTGAAGACAGAAGAGCAGTTTTTTGCAGTGGCTGAAGAGCCCCCAGTGAAAAAAATTGTAATTGCCTCCACCTCTCCTCCTACCAGCAACATCAATAACATGCTTGCAGAAATCTTTTGCCAGACAGGCGGCGTTGAAGACCAAGAGGAATGGCATGCTCAGATTATTGAGGAATTGAGCAATTTCAAATCACAGAAAGTCCTTGGATTAAATGAAGATCCCCTCAAATGGTGGTCTGACAGACTCGCTTTATTTCCTGTTTTACCAAAGGTTCTTCAGAAATACTGGTGCATTGTGGCCACGAGAGTGTTCTCTGAACGTCTTTTTGGTTCATCTGCTAATGTTGTTAAGGCAAAGAGAAATCGATTAGCTCCAGCTCATGTAGACGAACAGATCTTTTTGTATGAGAACACTCGCAGTGTGTCAGAAGCTGAGCCTGACGAAGAGGATGAGGGAGAATGGGGCTTGGAACAGGACCATATTATTAATTTAAGTGATACAGCAAATGTAAACAACAGTTTCTTTAATATGAGAGACAGTGGTTTCATATAGATGGAATACTTAATGGTCCTTCTAAAAGGAAGTGTGTCTTAAATTACCAAAACCACCCAAATTCTCATTATAAGAATGCTGTAAATACTGAACGGTTGTAACATAACTTTGTTTTGGTATTCGTGCGTGTGTACTGTATGTGAATGTGGGTGCTGCCATCAGGGGTGTGTTACTCCAAAAAGCTGAAGCAGGCAAAACGATTTCAACAACACAGATTCAGGCATGCATTAAAACATGTGCACTGTCCTTAATTACTTAGGAACATGATGCAGAAATAAAACAATAACTTTTTAAACACTTGCTTAGTTTTTCTTGCTATAGGAAGATCTCATGAATCAACACCCTGAATGGGCCAGCTTGATATATGATTTAGTCACTTGTAAAAGCTATTTGATATAGGATTTGCAAGTTTTAAAAGCTTTGATTTAAAAGTGTCTGCGTATTTAAATATTTAAAGCTTTTCAAAGGTCAGATCATCAAGCATTATTACATAAAGGGCCTAATTTTAATTACTTACTTCACATGATACTTTCCCCATCAGATTAATTTCTTAATAACAGCATGTGCCTTGTAATACATCAATGGCAGTGTTGGAAGCTTTTATTTCTTTTTTGTCATACCCTGTTGGATGTAGTAGAGTCCCGGTAAACATACTTGATTGTGGTTTCTCTCCATCATGTCTGGTCAGAGAAGGTCATGCAGAGGGACTGTAATATGTACCTGTGAATAATTACCTAAGCAGAGTTGTGCTGCTATCTGCCACAGTACAAATTAAAGATCATGAATTCATACATACATTGCAAAGATGCTACTCACGCTTTAGAATTAGATCGTCTAGTATCAACTTCAGTGCAGATGTTTAGGGCTGGGTATGTGCTTGACTCTTCAACTCACCTTTTAGCCAAGAGTGTTCCCAAAATAGGATTGGTTACAAGTCAATACAGAATTTTGCATATTTAGGATGAGGGATTTCAGTGGGCTTAAGCATGTTTATCTTTTTGTTGGACTTCAGCTGTAATGTCTCTCACCATATTATAATTTCTCCTTAATAAGCAGTGGGAGAGTCAGTGGTTTGGGTGTTGGAATAGGATTCTGGACACCAGGGTTCAAATTCCTGCTCAGTTACAGAAACCCACTGGTGACCCTAGGCAAGTTACACTCTCTTTGCCTCAGAGGAAGGCAAAAGCAAACCTCCCTCTGAACAAATCTTGCCAAGAAAACCCCATGATATATTTGTCTTAGAATTACTATAAGTTGGAAAAGACCTGAAGGAACACAATAACAATAGGCAATGAAGAACAGGCTTTTAGATTTTTAGCCAAAGAACATGCTAGGGATGAAGCTAGATTTCAAATACTGGATTAGGAGAAGTGTCTGGTAGCCCCATAGTCACCTCCCTGAGTTTGGAAATATTTTATTGTTCCTGACTTTTCTGACTTTACAGACATTCTTGTACAATGCTTTCTGCTGAAATTCTGGATATTTTCACAAAATTTTAAGCATTACATTTAGCTTTATGTTAGTTGATTCTGTTTAAAATACTGTTCTGATTTAGATGTAATGTCATAACGGTTTTATCTTCTCAGAATGGGCCAACGGTACGTGTACTTTTTTCTCTTCCACCACAGAATGGAAGTAACAAAAGTTCCAGTTTTGAATAAACAACAGTTTATTTTTATGTCTGAAGTGAGGAAAGTGAAGCTTACTTTAACAGGACGTAGTTTGATCAACACAGGATCAGTCTGTGTTTTCCCATTCTGATTTCTCCAGAGTTAACGAGAACCATAGCTTTCAGAATTCATTTGTAATAGCACATGGTGGCTTATGTAAAACGGGAAATGGTAGCTTTTGGTTCCCTTGTTAAGGAAGAGAGATATGAGACTGAGATTGTCTGTGATAGAGTCATGTAGGCATGGTTTAATGTTATGTTAGGGTTTAGCTAATGATTGCTTGCTGTTAATGAGACAAAAATGCCTTGTATCGATTATTAAAAAATCAGTCAAAACCCTGGCTTATATGGAGGATGTAGGCATGTCTGCAATGCATGTGGATGCTTGTTACCTTCATACTATGTTCATGTGTGTATGTTTATGTGTTTTACCAAACCAGGTTGAAAATGGGTTGGAAGGTATTTTTTCCTGATCAGATTATGTGTGCTAATTTGATTTCACACCAATATTATCTATAAACAGTAATTTGAGGGCATATATTGATAATGTTGTGTGATTCTTGGTATAAACTAGGGCAGACAAATAGTACACCTTTCAGGCTGTTCTGCAGCCCTCAACCCTCCGGACTAACTGGTCTAGTGAGTTGCCTTTCCTGGAAGGCTCCAAGCTTCATCTTTGACATCAGTTGCAGATGTGCCCTGTTTAACCCTAGGAACCCTAGCCAAGGCTCTGCATCAGACACATAGCCACAGTGTAGTGGCTATGATTATTCTCCCAATATGATCCACAAAACTTAAAGTCCAGTCAGCTGCACAGAGAGATAGAGGGACAGCACTGGCAAGCTGGGTGGTGAAGGATAATGCACCAGTCTCCTCCTGCCAGGAATTCACCAGTGTACCAAGTGGGGTCCTGTTGAAACTCCTCATCGTGCTGCTGGAGGGCTGGATGCATCATCCTGGCTGGATAGTGCATTTAAAGGGCATTCATGATTGTGACATTTCGTCACAATTGTAATTGTGAATAGGTAACATCTACAAAGTCATTACAAACCTGTAAGACTAGCTTTTGACATAAGTAAGGGCCAGTGTGGTGTACTGGTTTGAGCATTGGACTATGACTCTGGAGACCAGAGTTCAAATCCCTGCTTGAACATAAAAATCCTCTGGGTGATCTTGGGTAAGTCATATTCTTTTCGTCTCAGAGAATGGCAATGGCAAATCCCCTATGAAGAAACTTGCTAAGAAAGCCCTATGACAGGTTCACCTTGGGGTCACCATAAGTTAGGAATGACTTGGACACATACCACAACATTAACGACTAACAGCCCCCATGTTTTTCCAAGACAGAAGTGCATTTCTAGTCACATCCATTTTTTGTTCTTGGTTCTAATTCTTGATATTTTTGGCTGCTCATGTAGCACTCAAAGGGTTGAAGGGCAGAACATGGGACCCCCAGACCAACCACACTTTCCCACCTATGATGTTAATCCATTCATAATTCCATTCAGATCTGTTTCCTCCCATCAAGAACCAGTTGTACTAATTGTTCTTATTATGTCATTTCTATGTCTGTTCAGTATTACAAAAATATATAAGATTTCCAGCTCACGGCAGAGATTATGCTCATGTGAGTATACAGAACTGACATTTCAGCTATTTGTAGTAGTTATCAGAACCTATTAGCCTTCTGAGACAACTTAAAACTTTTGATTATGTTGAAAACATAGTGTTCATCTACTAGAACCATGTTATTATGAACAATTGTGCAATTTGAACAAACCTTTAACATACTTTACAAATAGTGCTTAGTTTAAGAAGAGACACATGTTTCTATTTTTAAATAACTTTCATCAACTGTTTGTTTTGCAGTGACAAGATTTTTAAGAACAATCTTTAGAGGGTTTCCCAGAGCCTCCTGTTTGCCAAAGGGAGGATGGCTACTTTAAATAGAAAGAAGGACAGAGAAGTTCTTTTACATAGTGCATGTGCATCTACATGTATTTAGGTGTTTATTAATACACACATAGATTGAGAGTATCCACACGTCATGATTATAACAGTTTCATACCACTTTAACGGCTATTGCTCTGTTCTACAGAATCTGGGATTTGTAGTTTGATGGTGTAGTTAGAATTCTCTGTTAGGAAGCTCTGGTGTTGGAGCTCAGGGGGCAATTCCATAAGGATTGCTAGCAGATAATTCTGAGTACCTCAACAAGTTGAAAAACTGTCTAAATACCATAAAGACACCAGATCCTGTCTGATATTGAAAACTAATCAGGGTCAGCCTCCGGATCCATGAATTTTTTTTATTCACGGATTCAACCATCCATTTCTTGAAAATATTCAAAAAAGTAAAAATCCCCCATTACAAGGACCCACTGTACTTAGATGGGAGACTGCCAATGAATTCAGGTGCTGTAGACTGTATTTCAGAAGAAGGGACTAGCAAAACTACCTCCAGGTATTTCTTGTCTAAGAAAAACCCTATGAAATTATGGGATCGCCATAAATCAACAGGTGACTTGAAGCCTTATGCACACACCAGACTGAAAACCAAGGATTCTGTAGGATGGAAATAAAATTGTTAAAGTGGTATCAAACTGCTTTAACTGTGAAGTGTGGATATACACCATGTTATTTTACTTGACAGTGAACTTCCACTCTGGAAGATCTTCCTATTAGTGTAGATTTAAGACACCTTTAAACTGTTTTACAGAGCTATCTACTATTGTTTGTTTTTCCTCATGTGGACACAGGCACAACATAAATATTTTCACACGACAACATACAGTTCAAGTCAGTTGAACTTCCTGACACTGTCTGTTGAATATACTGTCATATTGGAGAAGGCCAGGTGTAGAAGGAGGAGGAGGACAGGTAAATGCTTGCCCTGCAAGGCTCCTTCACCACCCAGGAGAAAGCTGGGAAAGGAGGAGCTTTGCTGGGTGAGTGTTTGCCCATTTTCCTCCACTTGAGAAAGCCGAGCAGCAGAGGAGCCTTGCAGTTCAGATATTCACCCATCCTCCGCCGCTTCCACTACCTGGCCTTCTCCTCAGGACAAAGCCAGGTAGTGGAGGAACCTTGAGGGGCAAGCATTTGCCTGTCCTCCACCTCCTCTTCTACCCAGCCTTCTCCTTGGCAGAAAACCGAACAGTGGAGGAATCTTACAGGATGAGTGTTTGCCTGTCCTCCTCTTCCTTCACCACCTGGCCTTTTCCTCATGAGAAAGCCTGGTGGTGTAGGAGCCTTGCAGGGTGAGCATTCGCCCTTCCTCTTCCTCCTTGTATGGCCCTCTCCTCAGGAGGAGGACAAGAGGTGGAGGAGCCCTGAAGTCGTTCCATTTCCCTGTGGGCAACCCAAAATCCTTTGGTGGGCCTCATGTGGCCCCGGGCCATATGTTGTGCAGGCCTGGTCTAAAGCAATATGTTGAAGTGTGTAACTGTATATAATATGCCATCTAATTTGTACTAATCTTAGCATCTCGTGAGTCTGAGCTGGTGCAATCTTAAGTAGCTGAAGGCAAGACAGTGCATGATGAAATAATGTTAATTTCAATTGAATAAAGGTGCAGCTTGCTGGAGCTTAAATCTGCAGCTCAAGCACAAGTGTAATAAACATATACTTTTGTAAAGTATATTTATTACACTGCAATGAAATAATCCTTAGTACTGCAGTAAGTAAAATACTGTGAGATTACAGACCATGCTTTTACCATATCCCATTTCTGGCACAGAGAGTGAAGTTTCTCAGACTTTTGGTTAACTTGCATACGTTTGCTTTTCACCACAATTAACTTTGCCATTGGCCCTTTGCCTCCATGAAAGAGAGGATGGTGTCTTACCCCAACCGCTAATCTATATATTCCAAATGGTCTTCATTGAAAACCTACTGTCAATAAATTCAGGTGTACCACAGCTGTCTAAGATAATTTAATTGCAAATGGCAAGTCATTGAACCTGAGACCTTTCACATGCAAAGCATATGTTCTCCCATTAAACTTTGGTGTTCCAAAAGTTGTATTCCCAAAGATGTAAATTGGCAGCTGGCTTATTTCTAATTCCACAGCTAGTTCTGTCTTGCCTACTCTTTGTCAGTTCACAATCCTTGTCTTTTCAAAATTCCTTTTTTGATTGATTCAGAGTGTGAACTCCTGTTTATTCCATTTCAGCCCCTGGAATAATATTTCACTCTTTTGATTTGTGCTCTAAATTCCAGGCATCTGGTGATGAAAGGTCATAAGGTAATTGAAATGTGATTATACAAAGTGATACTAGAATATTGCAATAAGCAGGTAGATGAAAATGGGTGTAAGCATACAAGTACAGCTCTAAACATTTGCCAACAGAAAGTAGTTGAAACAGTATAACAGTGGAATTTACCCTTTCCTCCCTATGCCCTCTGGCTGAAGAGTTGCTCTATAAGCTTACATGTACATACAAGGGCATCAGAATATTTTAGAGCATACACAAATATAGAGATAATCATTGGATTAGAATTCAAATTGTCATCATTTGCAACACCGTATTTTCACCTGTCAGCTTTTTCCAGCAACAAAATAGCTTATATCAGCAAAACAGAAATTTCCTCTTCTCCATGTAGTCTGCACAGGAAGATTGGGAGATCCTCTGGAATATGCTTTGGAAAGAGGTGGAATAAAGAGTGATAAAATCCATGGAAGTCTACTTGCATTTTGCCACATTTCCCCCATTGCCATTATATACATTGGCCCTCATGTCTGTCAAACTCATTTGAGACTAAGCTCTTTCGACACAAATAGAACTTGCCTCCAAGTAGTGGCTTGCTATCATATAGTGTAAGTTTGGCTCTGGTAACACTGGCATTAATTGTGCATAACATGGTTGAAACTAAATGTTTTGTTCTGGGTCTATTTTTTAAAAACAACTATCCTGTGTCACGCTGTTTCTGCTCCTACAGAAATTATCTGCCATAAAAACAATCTGCCCCTGGATGAGCTCCACTGTGACACCACTCCAGAGCACTTCTGATGTTTAAAATTTTGTTATCAAAAAATAAAAGTTGCAGATGATCAAAATGGCGTGTTTCAGTGATGTAAAGCCATTATAAATCTTACCTGCTTTGTGTGGTATTTTAATGTTTATGTGTGGCCTGTGACTTAATAAACTTAAGAAAAAATATATTTAAATCTGAAAGAAAAATGTTTCAGAAGCACATTCCTGAAGTTTCCTGATTCTGTAGTACACTAGGGTACACACACAGTAGACCCTTGGTATCTGCTGGGGTTTGGTTGCAGAATCCCTCGTGGATACCAAAATCTGTGGATGTTCAAGTCCCATTAAATAAAGTGGCATAGTAAACTGGTGACCCTTATATAAAATAGCAAAATCAAGGTTGCTTTTTGGAATATATATATTGAATATTTTCAAACCGTGGATGCTTGAACCCATGTGTAAAGAACCTGTGGACATGGAGGGCCAACGATATATTTCTTTTAACTGTTCTGGTCTCTAAGACAGAAATATAAACTGGCTGTGATATGGTTCCCCATGGAAGAGTCAACCTTTCTCAAGGGCCCTAAGCGGTTGGGCAGGATAGCATAGGCCAATCCCATGCTATCCTGCCCAGGCTGTTGCACCGACAGGCAGGTGTTTATATGCTCATCCACAATTGCACCATGGACCCACTACTGCTGCATGCCCCGCACCTTCTATTAGTTTGGACATGGCCAGGTGCCCCCATCTGATGTCACAGGCTGTTCTATCAGAAGATGTGATGGCAGAGGCATATATGGGTATGTGTGGCTGTAATGCTGCATCTCTTTCTCCTAATTGTTCCTGTAAAGATGCTAAAATCTTTCAATCTCAATCCTTCAAAGATGAGCAACTGTCAGGGGTTACAGAGCTGCCAAGAGACATTTATTTATTTATTTATTTATTTATTTATTTATTTATTTATTATGCCATCTTTCGCCCAGAATGAGATCCAAGGTGGCTCACAAAAGGAAAACAAAATTAAACAGTACAGCTTAAAATCAATTAAAATAGTAACAATTAAAACAATATACAATTATTTAAAAACATACTTGTTAAAAAGATAAATAAAACACACTCCAATAAAAAAAAGTGATATCTTGGCTAACTGCCCCTAGCAAAATACATTCAGATGCCCTCCAGTGTCTTATTGGAGTTGTGGGGTACATTTTTGCCATTTATTTAGGATGGGGGGGGGTGATTGGCCTCTCTTGGGCTGTACATATCCCATACAAATGTTTTTTCTTTATCTAATCCCACCCCAATGTGCCAGTGTTTGTGCCCATTGAATACAATTATTTCATTCTTGGAAGCTCTCTGGAGACAGGAAGCTGCTGGCTTGACCAGCTTCAGAGATTGCCCACCTTTGCTAAATAGCAAAGCTTAAATCCAGCTGCTAGTTCCAACTAGATAACACCCACTGAATCAATTGCTGAACAGTTAACACTTACATAAAACCAATTGGTTCTGCAGGTCTGCTTTAGTTGGGTCCAACTGAATCTTGGCCTACCTGATAACACAAAATTCCATCTGTATAATGTATTGAAAAACATACCAGTTTGCCATACTCTTTCTCCTGTGGAAATAAAAGGTTTTAAAAGATAGCTTGAAGTTCTTACTAAGCAGGGAAATCAACCAGCAAACCAGGCTATCATGGGAATGGGGCATGACCATCAGGAGAAGACCAAGAGGGCCAGATTCAGCTCCAGAGCCTGTGGTTATCTGTCTTTCTTACAACACCATTGCAAAACGATGTGAATAGGAAAGCTTGCTGTGTGATACCGAAAAATCAGTAGTTCTAGTAGTGAGAAGCTGAAGAAGGTACTGAAAAGCACTGAGAACAAACAACAGTCATTTTGACTGTGCTAGCTTTGTTTTATCAAGCTCTTCCAGCTTGTCTTTCCTAATCTAATGTGGTCAAACGTGAATGGGGGAGGGGAATTTATTTTAGATAATGTTTATTTTCAGTAGCAGTATGTGATAGATGCTGCAGGAGATATGTTTAACGGACATAGGTGTCAGGGGCTTCTCCAATTTAAAGAACATTGGATTACAAGTTTTTACTTATCCACTTAATTGTTGAAAAAGGGCTTGAAAAGAAACTGATTTGAAACTAGCAAGCTTCCACTACTATGCCCTTTTATTTTGTGATGATTACTGAATTGCCTTCAGTGTATGATTTCATTATGTTTTTAAGAGCTGAAGGTGAACACAACTTAATTAATAAGTTTTGAATAACCTCTTTTTAATCCTAGATATGTAAAAGAATAGCAGGATTGGTATTTGCTAGTGCTCAGACTGGGTTCTGTAAAAAAAAAAACAACCCATAGATTTTGCACACTTGTACAGATGTAGGAGAATGAGAAGTCAATAGATAAAGGCCTGTCTGGAATGTAGGTTTACCTAATTTCAGGGCTGGTAAGAAATGACATCATTAAAAATGGCTTTTTAAAATTTGATTTTATTTGGTATGTGTTATCAACTCAGTTGTGAGAAACCTGCAAGATCCAGTCCTGTCCAGCTGTTGAAAACTCAGGGTTGTGGATTCTATGAATTAATCTAATTGTAGCATAGTCTTTCTCTTTTCCTACTGCCTACCACCAGCATTATTGACTTTTCCATTGAGTCATGCCATCTCATGATATGTCCAAAGTTGTCTTTATCTAAACATTTTTTTAGAAAAATTCAACCAGATTTTAAAGCATTTAGATGAGTTTTCAGGTTTTTTTTTTTAAAAAAAAAACCCAATTAGTTGTAAAAGAGCATAGATCAAAGATATCATCACGAATACTAATTATACAGCTTCTCATTAGATTCCATGAATACACTAACAGTCGTTTACAGACATGGGAGATAACTTAATCAGCCCTATTCTGCAGATGCTGCAGTGTGCATTTTCTCTCTTGCCATCTCTCCCTGCCTTGCTTGATCTTGCTTCTATGTAAGTGCAAAGATATATAAAGTCAGTGAGCTGAAGAGTTGGGGAGATGGAGTAGATCTGAACAAGGATAGTTCGGGATATAAATGTAAGGCATCCCATTGTGATATATTCAAAATGGATCTAAAATATTTCAGAATAATTGCTTAGGGTGTACCTACTTTTGATGAAACCTTAATCTCTGCACATGTGTTGATGTTATATTAAACAATAAGGTTATTCTACAAAAAACAAAACAACAAAAAACAAAAAATCTTTAAAAAGACTCTTACTTACTAGTGATTTGAATTTGATTTAAACTATTAAAATTTAAGTCCTTCAGAGAAATGATTTAAATCATGTGTCAATTAATGGTTTAAATAAGTTTGAATTAAATCAATTCAGCCCTGCCTAATCTGGTGATGAAGGACCAATAAAGCATCACCTCTGGCTTCTGCTTAAAATAAAATATCTGCTTTTTTTTAAAACTAAAGCTACAGTGCCCTTGACAGTAAACAAGAAAGATCCATTTGTGAGGTATTTAGAATTCTCTGTTGAAGATCTGCAATTACACATCAAACTGTATATCCCAGGATTCCACAGGACGGACCCACAACATTTAAAGTGGAATTATAGTGCTATAATGGTGTAGTGTGAAAAGGTCCTAAAAGAGTCTGGGGTACCTTATATCTGCATACAGGTCATTCTGACTTCTCCAGGAAGAGTGTTTCATTATTGTGATGAAGACCTAAGCAGTGGGGTTCCAAAGTTATTAATGTTTTCTAGCCTCCTTAAAAGTTTATGGCAGAAACTGCTGGCAGTGTTATTTTATAAATGTTTGGTTTCAGTCTGAAATGAGAATGCTTTGAATATTCATGTATTTATGATTCTATAGCCATCTTACTTCCTAACACACTCCTACTGAATTAGAGGAGGATCCTAATTTTCCATTATTTAACCAATCCAGCCAGCCACCAATGTAGACACTAAGCTGGCATGGGTCAGTCCACAGTCTGATCCCTCTGCTGAGGCTCAGATTCTTAAAATAATATAGGATTAGACAATATGAAGAACATGGCTAAGTGGGTGCATAGAAGGTAAATGGTAATAAGGCAAATGAATGCACAACATCATTCTGAACACAGGGCTTCTCTCTTAAGCAGTAAAGTGCAGGGGACCAACAGGTCCTCTGTTCCAATTTCTGGGCTTCATGCAGCTTGATCAAGCAGCTTTAACTTGACATAGCTTTAACTCTGGTCTTAAGTGGGTAGAAAATGTTTTCTTTCTTTCTTTCTTTTGGGGGGGGGGGGGGTATTTAATGTCTCTGATGCTGCTGCAAAGAAACACCAGAGCATAGAAAGATTATTAGGTCTATCTTCTGTGTACCTAGTTTTTATATTCTAAACATCAAACTTCATGCTTTTATTCGGCTTTAGTACAAGATAAAGTAGATTTCCAAGGTATGGTGCAGTCTACTTGAACTCTGAATAATGAAAACTGAGAAGATCAAAGTGTTCCTTAAAAAACTGCATGTTGTGAATATTTCAATTTCATATTCACTGTTCTGCTTTGAATTTAAAATCCTATAGCATAAATAAGAATGTTTTAAATTTTAATTTACCCATGTGAGGAGAGCAGTGGAATAGGAGTTTGAAGGAATAGAGCTAGTTGCTTCCCTCTGCATGCTGATAGAACAGGCTTGGAGAACAACTGCATAGAGCTCTTAAAAAGCATTTCACTGGTTGTTTCCAGGTAGAGAGGGTTATCACACTGACAACGATGGCACAGCCCAGCTATCCAGTTGTGGTCTCCTTAACAAATTCAATATGGTAAAAACAAACAAATATAGAAGTTGTGATGGAAATACAAGGAAGTGTATTGTGTAGAGGACCATGTCATCTGAAGCCCTTGGTAAACTTCACTGAATGAGACAGAGCGACAGTGTGATAAAAAGAATCAGCTTAAACATCTCTCATTCTGAAAGGCATAATATTTCATAGGACTCTTTATTTATAACTTTATAAATCTAGGGAGAAGTCCCCTTGGAAATGTGTTTTTCAGTTTTTTTTAGTATTTTCCCCCCTAGACCTTTATATCTCAGGCTCATTAGTGATTCTTTCTTTCAGAAGAAATATTTATAGCTGCAGGCAGCACACCTTGTATATTTCTATTTCAAACTGCTATTTCACTTTTTAATAAAGGTTCACTTCCAAGTGAACTCAGTCTTAAATCATTTTTTCATTTTTGTACATACTGGGGATAATTACAGTGTCCCTTCCCTGATTGTCCAGTATAAAAGTGAAATTATTGCCTTGTCTTTGAGGGTCAAGTACCTCCAGCAGTTTCCAATCACTTTATCAGCAGCAATCCAGTATCAGGTGGTATATTTGATTTTTTAAAAAGAGAAATGTCTTGTTTTGAACTTGCTTGCTAATCCTGCTGACTAATTCAAGATGTGTGGGTGGTGAGGACAAATGTATTTCTGAATTTTTAAACTTTTCCTTTATTCTTATTTCATAGCTTCTAGGCTAAGTCCCAGTGAACTCTGGTTCAGAATAAGTCAGAATTTTCCACTGCAGGCTTAGTTGTATACTCAGCAGGGGATAAATATTTATTGGTGATAATTAGAATTCTCCTGTCAAAGGAAAAAACAGATTTGAGTGGAGCTATGATTGTAGAAATAAATATCTTTGCTGTTTAATGGAAATACTTGTCAAAATTCTATCTAGCATTTATCCTAAATCACAAGATAAATTCCTTTTGAGTTCTATGATAACACAGGCTATGTTATATGAAATTTTGCTATTTTCAGTATTTGGAATAGCTTAAGATTTATTTCTGCTGATTTCCATGCAAGTCATGATACTCAAGTTGACTCAGAAAATGAATGCAATGTGAATTGAGTAAGACTTTACCAAAAAACCTGTTGATTCAAGCAGTTACTATTAATTACATAGAAAGTGCCTAAAATTGTCTCGGCAGTGTACAAGACTGTCACTAAACCCTTGCTGCAAGTTCATGATGTAACACATGCAACCCAAAGGAAAATGGTGAGAAGGCTAAGGAAAACATCTGTTTTTTTAAAAGTAGTACTGACGGACTTTTGAAGGGGGAGGGTTATCTGTAAATTTTAAAAGTTCAAATTAACATCTAACAGCCAACATTTATTAACAAATATTACCTTAACCACCTGCTTCAAACATAACTGCCATTTATATATTCACATTTCAGAGTGATCGGAGATCAAATTTATTACAACACACACAATTATAAAAAACACAATGGTGGTTTCTAAATGGACATTTAGTTGAGTGGAGGGATTTCCTCATTTGTCTCTTTGTTTAGGAGGGTTTAGTGGGGTGGAGGATACCACTTAGCCAACAGTCTGCTGATAGGCAGACACCACTGTACTATATGTAATTTCTTTTAGTGCTATTTTATTATTCTAGTGGAATGGCTGGTGTAGTTTTTTGGGAGATGAGTCAAAATAATAGATGGTCTTAAGCAAGCTGAATTCATTTTACTTTCCCCTGTCCCTGTTAGGCACATTTAAATTCAAGCCTTGAAGTATTCCCCTCATGATTCGACTAATCTTGCTGCAGTGACCATGATGTCGAAATCTGCAGCAGGCACTCTGTATGTTCTCCTCTAAAGGTTGCTTCAGTTATGGATTATGGTGGTACTCTGCAAACTTTATTAGAATCCTGAGTGTTGTTGCATGACTGTCTCTTTTAAAGGGGGTGGGCAACTGTGGTAGGCCCCCAGGAGTCATTAAAGGGCCTCTCTCCCAATGCAACTCCTTTGCAAACCTGCCCCCCGCAATAACATTTTTGTCTCCAGTTGTCCCCAGATGTCCTCTGGGGTTCATAAGGAGCATTTTCACCATGTTCTCAGCACCCTACCCTACTGTCATTTAAGGCCCAGGAGATGTATTTTTTAAACAACAGGAAGTGAGTGTAAGTTTACTTCTTGGGGTTTTTCTTTAATAAAGCTTTTCCTGGTCAAGACATTATAAAAATTCTCCCACATTTGAAGGCATTTGGGAGCAAATTTTTGAATACTTGGAAATTTGAATGCTAAGGGCCACGAAAATGGCCCGAGACCACATGCAGCACATGGGCAACACTTAGTCCATCACTGCTCTTTAAGGTGGTCTAGGAATATTTTTCTATTGGCAATCTCCTACACCTGCAATAACACACCACACCATGGCCTAGCTACCATGGTTCCATAACCTTCAATTCACTTTGATGGAGCCAGATGGAAAATGGCTGCTGCTGGAAAAGGGTTCTGGGAGAAGATGAACCAAGTCACAGAGAGGATGAATCATTCAGTTATCATTACAGGTAACAGAGGATTGATCTGGGACTAGTCTTGCTCCAAGTTTGTTTTACCCATGAATGAGGCTGTATGAAGTATGAGCTCACTGTTTCCAAAGGATTTTAAACACCAAAGAACAAAGTAAATATTATCATGGTAAGACATTATATAGAGCCAGCATGGTATAAATATTTGAGAGTTGGATTATGACTGTGGAGACCAGGCTTTGAGTTCCCACTTGGCCATGGAAGCCCACTGGATGCCCTTGGTCAGGTCCACTCTTTCAGTCTTGGAGGACTGCAAATTTTCTCTAGGAAGTTTGATGATAGATTCATTTTTGGAAACAATTTGAAGGCCCACAACAATAACAAGTTATTATTTATACAGATAGTTTTGAACAGGATTTTACAGTGAATGTTATTGTGTACACATACCGCCATATAGTACTATTGGTAATAAACGTACTAGGGGTTATGGAAGGGTGCGTTGCTTCCGCCAACCCCGACTAACGCCTAGTACGTATACAATAACGTACAAAGATGGCGCCGAGGCCCGTCCGATTAAAACAGGTGCCGGTCGCCATCTTTACGTACTGGACCAGCATAGCCGTCCAGACCGTGTCCGCGGCGCTAATGAACGTAGCGAATTGGCGCCCTGTGGTTCGCTTCGCTACTTCATCCTGTAGGCCCTGCAAGAACAGAAGCTCTTCGAAATGGAGTCTTCTTTTTTGCTTCGCCGCGTGGAGCTGCGCGTGCTTTTTGGATCTGGGCTCCCTCGCGGAGACAAATGGGCGCGTCGGGGGAACCCGCAAACGGTCGGTTTGTATCCCGCCCACAGATTCCACAAGCATAAATCAGCACATCGAACAGCTCTATCATATACAGAAGAACATAACAGTGCTGTTGCGTTTAATCTCCCCCTTTATGATTTAAAAAAACAAAAACAAACATTACACTGACTTTGTGTGGTAGTTTCTTGTCCCCACAATTGCTTGTTTCAGGAGATAAAAATTGTGCCATATTCCCCCAAGAGACAGAACATGTTTATAGTACGTGACAAACTTTGCTTTCTGCAACTAATTAACAAAAACGTCAGTGTAATTCTCTGTTGTCTTAAAAATACGTGTTATTTCCAAATAAAACAAAAAAAAACCTCTTTTTATAAATCCAAAAAGCACTTTTTAATGATTTACATAAGATAAGCAATAATGTATGATTAGAGTAATATTCTACCTAGGGTTGCCATTAGCACGGACCTCCAAACCTGACAAATGTAGACAAAATTTTTCAAATTTAGACATCTTTTTTTGGTCCTACATTGAAAAAGAGCCGCGACTGCAGGAGGATTCCTCTCCGCTTGGCTCCCGTGAACGGAAGCCCAAGCGGAGAAGAAATCCTCCCCGAGGAGTGCATTCTTTCCCCTTGGCTCCATTTTTGCCAACGGACCCATAGTGGGAACAGATCCCTCCGATCAGCGAGGATTCATTCTCCTTGGGCTCCGTTCACTGAGCCCAAGCGGAGAAGAAATCCGCTCCATTTCCCGGCCTCTGTGGGCAGTCTTTGGCCTTCACAAGGCCTGGGAAAAGAGGAGGAGCGCCCTACGGATCTCGGTGTGGCCCCCTCCCTTTCCATGCATCTGTGGAGGCTTGTCCTTCACAGATCCGGAAAAGAAGCAGACCAGGCCGCCTCCCTTGGCAGAGGAGAGTCCAAGCAGGTAGACGGTGCCTCGCTTCCATGATCGACGGCTCTTTCTTTCCCTGAATCGGTGTATCCGTCGGACGGGGGGGGGGGTGTACCCGGGGGCGGGGTCCCAAACCTTGGGGTGGGAGTTCCCGTGCAGACAACCACCCCAAACCCGGGGACAAGTCCCTGACACCCAGGTCGGGATAATGGCATCCTCTAATTCTACCCAACGTAAACATAATCACCAGAGGGATAAATATCTCTCCCTAATGAAAGCAGCACATTTTTTGTTTCCAATCTCAATCAGTAGACAACCACGAGCATGACCACTTGAATACAATTTTTCAAATTACCCACTGCAGACTTTAAGTAACAGTGGGCATTGGTGTAGGCTTATTCTTTCCAAATATGTTTTTTTGTCATATATATGTATGATTATTGCTACCTTTAGTATAGAACAACCGTTCTGGCCATTTGTAACTCTTAGCTGAGAAAACTGGTTCTTTCTCCTCTACACTTTTCCAAATGTGCTTAATAAAATTTTATTTTCCGTGTCATTGGACCCAATAGTCACAGATAGTTCATATACAACCCACTAGTATCAATGATCTCTTTTTTAGAATTTCAGTAGTAAAAATTTTGTGGGTTGTCTGAACACCAGCTATATAATGGCCTGCCAGCCGTTCTGCATAACCCTTATGCTAAGTCATTTCAAAATACATAATTAAAATCCTCTGTCTCCTTCAATTAAATTCAGAGGCAAATCTGGTGCTAATCACCATCTTCTCCTAGAATTCCCCATAACAGGCCATACAGCTACACATAAACAGCACGATTATAAATCGTTTAGTGTTTGCCAGTTAACCTCTTGGATATTCATTATAAATTGTGTAATGTCTTTAAGTAACATATTCGGCTTTTATAGACATGAAACCAATAAAATAGCAATCTTGTTAGTAGGCGATGCAGTACTAGACCAAGGTCTGAAATATTATGTTCCCACATCTTGGTTAACACATCATTTTTTAGCTCAGTGCACAATCCATAAGGCCGAGCTTCAAGAACCTTCTGAATTACTTTTCCTGGGTTGGTGGTTTCAATCTAAGCAAAATGAACCAGAACTGTAAATGTTTATGAGTTATGTTGCCAATTTACCATGTTTCGCGATTTGGAGTTTGCAGTCTTTGATGATATAACTAAAACTTGGTTCTACCTTTCTTAACTATAATATCAACTTCGGGTGTCTGACGTAAGGTTAATTAGATTGGGCCTAATATAAAAAGTCATCAGAGTGGGCCAGGGTATTTTCCTCAAGAGGGTGGGCAATGCAACTGGAGGCGAGCGTGTTTGTCTTTGTGATGGAAACTGACCAATTATAATAACAACATTGCTTTTTCGATAGCTTTTAGTTTCAATTGCGCCCGCTACCACATCTGGACCACAAGACGGGGAATGGTTATTTTAATAAGAAAGGCTCACTTTTTTAAACCTCCCTGTCCAGTACTGCTGTAGTGTAAAGCCATTCAAACCGGGCCAAGAGAGAACGAGCTCTCCCTAATTTAAGGGAGAGTCAATTTGGGATAAGATTTACATTTTTCTGCGGGTGAGGTTAACCCCGAATTTGGTTTGTTGGCCTTTTTTTTTATACTATATTTCTGGAAGGCAAGCAGTGCTCCACCAGCTGGCCTTCATATATCGCCACACATCTTTTGTTTGCATGGGCAATTTTGCGTCCAGTATCTAAATTGTGTCAGGCTGCAAAATAACCTAGCTCTAGAGAACCTAAAGTGCTGCAGTTTCGGTCTTTATTTCTATTCTGTTCCCAAGCTAGGATTGATCATGAATCAGCCAGGTGACAAATTTAATCAACCCTCCTGGATTTGTTAATTCAGTTTTGAGCGCAGTTATAGTTGGAGACATATTAACACCACATACTTGTCTCCCCGAGCTTACTAACTCCCCGCTGTCCACTTCTAATAACCTGTCATTTGGTTGTGCTTGCCAAGTTACTTGCCCAAATATTTTCCTTAGCCAAACTTGGATTGAATTTGGTCTAATGGGGTAAAGGATCTTTATAGGGGTCCCTATTTGGACTACCCAAAAAGTAATTGTGGTTTTACTTTAGCCAGAAAGATTTAATTGCACTGGAATAAACTGAGCTCCCTTAGTGAAGAAGGAACCTTTGGATGGGATTAGTCGACCTTTGAGCATTTTCGGGTGACATAGTCTAGTGAGCTCTTCTGCTCCCGTGTATTGAAACACAATCCTAATATTTAAAGAAGTTTGACCTGGTCAATAGTTTGCTCTCCTAGCCTCCATTTTCCTCTTTTTGGGTGTTTGTAAGAAAAGGATTTTAGTTTTGGGGGTAATTTATAGTTAATTTTCTTCCAATACAATAAGTAGCTAAGGAATTGAAAAAGCTCTTTTTAAAGACGGGCAATTGGGGGTCAAGGATGAAGCGCTGCATCATTGGCATATATAATACATAGGGTCTGTTTGCTATCTTGGGGGGGTGGTAATAAGGTTTGTTCAGAATGGAATTAAAGAAGTTATATAAGAATGAAAACAAAATTGGTGCCAAACACCACACCTGTCTTACTCCATTCTGGGACTTGAACTTCTTTGGATACATGTCCGTGATGACTGCATCTAACCCTCAGGAGGCGGTTTTTCCTGCAATTTACGAGCAGAGAAGAAGTCGTTATCAATCGTGCTGTTCATTAATTAGCCCACAGTCTGACTCTAGAAACAGTGTCAATGCCGATTTAAGTCTATAATGCTACGTACAGTGGTTCCCTTTGCTAGAAGTATTTCTTCAACTAGATGTTGCAAACCAAAGGCAGGATCTAGTATGGAGGACCCTTCCAGCCCTAAAACCCAGCTGTTCATCCTTCAGGATACCCTCTGTTTTCCAGCCAGTCCATTATTTTCCTTGCAAATGTGTTGCATGACAGGTTACTGATCTGCGAAGGAGACTAATAGGTCTAAAATTTGGGCAGGTCAGTCTTTCCCTTTGTTTTATATTGGAACTAGGGTTGGCAAGAACCCCAATCAGAATGAATTCCTCCCTGATCTATTCAAGGACCGTAAAAAGAGTGGATAACACAGGAACCCACCCAGTTTAATTGTTTGTAAGTAACTCACAGTAATAAGGTTCTGCACCGGGGGCTTTTGCAGGTTTAATTGGCTGATCAAGCTTTGAGTTCTAAATGTGAAACTGGGGAGCCAGAGGGGCAGAGTGGTAGCTTCTAACAATTGTCCTAGGTGGTGAGTCCTCGGTATTTCCATATATCCGAGCAAAATGATCTTCCCAGATGCTGGCTGTAATCTGAAACATGGAGTTTTGTACATTTTTAGGGAAGTATAGCGAAACCTCTTTCCAAAAGGAGTAGAATTCTTAATCCCTAGCGCTGTTTTTAGTCTGTCCCAGAGGCGTGAGCACCTCTTCTTTTTCCTCTTCTCGCTAGGAATTGTTTTATAATGCACCTTTTGCTTCATAAGGTCAGGCAGGGAAAATTTGATGGATTCAGTTTGTATGGTTTAAAATTGAATCTGTCAGTGAAAATGTCCACGCGCGTTTTCCAATCTGCACAAACAACTTCCCGGATCTTTTGTTTTAATTATATCTATTGACATCGGGTATTGTAGGATCAGATTAAAATGTTCTAAGTAAGCGGTTATTATTAAAGCCTAACAGTATATGGTATCCGCGTTGCCTTCTACGATATCGTTATAGAGACTTCCCACTGCATCGCTATCGAAAATTTTGTGAGGCGTCGGCTATGTGTGGAGACATTTAAGCCTGGGATATGAATTTAATCAGATTGAACCGGATTTTGGACAAACAGGCAGGAACAAGCAGTTTCGAAAGGCTTAAACTGAACTGCACCGGAAAGTGATCACTTTCAGGCCGACAGCATAAAAATTTTTGTTTGTATAAATGGAATTAGTTCTTGCGAGATTCCTTATAGTCCAATACTGAAGGTTATTGGCACATCCAAGGGGTGTATTCTGCCGGATTATCGTCAGGTGTGGGAGCCGTTCAAAAGGCTAGGTTAACTCCTCGGGAGAGCTTTTGGCCAGACACAGACCTCTGAAATCACAGACCGTAGCCTTAGACTGGGCGACGTAACAAGGGGTGGATAATTAAATGATGGTAAGAGTTGACAGTTAAATTTGGAAATAAGTAGCAGCATGTGCACCAAGTCTTGCTATTGAATCTCCCGCCAGAGAAGTTGGTTACCGGTAGTAGTGATAGTGAATGTTTTTTCAACAAAGCCTCTCAATTGTTCCACGACCTCTTTTATCGGTAACTCCCTGGCAAGGTGGTATCTAAACATGTATCAGGCATATAAGGTGATTCTTAAATTGGAGTACTATTGGCTAAGGCATAGTTTGGGTCTAAGGTGGCTAGTTTAAATATATGTGTTTTGTAAATGAGGTGGATATTAAAACCATCCTCCCAAAGCATTCCATGGCCTTTACCTGGTGTTTGCATCCAATCAAAGATTTATTAGCCCCATATCAGTGTTCTTCTGCTAAACCAGGTTTCCATGGAGCAAAATGATGTCATGTTTGTATAAAACCATGAAAGAAGGATCTTGCTTCTATATTCCATCCAGCAATATTCCAGAGATCAAGTTAATGAGGTGGGGGGCTGGTGATGTTAGTTTGCAGTACAGTTATATAGCAGTTGGCTTCGATGTCTTTTGTCCCGCTCGTATGCTGGATCGTCGCCTTTTCTTATTTATAGGCGTTGTTGAGTGTCTAGATGATGGTAACGGTGTTATTGGTTTGTCGAGCAGAAGTCATCTTACATTGGGGATGGTGTATTAGTGGGAAGGTATTATCAGCTGGACTAGTGAGGGGTGTCCTAAGGGGTGCCACACATCAGCGCGTCAGGGGTTCCCAGAGCAATCGGCAAGATCTTGTTGGGATCCGTTTTAGTGAAGTCAGTGATCAGATGCTGGGCAGGTGGAAGGTAACAGTTCATTGATGGATTTAGTTGGCAGACTGCTATAGATCTTAATGTGTGAATTAACATTTTCTAGCTTGTACAAGATGCAATTCTGTTCTGGTCTTCGGGAAGATGCGTTTAAAAAGTTGAATAATTTACTCTTCGGGCATCTATGCGCATAGCGGTGATTTTTGTTATTTCTGAAGGGGGGGGGGGGGGGGGGGGAGGGAAAAGGGGGGGGGGGGGGGGGAGGGGGAGGGGGGGGGGGGGGGGGGGGGAGGGGGGGGGGGGGGGGGGGGGGGGGGGGGGGGGGGGGGGGGGGGGGGGGGGGGGGGGGGGGGGGGGGGGGGGGGGGGGGGAGGGGGGGGGGGGGGGGGGGGGGGGGGGGGGGGGGGGGGGGGGGGGGGGGGGGGGGGGGGGGGGAGGGGGGGGGGGGGGGGGGGGGGGGGGGGGGGGAGGGGGGGGGGGGGGAGGGGTGGAGGGGGGGGGGGGGGGGGGGGGGGGGGGGGGGGGGGGGGGGGGGGGGGGGGGGGGGGGGGGGGGGGAGGGGGGGGGGGGGGGAGGGGGGGGGGGGGGGGGGAAGGGGGGGGGGGGGGGAGGGGGGGGGGGGGGGGGGGGGGGGGGGGGGGGGGGGGGGGGGGGGGGGGGGGGGGGGGGGGGGGGGGGGGGGGGGGGGGGGGGGGGGGGGGGGGGGAGGAGGGGGGGAGGGGGGGGGGGGGGGGGGGGGGGGGAGGGGGGAGGGAGGGGGGGGGGGGGAGGGGGGGGGGGGGAGGGGGGGGGGGGGGGGGGGGGGGGGGGGGGGGGGGGGGGGGGAGTGGGGGGGGGGGGGGGGGGGGGGGGGGGGGGGGGGGGGGGGGGGGAGGGGAGGGGGGGGGGGGGGGGGGGGGGGGGGGGGGGGGGGGGGGGGGGGGGAAGGGGGAAGGGGGGAGGGGGGGGGGGGGGGAGGGGGGGGGGGGGGGGGGGGGGGGGGGGGGGGGGGGGGGGGGGGGGGGGGGGGGGGGGGGGGGGGGGGGGGGGGGGGGGGGGGGGGGGGGGGGGGGGGGGGGGGGGGAGGGGGGGGGGGGGGGGAGGGGGGGGGGGGGGGGGGGGGGGGGGGGGGGGAGGGGGGGGAAGGGGAGGGGGGGGGGGGGGGGGGGGGGGGGGGGGGGGGGAGGGGGGGGGGGGGGGGGGGGGGGAGGGGGGGGGGGGGGGGGGGGAGGGGGGGGGGGGGGAAGGGGAGGGGGGGGGGGGGGGGGGGGGGGGGAGGGGGGGGGGGGGGGGGGGGGGAAGGAGGGGGGAGGGGGGGGGGGGGGGGGGGAGGGGGGGGGGGGGGGGGGGGGGGGGGGGGGGGAGGGGGGGAGGGGGGGGGGGGGGGGGGGGGGGGGGGGGGGGGGGGAGGGGGGGGGGGGGGGGGGGGGGGGGGGGGGGGGAGAGGGGGGGGAGGAAGGGGGGGGGGGAGGGGGAGGGGGGGTTCTGTTATTGTTCCTCTCTGCTGGGGTAACTCCTCTACTATTCCGTCCTCCCGTTTCATCGTGTTGGTTTTCAAGGCAGTGGTCGGCCATTGCGTTGTGTACATAGTATTCTCGTTGGGAAATGATTGCCCAAATCTGATTTAAACAGCCCTGTTGTTGTCAAAAATCACAAGTTGGGACAAAATGAGTTTCCTAAAATGTCCAGTCCACAATGTCTCAATGCGTAACCATTCCAAGATGGCAGCCAGAAACATTTCAATGGAGCTCACCGGCGTCACAGCCCCCTTTCGTGTCGTATAAGGGCAGACAGTGATTGGAGTGTCTCATTCTTGTTATTATCGCCATCTGCCCATTGTTATATGAATTAATTTACTATTTGCAAACCAATCTTATTTTCCTGCATGATTAAATTATACTTTGCGTATATACCTTTTGTAGTGGATTTGGCGTTTCACCAGTTTAATATAGCTGTGAAGTATTTGGATTTGGGGCGATCGATTGCTTCCTTTGCATTCTCTATATTTGGGGGTTTGTTTAGGTGTAGGCTTAGCATTTAAGATTGTCTCTAGTCAAGTCTTCTGGTCCATCCCATTCGATTTTCGGATTTATATCGTGTCAGTGTGTTACAAAAATTTGCAATTACTGTTTTAGCCGTTAATAGACAGTGTCTTAGCTACCAATTCCACAGTCTGTCTTGCACACAAATCTTTTGTAACATTGACTAACTGTGACTTTATGTGCAATGCTTTCACTTAAAACAGTGCAGTTTTCCTCTTCGGGGTGCACAGTGGGAGTAGGGGGGAACTTAAAAATGAATTTGGAAAGTTTGTAATCATATAGAAGTATCATCTATATCTTTAAGTAATAGCAGATCTTCCATTTTCAATTGTTTGAGAGTGGAATGCTGCTTGTCACAATGTCTTGAGCTTTCCTAATTTCCCCCTCTAGGTTTTTATCGTAATATTCTGTGTCTCTCTTAGGTTTTGACATGGTCAGTTCCTGTGGTGTGCTTTCCTCTTCCTTTTGAGATTACTGTTTCATTGTCATCCTTCCTACCAGTGGTTTTATTTGGTGGTGGAACACTGGGGCTTGGAGGCACCTGGTGGAGTGGCCTCCTGCCCTTTCTCCTCTCGGCCACCGAGCAAGGACTAGGGGACGCTGGGGCTTTTTGGGCCCTGGTTGGTGTGTCGCCGCCGCCGCCAAAAAGCAGGGGATGGTGTGGGGCCTTTTGAAGACCCTCCAGCTGGTTCTCCCTTCCTCCGTTCCTGCTGTTGCTGCTGGCTGCTGCTACTGCGCCGCCGCCAAAAAGCAGGGGACCAATGTGGGGGAGCCTTTTGAAGGCCCTCAGCTGGTCCTGGCCTCCTTCCTGCTGTTTGCTGCTGGCTGCTGCTACTTGCGCCGCCGCCAAAAAAGCAGGGGATGGTGGGGGCCTTTTGAAGCCTCAGGCTGGTCTCTCTCTTCACTGCTGTTGGCTGCTGCTGCTATTTAACTGGCGCCGCCGCCCCGAAGTAAGCAGGGGATGGTGGGGCCTTTTTGAAGCCTGCAGGCTGGTCTCCTCCTTGCCCTCTGTTTGCTGCCTGGCTGCTGCTACATGCGCCGCCGCCAAAAAGCAGGGGAGATGTGGGGGCCTTTGAAAGGGCCTCAGCTGGGCTCTCCTGCCTTCACTGCTTTGTGCTGCTGCTGCTGTGACTTACGTGCGCCGCACGCACGAGAAGTCAGGGGCTAGGGTGGGGGCCTTTTTGAAGCCTCAGCGTTGGTCTCCTCACTTCTGCTGTTGCTGCCTGCTGCAAATTCAAAGGCAAATAATATAGTAGTCAGGCCGTCATCCTGGACGTACTCTATTCCAGGTTTTGGACGCACCTCACTTTGTTTTTTAAAAGGAAACGGATATTACAACAAGTTTAGAAGCGCAGGTTTTTCAGTGAAGGTCAAACTGAGATTATCCAGTACAGTCAGTATGGGAGATCAAAAGAGGGAAAGTTAAGGGAGCTGGGTATGATAGAGCACTAGTGACAGCTAGGAGATGTTACATTGATTGGGACATGCTTTGAAGCGGCCTCCCACAGAGGACACGGCTGCTGGTTTGTTTTTCTGTTGCCTGGTGACGGTCGAGAACCAAGGCTTTTATATGTTTTATACAGTACCTGGAGACATAGATTGTTGATTGGGCACTAAGATGGAACCTATGGCCTGGTTACAGACACGCCAAATAGAAAAGCTGCTTCGAGTTACAGTGGAGGTAGTGGTGTTGTCAATGATGCATGTGTCTTAAGAGTGCCAGGAAAGACCACACCAAATGCCATGCTCCGATCCCTATAGGGCGGAGCTATGCCTTTGGTGCAACTCGTCTGGACTCTTCAGGAAGCATTGCATCATTGAAACACCATACCTCCACTGTGACAAATCGAAGCAGCTTTATTTTGGCTGTCTAGTAACAGGCCTTTGTTGAAGATAGTAGGCAGTTCAGCAAATGGAACCCCAATTAACTCAGCAGAGTTGGATGAAGTCTCATTCTATGGGATGTCTTCAAAAGAGTCTGCGCACTGGCTACCCTGCTGAGCATGCTCTAGATGAAGGGTTCGTACATTGGAGTGGGGGGTTGAACTAGCTAGGGACTATGAGTTCCCTTCACAACTCTGATGTAGTCTCAGAGCTGGTGATTTTTATTATTTGTGTCTAATCCATAGTTTATCAACTCCACTAATGAGGTTTCTTGATAGTGTACCAAGCTTCCACTGCCCAAGTGAAATACCTTTTTTAGTAAGGTTATGAAATGTTCTTACACATTGAATTAATGTCAACATCTTATGGTCAGATTTGGCATATATCGTTACCAGAATAAGCATTTACTTCTAGACTCCACACATCTGTTTCAGTTTTAAGATTCCATCCCTGACAGTATACCACGTTTTGATGTTGTGACAAGCTCCCTAATCCACATGTCTTGAAGAACTGCCCAATTTATCCATTGATGTGATGTTTTGTTCATTCCACGGCTTGCATGCTGTCTTATCATCCATCCCCACTAGAGCAATAGAGCAATGCATGTCTTCAATTCTGTAATGTCAGGAGTTTCCATACTTCAACATCAGTAGAGTTTCCCCCTTGTCCAAACATGAATAGCATTATTCCTCTATTTGTTTTATCATATATGTGTTAAAGGAGGCTTTCTTTGAGGAGCAGTTCAAAAGTTTCTAGTACCATACTACTTCATTGATTGTATCCTTCTTTGTCCCGAGTGTTTCTCAGTGATCTCTCGCTGGCTGTTCTATGGTGACTTGGGCTATTATAATATACACACACACATGACACACCCACAAACGGCCATAGGCTGAAACTCAACAACATTATCACCTCCAGAATTTTGAGCAATGTCTGCATGTTTTGTTGCATTTATTTCAAACCCAATCAGGTCTCATGGGAAGAACTGATAAGGCAGAACTGGGTGTAGAATTTAATTTAAGATTATATACTCTTGAACTGTAGAAAGCCAACAGTAGCTGATTTCGTTATGGAAACAATGCAGGCTTCCCTAAGTGTACTTTGAAGGAGAATCTCTCTCATGTTGCACTGTTCCTCCCCTAGCCCATAGTCAGAAATGCTGGTGTGCCTCCTTGTTCCTCTGATCTTTTGGTGTCATCATCCAGTACAACCTTTTTTATCCATTGTTTCAGGGTAGAAGTGGCTGCTCTCATTGGCATTACAAAGAAACTTTTCAGCTGTTTCCCCCCCCTGACTTGTTTCATTCGTTTATCTTCAAAGATGTATTGCTTTATGCTCTGTATACCTGCTTGTTCAGTGAGATCAGACTCCCCTCCCCTTTTTGTTTTGTATAATTCCACATTTCAAGGAAGAAATTTGCTAATATAGTTGTGTGCTAAACGGAATCTCTGTTATATTAAAATTTGGGCCATATTGTGTATAACTCTGGTTATTCTGTGTAATTAATGGCATATAAAAACTTTAAAAATATAATATTAAGTATATATAAAACCAGAAACATGGATTTCAAATGGTCATTAAGTGTGATGGAACTGATTATCTTCCCAAATTACCTTGATATATCACTTTGTTAAATGCTGGCTACTTTATGATGTTGAACCTTGCGTATGGCCATGATGCATGGCTCTGTTATAGCATTGCTTTTTAACAACCCCCTGGGAACAACAGTGTCTCTGCATTTTTTCTTGCTGTAACCTATTAAGCCACCCAAAGACGGTACCAAAGAGGATAAACATTCTATGCAAAATTGTAATGCAGGGCTTGCTTGTTGCTAGGGCATCCTTAAAAGTATGGCCCTGTAGACTGATTTAATACATACTTGTTTGGTTCAAATTTTATTCTGTTTTTTGTTATGACAGCAACATTTTTTCTCCAGAAACGTTCACACTATATTTTCAGTTCAAGATAACTATTGTGGACCTGGAATAGGAGGCCGCATGAAGCCCCAGATTTAAACACTCTACTAAGTAGAGTTTACTGAAGAAGAATCTACTTCAATAAGGTTAGACTTCACTTAAAATTAAGGATCAGGCTTTTAGGGATGCTTCTTTTTCCAGAATTGCGTCACGTGAAGCCCAGGATGGTGGAATCGTGGATTTTGTTAAATGGTTAATATTTTTTATTCTTGTATGTAAAATGATTTTATTGCTTTATTGGGTGCTCTGGACACATAATTCAATGACACTATATACATTTTAAATGTAACATAAAAGATAGTATTTTGGCCACAATAGTTTTCTGCCAGAGTTTCTCTTGTGCTGAATGATATAATTCTGTTATGTCCACACTGGAAGCAAAACAAGTGCACTGTTTGAAATGTCTGTCATTAATTTTTCTGTTCTGTTGGCTAATGTAAGTTTTAACTTTTGTGGTAAAATGGGTCTTAACCTGAATTACTTTTCTCTTTTCAGTTTTTCCTCTACAGAATGGGAATGTTGCCATAGTAACTGGAGGCACTAAAGGAATTGGTTACCATACTGTGAAGCATTTGGCAAGACTTGGCATGCACGTTATAATAGGTATTGTTGTTATGTTTATATAAATATTGATTAGCAATGTGATTTAATTTCATTATAGTGGTTAAATTTGCATACATTATAAGTATTTTGCACTTTGCAAGTGCTCTCAGAAATAGGTCACCTTGAGGGAGAAGGAGTTGGATTGGCTCACCCAGCAGAAGTAAAATACAGTGAAACCTAGCTCCATCAGCATTGCCTTAAAGTTACAGCTCTTGACCAGGTTTGAGAGTGCTGTGACAGGAAAGAGGTACTTTTGGGGGTATTATTTTTTAATTGAGAGTTTTCCAATAGACTAAAATTCTACAAACACACAACGATATAGAACAGAGAGAGGAAAAATGAAAAAAAAAAAAACCAAGCAAAGAAAAAGAGAACAGAGAATAAAGAATAAGGATTAAAACATAGAAAAAGAGATGACTTCATTCTTCCTTTTGGCAATTATATAACATCTATATTATATCAACCCCTCAAAATAAAAACCAATAGCTACATGTTAATTAATTTGATTTGCCAGGTGCAAGGTTCTAACATGAGGTACTTTGGCAAGGAAAAACATTGATCTATATATAGAAGCTGCTGCTGTTGTTGCTGTTGTTGTTGCTGTTCCTCTTCCTTCTCTTCCTCTTCCTCTTTTTTGGTTGTTTCATCTTCATTTTCTTGACATTTGGAATGTTGAAAGTATCTGATGGATGGTGTGGACTCTTATTAAACTGTAGCTTGTCTTCCCTGAATGGTATTGGGATTTATGATAAAATAATTGTTGAAGAAGTATGTTAAGTACATTTTATCGAGGCATTCACTCTTGATTTAATCATCCCCATACTACAGGACTTTCAAGGCAGATCTGAAAAAAAATTACCAATCTCTGCTGCTTGATGATTCAGATATACAAGTAACAGAGATGGTCTCCAGATTCTGTGCCTCTGCTATTATTACCCATGGACACATTTTAGATGATAAAATTTAAGATTTTTAGATTAGGTTTTTTAAGGATCTTTAGATTTAGTATGCCTAAAAGATTTTTTACTGAAGTGATTTTAATTACCCTTATGTTAATATTTGGGAATTAATTGTAAACCTTTTCAGTCATGAATCATATATATATGCACATGTGTATATGTATGTACACACATATATGTATGCATGTTTTATAAGTTTTATGCTTTTTTGAATTTTATGAATTTTTGCTGTAACTAATTGGACTTTATATTTTGGTCTTTTATCATAAATAAATAAATGATGATGAATGATGAGGATGTTAAATTACAGGAGGCATGAGACTAGCTGACACAATCCTCGTGTGTGTGTGTGTGTGTGTGTGTGTGTAATACATAATTTTCAGGAATATAGTAGAAAATTATTGCATACAGAGAAATGCTTTCTACCAATTCTTATACAAAGAATTGCTCTCATTAGTTATTCAGATGTTTGCAGATAACTGCATATTGAAATTTGTCTTTTGATGTACTCTTTTGAGCTTTGTACTGTTCTGACTGGGTTACAGTTGTGTGGGTTTTTGTGTTTTGTCTTTATCTCTTAAAAAATTCTTGACTTTATTTGTGCTGGGCTAGAACTACTTTTCTGATATACCTCAGTGTCCTCCTTTCTGTAACTTGAATGGATTTCTTTAAATCCCATAATGATCTACAGAGCCTTCCTATTTGTGGTGAACAGTATGTCTGAGTGAAGGAAGTATATGTGATTAATGTGTTATCTTGACCATCTTCCAGTTGCCACAAAACTGGTTCTTTACTCTGACAAGAGTTAATATATGCAATTTGGTTCCATTGACTTGCATGATTCATTCCAGAGTGATATTATTCTTTCCTATTGGCTGTACGCATAGGAGTTAAGAACAAGACTGAGGAATTTGAAAAGGCCAGTTATAGATTGTATCATCTCACTGGCCATTAGTTTCCTTGAAGCTTGTTATGGAATTAAGTATAAAAACATCAATTTCAGCGTTTGTCCCTATTTTGAATTAAATACTTGGCAGAATCCTATGATGGGTCAGGTAATCACATTTAGGTATTCATTTAAAATGCTTGTTGAAATGTCATCTGTTAGCAGCATCCCACGCTGAATTGTCATGTTAGTTCTTTAAATATGTCTGGTTAAAAAAGAAGAAGAAGTAGGTGGTTTGACTTCGTGTCTGTTTTGATTAGTTTGTCAGTAGTCTGAAAATTCTCAGTCTCAGTGACTTAGGTAAACAAAATTTCTCTTTTTCTTCTTGTTAATATTGAACCTGGCAGGCTGTATAATCTTATAGGCAATACATGTCTCCTAAATGTTCTGATACAGTGTTTCTTCCTGCGCCTGCATGTCACGAAAGAAAAATGTGTTTTGTTTTTTAAAAAATCTTCCCCCAGTTATGTAGCATAGCAAATCGAAAGAATTTGGCATTTCATATGCATTGGGTGATCCTATGTAACTACGGCCAAGTATTCTTGACAAGGCTTTAACTTAGAAATAATTATATGCACACACTGCCTAAGCTATATACAGTACTGGTAAATAGTGGAATTGACCGTTGTTAAGATTTTGGGTTTTCACTTTGGTTTTTAGCATCTTGCTAGAGTGCAGTTTTTCATTTATCACCCAAATGCTCTAACGAAAGAGATCATTAAAATAAATAATGATGCTACGGAATGTTGATAACAATACAGTAGTAGTTGCTTGGTGAAATAACCTGGAAGGTACACTGAGAAAAAGAGAGAGTTGGATTTGGTTTCTGTGATGAGGAACTATTTTGTACAACTAAGGTTTAAACAAGGATGCCACAGTGCCCCAGATTATGAAGGTTTTTGTTTGTTTTATGGAGACCTCAGCATTAAATCATAAGGGTCTCTTCAGTCCGAGTTGGGTCTTGTTTTTGTTTTTTGTCATCCGGTTGCTTTCTTTTCTTAGAGCTTATCTATATGGCAATAAACCAAAAGTAAAATGGATACTGCATTACTCAACATCTAGAGAACCTTATCATTGTTCAGTTTGTTTTCCTTCGATCTCCTTCCTGGATGTACTATCCTTGTTATTGATGTTTCAGAAATAACATTTAGGTCAGGACCCAAGGAACTTGTTTTATATAGTTCTGATTGCCCAAGAGTGTTTGTTTCTGCAGTTGTAGCACACACACTGCACTGCCATGTGAAAAGCTGTTCTGGGAACCTCAAAAGCCTCTTAAAAGCATAATATGCATGGGGGACCACTCTTCAAAGGGAAAAAAAGGGCATCAACCCCCACCCCGGATTTACCCAGAACATTGGCTGGATCTAATGCAGCCCTTGGAACCTGGATCTTAAATTTTGTGGACTCATAAAAATGGAAATTTCTCTTTGGTTGGTAGATTGGTTACTTCTTTAGTTATGTATTGGAAAGATTTTAAAAACTTACCTTTTCAGCCAGAAAAAACTCTGGAAGATGTTCCTAGCATCTACTGTACTGACTCAGTGAAAATGGCCAAAGATTAGAAGATAGTTAATGGGTTTGTGTATTCCTCCCCCCCCCCTTTTTTTTTTTTTTTTTTTTTTTTTTTTGTTAGCATGAAATTCTCATTCTTGTTCTATGTACTTATAAACTTCTATCCTGTAAGCAAATTTTGCAAACCCAATTTGGGGAGATGAGTATTAGTTATACTATGTATCAGTGCAAACATAATGGTTCAGGAAGCAGTAAAGGTTGAGCACCCCTAATCCAGAAATCTGAAATCCAAAAAAACTCCAAAAAATGTAACTTTTTGTCACCAACTGCCCACTTCTGCCTCCAAAGCGATGGATGCTGTATTCCTACTCATTCATCTTTCAGTTCTTCAGTCTCTCTCCAGCCTCACATGTTATACACAACACAAGTACCTCATGAAGAGATGAATGTGCAGGAGTGTCACAGCTGCTGGCTCAAAGGCTGAAGTGGGCAGCTGTTGACAAAAAGAGTTGAGAATGAAGAGAGATTGAATATTTGTGAAATGGTGCAAATCCAAGTCTAGTGCGTGGTGAGAATCCATGTGTTCTACCATTTTACAGATCCTCACCACTTTCTCCAGCCTCACAAATACAGTATAGGTATGACTATGCTACTTGTGTATTCCAAAATCTGAAGGGAAAAAAAATCCCAACTCTGGAATGCTTCTGGTCCTAACCATTTTTGATAAGGGATACTCACCTGTAGCATTAAAAAGAAAATTCAGATAAGAAGAAGAGAAAGATGCTTCTGAGTTTACATCTCATTCCTAATCTCTTAACCAAACCAACCAAACAAACAAGCTTCATTTATATACCGCTTCATACTGCCTAAGCAGTGTCTAAGCAGTTTAGAACTGTAAGCTAATTTGCCGCCAACAATTTGGGTACTAATTTTAGCAACCTCCTCGGAAGAATGCAAGCCTGAGTCGAGCTTGAGCCCTTTTGCTGGTCTTGAACTCGCAACCTTATGGTTTTGAGTGAGTGGCTGCAGTACAGGCATTTAACCACTGCACCACGGTTAACCTCATTCCTAATCTTTAAACCATAGTTAAAAGAGGCATAACATTACTTCTGTGCCACAGTACTGAAGTAGTACTATTCCACACTCTGATCATACAAGAAAGGAAGTAACAGAACCTTTCCCTCCAAACCAAAACAGTCATGCTTTGGAAACATTTTCCAATATTTTATCTTCTTTTGAAGTGTATAGTCTGGTGCATATTTGAGATGCAGTCTTTTTTCAGAGGATCATTCTCCTTCTGTCATAAAAAGAACACTGTTGAACACAAATGTATGCGTTATAGAGGGTATATTTATATGTGTGTGTATATCTCTATTGAGATAAAATATTGATATATTTTAGTGATATGTACAATATAGATAGATTGTTGAGGAGATATTTAGATACATTATTTCTTTAAAACCGGCCAAGAAGGAAATGGTTGGGGTTTTAAACAAATAAACTCCAAATACAGTACACAATTTTTCTATGCAATAAATTACCTGATTAAAATTAATATTATTGAGAATGGTGAAGTCTTTAATAACCATTTTCATTTTGCACAAGCTGGTGGAAGAGAACTGGGAGGATCAGATGAAAGTATTGCAGGGATTGTCATACAGGTTTCTCACCTTCTTTCTCTCTCCTCCTACCCACACTAGGAGTATGCATTTAGTAGTATGACCGATCAGACATTAATTCCCTGCTGTAGAAAATCACTTAGGCAGAAAAGGAAATGAGATTTGATCTCATGCCCATCACTTCTTTTAAAGAGAACTCTGTGGATATGTCAATTTTACTGGAGGGTTTGTTTGGTGACACTGCATTTATTTCTAGAGATTAGGCTCAAACTGGGTATTTTTTTTCTATGTAGTCCCAGATTATTTCTATAGGAAACATAAATAATATTGGAGTTCTCTTTCTCGTTCTTCCTTACTATCTTCGTCCTCTATTTTTCATGGCCAAAGTAAAAGGAAATCAGCCTGTCAGTGCACATACAAGTGAAAAGCTGATCTAATAGATGCATGGCTGGCTTTTTTAAGTCCATGAAGATTTTCACACCAGTGCTTATCATGGGATAAGTGCTGGTAAAATGCTCACAAAACTTCAGGGAAACACGTGTATGTGAAAGCCTGATGTGCTTCTGAAACATCAGGGAATTGTCCCCTCGCCTCTAGCGTCCTTGAATCATTTGCAGAGCAGCAATTTCCTATGAACAGAAACTTTGCTATCATAGGAAATTGTTGCGCCGCAAAAAAATTAAGGACGCTAGAGGCGAGAGGACGATTTCAGATGTGCATTAGGCTTTCACACACATGCTTCCCTGATGTTGTACTGGTGTTTTAACTGTGCTTACCCCACAGTAAGTGCTGGTGTGAAAATCTTAAATGTTCCTACTTTTAAAATCTTGTAAGACTGCACGTCTGAAATAGTTACATAAGCTTTTAATGGTATTTGAGGAGAAAGAAGAAATAGAAAACTATTGTAAATATTTTGTTTACAGAGACTGATATTGTTGTATAATGCCCATGTACAAAGAGATTTTTTAAAAGCTTATGGCAGGTCAATGAATTATGGTTATGAAAGGTTTTGAAGTGAGAGATTGGAGATAGCCATTGGCTTGGATGATATCCAACCCATGATGAACACTTGGCTGTATTCCATCCACACTATAGTGTGAGTCAGTTTCATCCTATACTGTGATTTGGATTGTGGCTGCATATGTCTGATAGGTAGGAAATGCCTCTCATGCCCTGAGTGGATGACATTTGCTGCATGTAAATCATGCTATACTTGATATCACCCTATTCTCTGAGTGTGGGCACAACTAGGCACCCATGCGGCAACCATAGATATTGACAGCAGATTTCACTTAGCTCTTCCTTCTTGTGGACTGGTTCATTTTATTCATTTTGATGTTTTAATTGGATCTTTCTTTCCTGCAAAATGAAGGGGAAACCTGTGGCTCCTGCTCTAGTCAAATGTAACAAAATATTAACACACACTAAAACATTTTAGTCTTGTACATCTGTCATTTTGCAGATATGTTTCAAGTCCATTCCCCCTGCCCCCTGCTTTTTTTTTTACATATTTAGAAAATATATTACAGAGATGAGCATACATAACATACTACTGTAGTTGTAATATAGAAACTGTGAAAAATGCAAAATAGAAACATCACAAGAAATGGGAACTAACCAGAATTGTTTAGAATTGAAATAGAAGAGTACTGACCCATGATAGCTTAGACCTCATATGACAGTGTTAAAAATAAGAACGTGAAAAAAAAATATCACACTTATACCAGGACTGGGCAATGTGTGGCCTTGGACTAAATGTTGGGATAAAACTCCCATCAGCCTTGGCCAGCATGGTTAACAGTGGAGGATGATGGGAGTTATACTTCAACAACATCTTAAGGGCCACAAATTACACACTACTAATTTATATTACTGTATAAAAATAATGGGGAAGAAAGGATACCTGAAGTTCTGTCCAAAGAAAAAAGGGGCCTCCTTTCAAAGTAATACTAATTTATGTAATTAAACTGTAGTTTGAATTCAGCATAGCCTGATAATAACTTGCATGTATTTGTAAGCCCTGGAGAAATGTGGCTTTTTTTCTTATGAATCTTATGAATGTTAACATTTTTTATACACTTTGATTATTAAAAGTATGAAATTAGATTATTTTTTAAGGTACAATACTTTTAAATTACCTTTTATTTTCAACCTGGTATCTGTGTCTTTAGAAGCTGTCATAGTAGTGTATTTTATACTTTTCCTGTTGAAGGTGTCTTTCTCAGGGAGGTGTACAAAGGTTTCCATTAGAAATGCATTTCATTTTATTAATGCAAGAGAGAAAGAAAATGGGTTTTATTGCCTATTCTCATTGTATTTTCTGGCTTAATTATGTGATTGTGGTGATATTTAACCTCAAACATATATTTGTGTTGTTGAGATTAATATCAGATTTCATTCAAAGATATCAACCATCTAGAGAGATACTAAACTTTCAAGCAAAAACAGAGTTAGATGGATTTGCGTTAAATCAAGGGCCTAATTTTCACTCAGTCACATATATTTTAATTACATCTTTTGTTAATATCTTTTCCTAGCATTAATTCTGCTTCATTTAATAATAATAATCTAAAATATAATAATATTTATTTGTCTACCGCACCTCTGGCAAACCAATCCAGGCGGTTAACAACAGGAAAATATAAAATATGACAATTAAAAACACTTTATCCCTCCCCCCCTTAGACAGTATTTAAACAGTATAAGATATAAAACACAATATCAAGCATAAAACAACCGCAATTAAAAACTAAAAACCCCTGATATCCCTCTGTTGATCCATCACTAAGATGGGGCCACGGGAGGAATGAGGGAATCAGGGAACCTGGGAACCTGGGCCGGGATGGTTAATCTGGAAAGGCCTGCCGGAAGAGATCCGTCTTGACCACTTTTTTAAAGCTGTCTAATGATGTTATCTGACGGATCTCATCTGGCAGGTCGTTCCAGAGTTTGGGGGCGACAGCAGAGAACGCCCTCTGGGAGGTCGCTGCAAGCCTAGATTTTAGAGGCTGTAGTAAGTTCCTCCCAGAGGACCGGAGAGCGCGGGGAGGATTGTACGGGAGGAGGCGGTCCCTAAGATACTTTACTCAGACTTTTATCATAAGATTTAACTATTGATTTTTTTGCAGAAATAAGTGTTGTATTATATGTTTATATTGCGATATATTGACATATATTTTTAACATCTTTTCTCTATTGTTTTGTTTTTATATCAGCTGGTAATAATGAAGATGAAGGCCAAGAAACTGTGATGAAAATAAAAGAAGAAATTTTGAATGCAAAAGGTACTTCTATATGTCTTTGTCTGTTATGCCAAAACAAATACTCTCAGCTATGGAGTTTTCCCTTGAGCTGCATGTCTATATTTTTCAGTTCAGTCTAGCTTCTTGTGCACATCTGCTTCATAAACACGTATTTCAACTCAGTACAATAATATTTACGACCCGGACCTCTGATCTTAGGTAGCAAAGCAATGCAATTCCTTTGCGTGAGACTTTGAAATAGTCTTTGCTAGCAAAAACTGGCTTTTGTTGTTGTTAACTGCCCTCACTCAAGTTGCCCTCAACTCATGGCGACCCTGTGGATGAGACATCTTCAAGATCCCCTATCCTCCACTTTTCTGCTTAGGTCCTGTAGTTTTATAACTGTGACCTCTCTGATTGAGTCTGTTTCTCTTTCTACTACCCTTTCCTCTCTTTCTACCACCCTCAATCTTTCCTAGCATTATTGTCTTTTCTAATGAGTTATACCTTTTCATGATGTGTCTGAAGTATGACAGCCTCAATTTAGTCATCTTGGCTTCCAGGGAGAGTTTAGGCTTGATCTGTTCAAGGACCCATTTGTCTTTTTGGCTGTCCACTATTCTCAGCATTCTTCTCCAGCATCACATCTCAAATGAGTAGATTTTCTTCTTGCTTGTTTTCTTCACTGTCCAGCTCTCACATCCGTACATGGTGATGAGGAATACAATTGATTGGACAATTCTAACTTCAATGTTCAGTTGTCTGTCTTTACTCTTTGGGATCCTATTTAGTCCTTTAATGACTGCACTTTCCTTTCCTAGTACTATTTCTTGACTGCAGTCTCTGTTGTAATCAATGTTTGATTCAAGACATGGAGAATCTTTAACAATTTCTATTTCTTTATTGTCTAGGCTGAATTTATGTAGATTCAGCCTAGACAATATTGGTGATTATTTTTGTTTTCTTTATGTTTAGCATTAAGCTTGCTTTTGTGCTTTTTTCTTTGACCTTCCTTAGTAATTCCAAGCCTATAATATTTTCCATTAGTAGTATGGTGTCATCCACATATCTAGAGTGTTGATGTTCCTTCCAGAACTCTTTGTTCTTCTCGGTTTAAACTGCTTTTCGAAGTATGTTTTACGCATACAAGTTGAACAAATAGGGTAATAGAATGCAGACTTACCTGACCATCTTGCCAATTGAGAACCATTATGTTTTTCCATATTCTGTTCTAACAGTAGTTTCTTTTTCTGAGTACAGAATTCTTATCAGGACTATCAACTGTTGTGGCACTTCCATTAAAACATAGAACATTCCATAGCTTTTGATGATCTATGCAGTCAATGGCTTTATTATAATCTATAAAGCACATGCTGATTTTCTCCTGAAATTCCTTGATGTACTACATAACTACCTTATGTTTACAGTGTGGTCCATAGTGCCGCTTCCTTTCCTGAATCCCTCTTGCACCTCTGGGATTTCTCTCTCTAAGTATGATTGGAGTCTATTAAGGTCATCACACAGGCCCTTTAGAACGGTCCCGACACGGAACGAAAGGGGGCAGGAACGGAGTGGAATGGGCAAAGGATGCATATTACCACACGTTGGAATACCACCACCAGCGGACGTGCCCGTTCTGTTCCAAATCAGTCCTTCAGAGGCCAATTTTCAGGAACTGTCAGAAGCATTCTTGAAAATCGGTGTCTGGGGGGTGGATTTTGAACAGAATGGGCACTTCTGGTGGCGGCGGTGGCATTTCAGCATGCGGTAATATGGACATACTTTGCCCATTCCGCTCCGTTTCCGCCCCCTTTTGGTCCATGCCAGGCCTGTTCTAAAGGGTCCATGCGATGATTTTATATGCTGGAAAATTTAGAGTATGATTTTACTTGCCTGGGAAATTAATGCTATGGTCCTATAGTTGCTGTAGTCCTTTCTGTCTCCTTTTTTTGTGGATGAGGATGTATATTGATCGTTTCCAGTCTGTTGGCCATCGTTTTGTTTTCCATGTTTGTTGGCATGTTTTGGTTAACACTAGAGCTGATTCTGTCTGTATGAATTGTAGCAATTTAATTGGTACATCATTTCTTCCTGGTGATTTATTATTTCCAAGTTCCAGTTTTTCTTAGCACAGCTTTCACCTCACTTTGTAGAATTTGCAGTTCATCTTCATATGGTTCTTCATTTCATGTGTCATTCATTTTTCCATTTCTTTTATACAGTGGGCCCTTCCTTTATGCGGGGGAACCGTTCCGGACCCCTCGCGTAAGGGAAAAAGCATGTATGCTCAAGCCCCAATAGAAGTAATGGGGCTTGTGTCCACAGAGCAGCATGGGGTACATGGCATGGGCACATGCCCCATTACTTCTTCTGGGGCGCAAGAGGGTTTTTTTCAGAGCACTCCCGCATATGACACGAGCGCATTGTATAACTTTTGTGTATTGCTTCCATCATTATTTTAATTCCTCTTGATCTTGTAGTATATTCCTCTTCCTTTAATACAATATTCTGGTCCTTACTTTGAACTCCCTTTGGATTTCCAGATCTTGTGGGAGAGATCTCTTCTTCTTCCTATTTCGTTGTTATCTTCTATATCTCCGCACTGATCATTATAGTAGTTCTCTGTTCAATAGTCATTGAACAATTGCATTCATGCTTCTGGTTTTGTTCCTTTCTTTATTTGGCAACCAATAGTTTCTTCCTTCCTTGATTATGTCTTTGGCTTCTTGTAGTTCTTCTGATTCTTGGTTAATTATATTGTAAGCCACCTTGGGTCCCTTTTTGGGAGAAAGGTGGGATAGAAATAAAATAATATAAATAATTATTAATAAATTGTATATAAATAAGTAATATAAATAAATAATGCTTAATAGTGCAAATATATTTCTTACATTGTTTTTAAATTCTGTTCAGATATTGTTCAGATCATATTTTAGTATGATGGCTGTTTTTGTTTTCTTTTATAGCTTTACTCTTAATTTCTGCCTGGTCTAGTTTTTTCTGCCAGAATAGAATGTCTCCATCTTCTACTTCCAGTTATATAGTCTATCTGAATTTTGTGTTGACCATCTGGCTATGATGGTGTGTATGTCTCCTTTATAGATACACCAAGAAGTTATTTGCAGTTAATAGCTTCCTGCCATGGTAAAACTGACATTACAGGCTTAATCATATCTCTGGTCTGAGACAACATAACAATTTCTATACCCCTTATCAGTGAACTAATACTCCCTAAGTGGTTTACAGTGTGTAAGCCAATTGCCTCCAACCAGCTAGGTATTCGTTTAACTGACCTACAAAAGGATGGAAGACTGAGTGGACCCTGAAAACCTGCCTGGGATTGAACTCACAATTGTGTGGCTGCAGTACTGGCATTTAACCACTGCACCACCAGGGCTCCCTTAATTAATTTGCTTTCCCCCCTTCACTACTCAGGAACTGACTTAAAAAAGAGATTTTAGGATTGTGCAGATAGATCAGTACAAATATCAGCCCAGTGTATAAACTGTGTTTAAAAAGAAAGGCAAGTTCTATTTTAAATGTGATTCAAAAATGACCTGAAAACAAAACTGCCTTCATCACACTGTACTTATGCAAAATCTTTCCTGAGACTACACTTAGAATACTATACTGTACCTTCCTCACCAAAAAAGGGATTTTGCCGTGGTACAGACTGACCCTTCAGGAGCGGCCTGCACCCGCCCCTTTTCTTGCCAGATTGGGGCCAGGACAGCCTTACCAGCAGCCCAGAGGCCCCAATCCGGCGCTTTTCGGGACCACGGAAAAGCGGCAAAATGCCGCTTCTCCGTGGTCCTGAAAAGGGGTGTCCTTGGGGCTCCATGCCCCAGGACACCCCGACAGGCGCAGCCATGGGGGAAAGGGGCTGCCTGGTCCCTTTCCCACATGGCTTTGTTCCTGCGGCCGTCTGGTTGCCGCGCAGGAATGAAGCTTGCGGCACCGCAACAAAAAGCTGCCTAGAGCAGCTCCTGGTTATGACACCACTTCCTGTGCATCACGTTTGGGTGCTCAGTGGTGGTGCTGGCTTTATGGCAGCCCCCGTCTAGATGGGAGGCCGCCATGATGCCGGCGCAGTCCCATACTAGGGTTAGGGAGCGTGCGGGTGGTGTGTGCTCCCTAACCCTAGCATCGGCGTGAGTACACCGCTTTATGGTGGTCTGTACCATGCCTTTGTTGATCTGGAAAGCAAAGAAGGGTAATCAGCACAGGACAATCAAGGGGCTGGAACAAGTTCTTATTGAGAAATGTCCCAACACTTCAACTTGTCAGCTTAGTAAAATTGCAGTGAGACTTACAGAGTTGTGTAAAATTAGGCATGGTGTGGAGATGGAGGTAGTGAGGAGTTTTTATTTCTCGTACTACTGAAATCTCATGGAGCCATCCACTCCATATGTGGGAGAGTCAGGGGAAATGTAAGGAAGTACTTAACACAGTGAACCATTACACTGTGGAATTCAGTTCCACACAGTGAAAAACAGAAGAACTTTAGAATTCAGATTGCTGTTGAGAGCAACTGACTGATCCTGTATCCCCTATACAGGAAAAGTATGGGAATGAATTTCTGAGCAAGGAGGATTCTTCCAGACACTAGAGGAACACTGAACATGCGACACCCATTTAGATTTATTCATATCCCCGTCCTTTTGTCCATGTATATACATGCTAAAAACCTTGTTGTGTGCCTTGAAGTTGTTTCCGACTTATGGCGACCTTAAGATGAACCTGTCATGGGTTTTTCTTGTCAAGATTTGTTCAGAGAGGTTTGTCTTTGCCTTTCTCTTGAGGCTGAGAGAATGAGACTTGCCCAGAGTCACCCAGTGGGTTTCCATGGCCAAGCAGAGATTCGAAGCCTGGTCTCCAGAAATATACTTCTGTGCTCAAATCACTATGCCATACTGGCTACCCAGAAACAAATACTCTTGACTTCAGTTGGGCTTGCTTCCAGGCTAGTATGCTTGTTTCCTCTTTTCTCTTCTCCTCTGTTTTTCCCATCTCTTTGACTTCTTAACTGTTTTCTACAGGTGGGAGTTGCAACTGTCTCCCATTTCATTCCCTTTATGACTGCTGCTAAACCTTATTTCCTCACAGACCCCTTTTCTCTTGAAGCTTGCTTTGTTGAACAAGCAATAGATGCTGGAGCATGCATTAAAATCCTCTTTCAGCCATGGAAATCCACTGTGTGACCTTGGGCAAGTCACACTCTCTCAGCCTCAGAGGAAGGCAATTACAAACCTGCCTTACATAAATCTTTCCAGCAAAACCCTGTGACTGGGTTACCATGAGTTGGAGATAACTTGAAGGAACATAACAACAGCAACAACTTAGTATGTTAGGAGTTCCCTGGCATCTTCTTACTTGCATTTACCGTATATACTCGACTATAAGTCAACCTCATGTATAAGTCGAGGGCAAGTTTTGGGGCCAAAATTATGGATTTTGCTATCACCCATGGATAAGTCGAGGGTAAAATTTAGGGGCATATAGCAAACAATCTAAAGGTTGAAGCAAAGCAAAACAATGCCAAAGAATTTATAAAATTCCAGCAGACATAACTTTGTGCTTACTCTTAAGGTTGGATGGATGAGAGAGTAGAGGGGGTCAGTACTTCACATATTATACTCTTGCTTTTCATCAGAAGATGGTTCCTTCTTTTAAATAAGAGTTAAGACACATTGACCCATGGATAAGTCAAGTCAGTTTTTTGAGGTCAATTTTTTAACCTAAATTTCTAGACTTATACATGAGTATATACAGTACATTGAATTTGATAGCAATTTGGTTTCTGTTTCCAGCTGGATTGACTGAACTCCCTTTTCACACTGCTTTGGAATAGAAATTATTTGGTACTCCAGATGTGTTTGAACTATGCTCCCAGCAAGTCTAACCAGCATGACGAATGGTGAAAATACTGGGAGTTGCAATACAACCACATTTGTGCAGCACTATGTGGGGTTGATTCCAGTTTGCATGTTCTAATCAAGGACCTTAAGAACAGGAGAGAGGTCTAGAGTAATAGAGGGCATGCTCTGGCTTTGGGGACTAATTTGCTGCCTTTAGGATCCACTACAATGCACAACAGCCTCAAAAAAGGAGGAGGGGATAAAAACTGGAAATGGTCAGATATCCACTTTTGGCTTCATGGGGAACACATGTTGGAGGCAAAACAAGGTTATGCCTTGTTTTAAAGCAAAATGGGCACTCATGGAGTTTTCTAGTAGCAGCAACTGATATTTTCTACCATTTTGTTTTTCTGGCAGGGCAGCAATAGAAAAAAAATTTTGTGGGAAGGGTCACACTTTACATAGCACTGGTCTAAAGAGTGAGCACCTTAAAATAGGAAAGATGTAGAGGTAAAGAAGGTAGTGGAGTGGTTACAGGTGGAACATTTTGAAAAGATTACCAGAGCTGTGTTTTGAAATAAAATATGAGTGGAAGAATGGAAAAAGAAAGTCAGAGCCAAAAACTGGGAGACACCATGGAGAAAATGGGTGCTCAACAAAAGAGTACAAGTATGAATATTAAAATTACAAGAAATAAAAAGTGCAGAAGCAGGCAGTGAAAAGGCAATCCAAGATGCCAAGTGAGAAGGGAAAGATGAATATGACACAGGAGACTGATAAATTATAGTAGCCTATAAATTGTTAACTGTAGAAAGCTGAGGTTGGTGATTTTTTAAAAAAATATATCATGGCAAGGAACACAAACTAAATTAGGTCCAAGAGAGAGATGTACAGGAAAGATGAATTGGGAGCCACTTCACTAACATGAGTAAAATAGAGATAAGGAATAACTACATCATGGAAAAGCACTAAAGCTCAAAACTCAGCAAGATGAAGAGAAAGTGAAAAAGTGTTAGGGCCTGGTGCTCAGTGTCAGATAGCAGCCGGAGCAAACTGAAAAGCTCTTTAAGTGCAAGAGCAAATAGCAACTAATAAAATTCTCCTCTGGTGGTGGATGTATATGGGGTAAAATAACTGATTTCTGTTATTCTGGATAAAGAATGTGAGCATATATGAAATTTTATCTGTATGTCTATCTGTATATATGTGACTGGGTTAAGTAGGCTTATTTGGGATCAAGAAGCTCATAAACCCTTTTCCAAGGAAGTTCTTTTTCTGGGGTGATAACACTACTTTTCTTTGCAACTTATTAGCCATCCTTGAAGGGTGAATTACTGAACTAGCACAACCTTGAAAACAGTTTGGGGGTGATACTTGGGCATTATTCCTATCCTTATCCTGATATGCTTATATGAGTTTTTATGCGATCAACAATTCATCTATACAGCCTCTTCGTTTTAGTACAATGATTGGCATTTAAACATATGCAGAGTCAAGTTCCATCAGTGTTCTTTCTCATGGTGGGCAATTTCAGTGGATCCAGGATACAGAGTTCTGACCCAGCATCCAGGGGCCACGTAGACTGCTATAATTAGAAGTCATCAGATGGTTTATTTCTGGTTTTGAAAAATTGATATGTTTCATCTTCAACTGGATAGAACATCATTGTGGGGTGGGCTAGCAATATGAAAAGTGAATCACAACTTCTGGAGGATTTCAAGAGAAACCAGGGTGCAGCTATACTATAGAAATTGTGCAGTTTGATATCACTTTAAGTGTTGTAGCTCCAGCCTATGCAATTTGTAGTTTTACAAGGTCTTTAGCCACCCCTGCCAAAGAGTGCTAATACCTCACAAAGCTACATATTGCAAGATTCTGTTGAACAGAACCATGGCAGTTAAAGTAGTGTCAAACAGCATTAAGTCTACAATGTAGATTGCACCCCTGGATCCTTATGGACTGCCATTTCAACCTTATTGGCCAGTACCCCTTTACAGTAAGAGAGTAAGTGGCCTTGTGTACCCTTAAAGCCCTGAGCTCCACTTCTCCATTTAGATAAAACAGAAAGTATGGCAGTACTGGTCAAGCAGAGGAAGGGATATGTGTGTAGTACCTGAGTAAATGGTTTGATCAACTGCATGGCTCATTTGGGACTTGTGTATAGATCACTGCAGAAAATTGATACCTGCTTCTCATCTAGTTCTCTGCATGAATCTGCAGGCTAAAAAAAAAAGCAGAGGAACTGAAGAGGGAATTGCCCCAGTTGGTTTTTTGATTGTGTGAAAACAACATATTAGATAATAATTAGATTTGAGCTTGTGGGATTTTGTTGAGCTTTTTCTTTTCTTTTTTAAAAACCAAGAGGAGATCAGCTGATGCAATAAGGAACATTTCATGTGAACAAGGCAAAGGTGACATTTAGCTTCCACGCACGGGGGAAATGCTTTCAAACTATGAAAGAAGAGAATATTCCATACATAATGCAATGAGCACAAGATATTTGTAGTGTAAGATAACAGTTATGACAAGCCAAAAGGGAACAGAACATCAGCATGACAGTAAGCAAACCCTAGTAAGATTGTTGTGAAATGTTAAAAAAACTTGTCTAGACATATTTTTGAATATATTTGTGCCATCAGAGTTCACGAATTAAAAGGTTGGCAAAGGATTAAGAATGTTTTAAATTGAAAGTTTGATTTTTCAGGGGCCAGTCTTTCAATGTAAGGTAATGTCCTAGGGCTTGAATGGCTTTCCATTCTGGAATGTTTGTTCCATAGCTTCCTTTTCTTGCAAAGGCTAGAAGTGAACAAAGTGCACCCTTTCAGACAATATTGGACTGCAGTTCCCATCATTTCTCAGCACTGACTATGTTGACTAGGAAATTATAGTCCAGAAAAATATGTATGACCACACCATTCCCACTTCTGCCCTGGAGCATCTGGGCCAGAATTTTAAGGCAGATATGCCTCATTGCTGTATAACCTTTAGTCCCCAAGAGATGATTGGGTAAGTTGCCTCTCAGAACACTTTCAGCAATACTAAGAAGCTCTCATTTTTTCAGCATTCAGGACTGAGGCATTTTCACAGAGATTTCCCCAAAGTTTAGGTGTAGATTTGGAATCTCATATCTGGAATTCTAAAATGCGAAATACTCCAGAAACCAAAACTGTTTTCATGAGTGGCTGAGACTTTGCTCTTTGATGTACTCAAACATTGTTTCTTGCTCTAAAATATTAAAAATATTGTATAAAATTACCTTCAGATTATGTATATAATGTGAATGTGAAACATATTTAGACTTGGGTCCCATCTCCAAGATATCTTATGTATATATATATACAAATACAAATATTCCAAAATAAAAATAAATAAATAAATACAGTGGTGCCCCGGGATACGAAATGATCGCGTTACGAAATTTCCGGGGTACGAAAAAGTTAGATTGGAAAAAACTGTTCCGGGTTACGATGTTTTTTTTCGGGTTACGAAATTTATTTCGGCGCGAAATTCAAACGCAAAGCGCGGCTAGCGGCTTTCCAGCGCTAACGGAAAGCCTTTTCGGGTTGCGAAATTATCGGGTTACGAACGGAGCGGCAGAACGAATTAATTTCGTAACCCGAGGTAGCACTGTAAATAATAATAAAAAATCTGAGATCCAAACCTCTTCTGGTTTCAGGCATTTTGGATAAGGGATAGTCAACCTGTATCATATATGGCTTCTCAATTTTGAAAGAAGTTTGATGTTAAAAGGTTTGATGTTAAAATGCACTTTTAATGTTATATATTGCTGGGATTGGATTTATATGGACAAAGATACACATTGTATCCCAGTTTTTCCCAGTGGAATGAAAAGATGTTTAGCATTTACTTATCTGAAGGACAACTGTATTTCCACAGTGTTCCTGGAGTAACAGTCCTACAGCACACCTTAAGTATCAATGATTCAAGCTATTGACTTTTTTCGTTTTATAATTAGGATACCTGGTCATTTCCTCAAGAATTCATTACAAGGTCAGAGAAGGAAAAACAGCTACATGATGCTTATTGTATAACCCTGTTGTGCAATTTTTGAAAAACACAGCATTTCACCACAAGAATCCAATTAATAGATTGCATGTGAAGATTTTAGAATAATATTTCTTTTGTGAATTATTTACAAATTATTATAATCTCCCAGTATGATACTCCTTGCACACCTCTCCTCATTAACATGTTTCTGCTAAACATGGCTTTCCACTTATTTTATTATGTGACTTTTACTTTTGTCTTCTAGGACCCTTCCCATAAGCAGTGGTTGGGTTCCAGGCCTCCCCACAGATGGGAAAAACATAGATGGTCTAGCCAGTATTATTCAGTGAACAGTGACAGACAGACACACATCACTTCCCCATTATTCAATGTTCAATTATGTGCACCCGTCCATGTCAGTATGTCTGTGTTATTGCACTGCAGTTAAATAATCTGGGGCATGGTGATCTGCGGGTGGATGAATCCACGAAACGCTAACCCACCAATACAGGGGCCACTGTAGTTTGAAATTTCTGTGTTTGTGTCCAACATATATAGTCCCCCTTTCTCACGTTGGGAATTCTTACTCCAGACACATCCAGACTGTGACCAAGGCTTTGGGCAGCATTTCATGTATTCATTATTAACTCTTCCTTGATAACCACCAAGCCAAAACTGTTTTCATGTACAAGATCTCCCAAGCAGAAGAAAGTGGAAACACAATGAAGTTGTTGATGTGCCTCCACCAGAATGAACAAAGATGATTACCATAATTGATTGTCCTTTGGAGTAAGACCCACCAATAATTCACATCACAACAACATCTGGACAAGAGAGAATCAAATGGAACATTTAGAATGGTTACAAGGTTGTATCTTCTGTTTTTGTTGGTTGTGGTGTTTTAAAGACTTCAGAATGAAATGAGACACGTATCCGGATTATAGTGGTGGAGAGGACATGGTGCAGAGTGGGTGAAGGATAATTTTCACATTTTTTTAGACTAAAGATTTAGGACATTTTGTTGTTTTGCTGTATAGCTGATGATCAATTCCTATTATCTGTCACCCTTGCCTGATTTAGTTCCCTTTCATAGCCGACATCTATATTCAGTCCTTTATTTAGCATTCTGTCTACCACAGTGTTCTCTAGCAAATATTAGTATTGATTTTCACACAGCTTACAAAAAAATGAGCTCTTCAGAGATAAAATGGATTCAAGTTACAAAACAAATTAAATAATCTTCCAGACATTTAGGCCAACCCAGTTAAGAATGTCTTTTATTTCAATTTTGCTTTCCAAATGTGACCAAAAGGTCTTGTTGAAAATGAGTGTATAGTTCACTGTCACACAAACTGATGTTTCCATATTTACATATTGTTTTGGTTCTTTTTCCAGGCTTAAAATTTATGTATTCTTTGGAACCTGGAAAAGTTACTTTTTAGATGATAGGGCAAGGGATTGGACTTGAGTTTGTGTGTAAATTGTGTTAAACATGGAAAACAATACTGTATCCAGTAAATAAATAAAGAATTAAAACAAAAATTCAACACCATAAAAAATAATTTAGATAAGGTGTAAGTTTATCAGATAAGCAGCCTGCATACTCATGATGCTACACTATCAGTACAGTGGGCCCTTGGTATCCAGGACACCCCATGGATACCAAAATCTGTGGCTGCTGAATTCCTGTTATATACAGTGGTGTAGAACCATAAGGAAATGCATATTAATCTTCGTTATGGGTAGGTGTAGGCATGACATTTTCTCTTCCTTGGAAAACTTATTTTCTAAATGAATTACACATTGGCGGGATACAAACCGCCATTTAGTACGTATACAATACGTACTAGGGTTAGGAAGGGGCGGTGCTTCCGCACCCCCCTAACCCTAGTACGTATTGTATACGTACAAGATGGCGGCGCCCCTTCTACATGGGCGCCGCCATCTTTACGTACTGGACGCACAGCGTCCAGACGTGTCGCGGCGCCTATGACGTCGCGAGTCCGTGCCAGGCGCCTCGCGACGAAATGGAGCTTCTTTTTTGCTCCGCGCGGGAGTCGCGCGGTTTGGCTGCTGCGGCTCCCGCGCGGAGCAAATGGCGGCGGCGGCCTGTACCCCGCCACACTGTCAACTTTTTTTTCCCTTTTTCCAAATTCTTTCCAAAGCTAGTTTCCAGTCCTGTATTAATGACTGCTTTAAATTAAACTAGGAGAACTGCTGCATGGATCTGGGTCACTGACAAAGTTCAATTTAAATTGCAATATGGTCAATTTGTGTAGCAGCAAGGAATCTACAGCCTGCATTTTCTGTATGTTTAATCAACAATGCAGGCCTATGACTAACATCTTCAATTTCTGTCTTCTTTGCCTGATGAAGAAGGCAGTGTGACTTTGAAAGCTTTCAACATGTAATTGTGCATTTTTGTTGACCCAGTAAAGGTACCATTGTTTGGATGTTGTTGGATTTGTTATATGGCCAACATGGCTACCCCTAGAATTATTTCTTGTATTATTTTAATTGTATTTTGCTTTAACCCAAATTATGAGCCGCTCTAGGTACCATGATGATGATGATGATGATGATGATGATGGTGTTAGAGTATTTAGTCAATGTGTGAGTTGTTGAAATATACTACCCTTACACCCCTCTGCCGTAATTTATGTCCGCCATAGAATCAGGGTTTTAAATTGTATGGAGAACCTCTATCGATAGAAGAAGCTCTCCTCTTCAGACTGACACATTCTATACATAAAAGGTGGCAAAGATGATGACTGTGGGAAGTGGGACTAGCATACTCCCTTTCTTACTTTCTGAGGGAACATTCCAGCAGAATGTCTGAATAGCCCTGTCTGTGAAGTGTGATTAATTAACACAAAATAGTGGAATGTACTAGCTACATCCTTCCCCAGTGATGTGATGAGTGAAGATTTCCCCAATCATGTGGAAGGAGTGTTCTCCAGACTCCTCACTTGCCAGATCAGGAAAATTAATGGAAATGGAGACTGAGCGGACAGGGACAGTACTCTTTTCTTCTCATCCAGATTCAACACACTTTGTAAAGAAATGATTAGGATTGTTTTGATCCACAAATCAGGCTTTAGGAATGCAAAACTGAAAGTCAAGACCCACTGAATAGCCAACTCCCAGTACAAGTGAGCAGTGATACATGACTTCCTTACATTGCATTTGGACTACCGTAACACACTATACATGGAGCAGACTTTGGAAACTGTTCAGAAAATTCAGCAGATCTAAAGTTCTGCACCCAAATTTCTGACCATGGCTAGTTATTGGGACCGTATAACTCCCTTGTTAAAACATCTTCAATGGCTATCGGTTCATTTTCAGGCACAGTTGAAAGAGCTGGTCATGATCTATAAAACCCTATGTGGCTTTGGTCTAAACCAGCTGAAAGACCTTTCTTCCCATACAATCCTCCCAGAGCTTTAAGATAATCAGGGGAGGGCTTTCTCTCGATCCGCTACCATCACAGGTTCACTTGGTGAGGAAATGAGGGAGAACCCTCTCAGTGGCTGCTCCCACTCACTGGAACTCCCTCCCGTGGGAGGCTAAGCTGGCCTCTTCACTGCTTTTCTTTCGCTGATAGGCAAAGACCTTTCCATTTAAGCAAGCTTTTAATATGTAATTGCACTCAGAGAGACTCCTTATTGGGGTACTGTATGTGCTTTGTATATTTTAAAAATAATTTTATATTGTTGTAATATAATTTTATACTGTTTTAAATGTGACAATTATAATTGTGTTAGGTTTTATCTGATTTCTTTTGTAATCTACCTTGGGTCCCAATCTGGGAGAAAGGCGGCATATTAAATAAATAAATACATAGCTCTTGGAGTCAAATACATTTATCTAGGAGCCTTTTCACACTACACAGTTGTAGCACAATGATTTCACTGTTGCTACCATGACTGCATCCTACTGAATCCTGGGTTTGTTGTTTGGTGAGATACAAGAACTCTCTGGTTGAGAATTCTTAATTCTACCATCTAAACTATAAATTCCAGGATTCCACAAGATGGAACCATGTCAGTTAAAGTGCAATTGTAGTTCTGTGACTGTGTTGTGTAAAAGGTTCCCAAAAGAATATCTTGTTTATTTTAAAGTAGCAAGCATCTGATTGGCCCCTGTTGCCAAACCCAGTGGGGCTTGGTTCAACCCAGCAATGCCATTTTTGCATTCTCAACTTTCTTGCAGGCATTGCTTAGCACAAATCAGCTTCAGATTAGCTACCTATCCACTGTTAGATAACCAGTGTTGTTTGCCCTTGTCTATGCTCTTCTTATAGCTCATAAATTTGATATTTAGAGCATGTCAGATATACCTGCAAAACTTTTTTTTGTGTGTGTGTGTGTGAATTATCCTCCATAGAGTTTCATATATTTTTAAAAAATCCATAACATTAGTCTATTATGTTCTATTCTTACTCAAATCACTGGGATTTCCTTTCAAGTAAATTTAGGAAAGGTATGCCAGGTACAAACATTTATCTATGTTACATTTCTGCACAACCCTATGTGATATGTAAATGTTAAGATTATAAGCACTTCTTAGCACTGAATGTCATTTCTTATTTTCAAACGATCTCTTTGGAGAGCAAGCTTGATTTATTTTTCTATGGAGAACATATGGTGATAGTAGGAGGAAATCTGTGCACACAGCAGTTAGTTTGAACTTCAGATGCACTGTCAAGAATTCAGTAAGCAGTCATTCTGCCTATCAGAAGAATGTAAATTATGTTTTAATAAAAAGTAAACATACTGAGCATACTTTTGTTGTCAAAGGTAATAATTTTGAAAATGAGTACACCTGCCAAGTGTATATTTCTTTGTTGATTAGGTCCTGACTCTGCCAGTCTTATAAGCAGTTGTACTTACATATGATCTTAGTTATTTGTAAATTGTGTGAACTAATTTAAAGATATTTCAAATAACCTGGTTGTTTTGGGGCTCCATCCAACAATATTTGTCACATCAAAGCCCCACTGAAAGAAGTGGAATGAGACTTAATTATGATTAACCTGGGTATTGTGACTGCAAGAGAAGGGCAGAGTTTAAATTTTCTGAATAAAACAAATATCTATCATTATTGAAGCCAATTATTTTCTAGCTAACCTTTTTTGATATTTCCCCGTACATTTGCCATGTATATCTATAAGAAAAAAAGTGTAGCCTTTCCTTTCAACCAACAGACCATTTAATACTTACTGGTAGTTAAAGTTTTTAGAGTTGCAACCATTGCTAATGAAGCAGGAGGACAAGGCATTTATTTTTGCAAATCCCTCTAAAGCCTCCTGCACCACCTTACATGCAATTTTCAAGAGATTCTCAACTTCTTGATTAGATCTGGAGGGAGGAGGGGGGAATCCACAAAAACATGTCTTGTGCAGAACTATCAACTAGATCAGGGCAGTGGTGTCACTGCAGTTGGTATCATCTGGTGCGGTAAATCATAAGCCTGTTACAGACTGCCAAAATAAAGCTGTTTCGGGTCTCTTTGGAGATATGCTATTTAAATGATGCATGGGTCCTAAGAGTCTGGAGATCGCACCAAAGCCACACTCCATTCCTAAGCACTGAAGTGCAGCTTTGGTGCAGCTTCTGGATTCTTAGGGTGCATACATCATTTAAATAGCATACCTCCAAAGAGACCCGAAGCAGCTTTATTTTGACAGTCTGTAACAGGCCATAGTGTCACACACATACACCCCACACACCCAATTGACATACTCCTATACCACACTATACAGAATCCTTAGTAATTTTTTTGTACTGTTACTCATAAATCATAATTCCTGTATATCACAGAATTACGTAGTTTCATGTGGTTAAATTGAATGTTTGGTAAGATGTTATGTTTTTAAAGAAAATTTACAAAGATAAAAAAATAATTTAAAAATTATATTCAAATCAAAATCTGAGGCCTCTCCTTTCTCCTCCTACTGAGCCTCGCTCCACTCACACTATCTCTTCCACAGAGCTCCAGCATTTTAAAGGGATGCAGGAAGACACCACAGCCTGTTTCTGCCAAAGACAGATGTTGGGGCGTAGTGGTGTCACCCTCCCAGTCTTAGAGTGTCACTTGCTGCAGCCCACACACTCCTAGCAGTGGAGTCTCTAACTACAGGAGAAGAGATTTCATCTAAACATTATTAGGAAGAACTTCCTGATAGTAAGAGCTGTTTGACAGTGGGACATGCTCCCCCGGAATGTAATAATAATAATAATAATAATAATAATAATAATAATAATAATAATAGTTTATTTCTATCCCGCTTTTCCAATTCAGATCAAAGCGGCGTACAAATAGTGGAATCTGTTTCTTTGGAGCTTGGACCCAAAACAAACAGGCCAAAAGGTGTGGCTTCCAGACTACGCATGCCCCCAATGTGGCCAGATGCCTGAAGCCAGCCTGAAAAGGAGCAGCAAAAAGCCTTTCTGGCAGCCGCTTTATACATTTCAAAAAGCAAATCTTGATTTCATCATTTTATATGAAGGACACAATTTTACTACCCCTTTATTTAATGGGATTTGACCATGCACAGATTTTGTTATCCACAGGTGCAGGGGTCTAGAACCAAGCTCCAGTGGATACCAAGGGCCCATTGTAATGTTTATTAATACTTTTAATATTTTATTTATTACTAATTTATGCACAAAAATTCTTGCTCAAATCTTGCACAGAATAAGTCCCAGAATAGTTTTTGAAAACTGGATGGTGATTAATGCACCATTAAAGGGAACAGAATGATGTTTCTGTTGTAAAGTGTTATGTTGTATTGGGTCTATTACGCATGCTCATTGAATTGTTTTTCGGCGGTCTGTACTGCGCCCAAAATAACCTTTTTTTTTTGTGGAACTGGGGGTTTCTTAATATCTTGGGGTCGTTCCCACTACGATAAGCTCCGAATCCTGATTTGATGTATATGCCCCTAGTTCCTACAGGAAATCGATTCTGATTCTCATTGCATCGATTCCAGGGGAAATAAAGCGGATCAAATGCAAAAAGCCCAGGGTTTTTTGGTAGCAGTTCTTTTGAGGTTCTTTTGAGAAGGATCAGTTCTAATGTGATTCCTAGCAGTGGGAATGCCAGATCAGAATCAATTCTTTCTAAGGGGAGGGACAAATGGCAGAGGGGTGACATTTTGACAGATCCACCATTTTCCCTCCTTGCAGTGCTGCCTGTGTACTTGTGTGTTTTAAAAAAAAAATTGATAGAATATGCGATTGTTTGATCAATTGAAAATTCTATATTTTATTTTTTTTAAAAAAACATTGTCCTCCCCTTCATCCTTCTCCTCCGTCCCCCCGGTGCCTACTTGCCTTTCCCCGCTTGCCTCCCTGGTGCCTTCGTTCCTTCCCCGCTTGGCTTCCTTGCTTGCCTTCCTGGAGCCTTCCTTCCTTGCTTGCTTGGCTTCCCTGCATGAGTTCTCCAGTTCCTGCTCGCTGTCCCCGGCCTTGGCTCTGTCCCCCTGCCCGCCTCCTTGCTGCCCCCGTCCGCCCTGGCTCCGCCCCCCCCCCCCCCCCCAGTTTGTGCTCCATCACCGGCTTCTCTCATCCCTAGCTTGAAACGGCACAAATGGGGACAGAGAACACACACACCCCGATTCAAATGGCATTAAAAAAGATCCCCTTTTATAGAGAGAATGAGGGAGCGGATCCAAAACACAACCCATATTATTCTGTCAGTGGGAATGAGCCCCTTGATTATCTTTTTTTGCCTTTCTTCTATTGCTTTAGCCTTTCCTTAGTCTTTTATTTGATGTTTCCATTTTGATGAAGTTAACTATAAAGATGACAGAAGACATTCACTTCTGATCCTCATACATTTGGACAATCTGGTTTCCATTTGGAGGATTTATGTGGAACAGAAGCACTATTCATTCATTGTGATTGAAGTTGACATAGTCTGTCCTCAAGCTATTGAATATATAATGCAGCTTTCCATAGCTATCTGAGACTTACAGTTAGGCTCAGGGTTGTACAAGAGGCTGTTAGGAGAGCTTTGATTTTGTTCTTTAAATGATGCTGTCTAACCCATTGTTGTGCATCCTGAACACTTTTCAAGTCCAGGGGAAAATTTGTGTGTGTGTGTGTGAGTGAGTGAGAGAGAGAGACAGCAAACAACATTATAGGCCATTCATGGAATTAAATTTGCTCCAGCCTACCTATTTCTTATTATCTTTTATCTCTGCATTTAACTTTTGCTCATATTAGTTTAACAGAAAATAAAAGAATATAAATTAATTAGGAGCCCTGGTGGCGCAGTGGTTAAATGCCTGTACTGCAGCCATTCACTCAAAACCACAAGGTTGCGAGTTCAAGACCAGCAAAAGGGCCCAAGCTTGACTCAGGCTTGCATCCTTCCAAGGTCGCTAAAAATTAGTATCCAGACTGTTGGGGGCAAATTAGCTTCCTTGCTAATTAGCTTACTTGCTGTTCACCGCTGTGATCTTTGGAATAGTGGTATATAAATAAAACAAATTATTATTATTAATTGAATTAGTTAATATTAATCTAAATGATACACTCACTTACTCACTTTCTTTCACATTTTTTGATGAACGTTATTTACCTTGTCTTATTGTGGTGATTAGTGCTGAATAACATGAGGAACCAATATTTTTAAACTGTGGATTTTTTGAATCTGTAGATACAGAGGGCCAACTGTATCGTCTAGAGATAAAAACTCAATAGAACCAGTTACCAAAGTGCATAGTTATTAACTGCTATACATGCAAAGTGGTGGATAGAACTGTAAACTTTGAGCTTAAATTTTATTTTACATTTCTGCTCAGCCTAATTAATGCAACTAATAATGTATTTTGTATTCTCTCTGGAAGATGTAACCAGTAATAACCTACTACATTTATTTATCATAAAGACAAAAACACATGTATTTTAAAGAAATGCTACATGTATAACATATAGAAATTATATTCAGCTATATAAATATAAATGATTCAGCTGTATGTATGTTATGTATTTGATAAATTCTGTGGTGATTTGCAGTTCAAGCAATCAAGCTGTTTTATGTCAGCTGGTGTCTGTTGTTGCTTCTTTCTTGTTTTAACCATTGTACTCAAAAGGTTTGCTGATAAATCTACCTTCAAAATGACTTCTCTCAAGCACTTTTTGCATTATGCTCTCAGATGCAGTATAGCAGTAGCTTCTTCCATACTTTCATCTAGTTCACTGCATGCACAATAAAACTAGATATTCTTTTGCTGGGGAAGAACAGATCCTTGCTGTCAGGTTTCATTTTTCACATGTCTGTTTTCTCTGCTGCCTGTAAAGCTCCCTCCAGTTCTCTGTTATGTTTGCTGTTGGTAGGTTTCCAGACATTTTGAGTCTCACCACTGTCTGGCATGTTGTGCTGGCAAAATGTTTTCAGCAGCCAGGTTTGGAACAGCCTGTTTCAGGGTTGGAAAATTAGATAATTCTGGCAACAAATCAGATGCAGAGAATAAATATGATGTGGCAGCAAATAATTAATTTGTTTTCCAACAGTTGATGGAGCACTCTGCTCAGAGTAATAAGGTGTTGAGGTATTGGATACTTAGGGACATGTGGAAAGAATAGATATTTCAGCAAAAGTGAACTGTGGTTTTTACCTTGCTGGTACCAGTAGACCCAACTATATTTCTGTGCTTTTATTGGACCCGGGTGGAAGCAACATGGAGGCAGGGAGGGTTGTGATATATTTTTCAGATCCTGGATTCTGATTTACACTCTAGATTCTTTTTGTTATGTGGGCAGTCTTTTTCATCAAAGGAGAAAAGGAGGCAACATGAGCAAATGGTCCCAGAATTTCACAAGCCTGACAGTCCCCTGTTCACTGATTGACTAACACACAAACAAACAAAACCAAAGGGGACAAAGAAAACTGTGCCCATCCAACACATAACCTTTAATTTTCAGGATACATGCCTGCATAGTTAAATATATATTTTATTTATTTTAATTCATTTTGGACAGAAGTGGAAATTCTATAGCTCACAAGCTGCAGGCACCCTAAAACTCATTGGTGGATTCCCAGCACCACTATAAGTGCATCACCCTTGTATATTTTTTACCAAAAAATGAGAAAATCATGCTTCCAGAAGCATCCAAGGGGTGCAATTATACTTTGAATCAAGGTGCATCCCACACCTTGTTTTATTTATGAACAATTTATCAAAATACAATCCTGGTTTCTGAAAAAACAGAAGAGACATTTTGGTCATTTCTGGCTTTGCCAGCACAGGTTAGCATGGCTTGCAACATACTGAGAAAGTAGGAAATTGACTCTAGTTCCACCAGAGTGTACAAATATTTATAAATCATCCAGTACCAATTTTTTTTCTGGACTTTTCACAGCACTGCCACTCAAAAGTGATGATCTATGAACTGGTTCCAGACTGTGAACCACCAGATATTGGTCTGCAGCAAGTTTCAAGGATAGAAAGAAACAGTTTTAGTCAATGGGTAGAGATATGGTCCCAGTCCTTACAAATTAGAAAAACAAATTGCCAGGGGGCCCACCATATCAGATAGCTGGGTGAACACTGGTTTACAGCAAGTAAGAATCCCATTCTCAGAATGTCCTGTGAGTCTGCTGGAATGTTGCAGTTCTTCCTTGATAATGACTATAATTGGAACAAGCAGTAATCCAAAGTGAATGGAGAGAGAACTAAATGTCAGTATCTATTTCAAAAAGAGTTACTACCTGTAGACCAGTGGGTACAGTGGGGTGGTTCCTTGGTTGATGGTTATAAACTGTGAGGGACAACAGGCTGCTACAGCAGCCCCAATTGGGAAGGAGGAGTGGGTCCCAGAACCCACCACAATAAGTGTTCCCATCCAGCATTCCATATCCTTCTTTGAAATTGGTCCTTGAACACAATTTATGCCAAAGGTTCTGAAAAGCTTATACAAATTTGTATTACATTAAGAACTGTATCCCATATTGATTGCATCAGATAAATGTAGCTTTAGCAAATTATAAACAGTTAAGGTTTTTCTAAGATCTACTACAGGTCAAGAATATATCAACTGATTATGCTTTAAACAGAATGGAAAGGTGTCAATCCCCCCATGCACACATTTAGAAAAAGAGATTGATTTTAAAGTAGCAGTCATTGGATCATTTGTTTCATGAATGCTTTCTTAAGAATTTTCCTAGACCACTTTTTAGTTGTACAGTGTAATTATATAACCACTATATCATCATTTGCCTCAAGAGCAGAGTAACAGAGCCTGGAAAAGCTTTGCGCTGGTTTAAATAGAAGTTAGAGGAACCATGAGCCATGTTTTTATAGCCTATATATTAATTTAGCATGTTCTGTAATAATAGGGCTGTCATTTGTCCCAGAAAACCTGGAAAATCCTGGATTGAAGGGACTAAAAGATGTCCCAACTGGCTAGCCAGTTGAATAATATAATAATAAAATGTGGCAATGGTGATGAAGCAGGAAAGACTGGCCCTGGCAGGAGCCTCATCCCATGCTACAGGTTCTAGTTGCTACTCCATAGGTGTAAAATTTCCACCTTATTCTTCTATTCCCTTCCCCTAACAGGCCCAGAAGCTGGGAAAGGAAAAGGGCAAGCAGAAATGCCCTTGTGTTGTATGGGCATTGTGCTGGCAGCTTGAACCCAGGGCTTGAACCCAGGGCTAGGCAGCACAGTAGAACTTCACTCCCAAACAGCCTCGAGAGAGTAGAGTCCCTTTACTCTCTTTGGCAACTTGGAAGCCCCCATCTGTTTGCACCATCTAGGGAGAAAAAAGTAGAAAAAAAGAGCTGTTAGCTTGGTACTGGTACTGAGATTGAAACATAATGGTAGAAAAATTGCAATGATTAATGTGTTGAATTTGCACAATCAGAATGCAAATTAATAATATGCATAACTATAATAATTTGCACAATGTGCATATTATGCAAATTAGATGCTTGGATATGAGGGACTGGAATTTGGCAACCCTATATAATAATGACAGAGCCAGCATGATGTTGTCGTTTAAGTGTTGGACTAGGACTTGGGAGAAAAGGGTTTGAATCCTGGTTCAGCCATGGCAACCCACTGGGTGACCCTGGGCAAGTCACATCTTCTCAGCCTTGGCGGGTGATAGCAAATTCCCTCTGAAGAAATCTTGCCAAGAAGACCCAGTGATAGGTTCGCCTTAGAGGCTCCATAAGTCGGAAAAGATTTGAAGGCACACAACAACATAATAATGACATGTAACCCCCACTGGTGCTATTCCATCTGAATCCTCTTTGCTCACCTAAGTGATAGCATATAGAAGTGAATGATTTTTGGCTGTGTGATGGTAACCAGTTGCAAGTAGTAGATCACCTAAGGCCCTTCCATGCTAAACAGTTACAGCAATATAGGGATTATCACACGGGAGGCTTATCGTCAGTAAAACATCAGTAACATGTTCTTGTAGCACAAAGGTGTGATAGCCGGTCATGCTTCTAAATCATCATTGAGGCGTCTCCACTTCTCTCCCATCCTCAAAGTGTTTACAGAGCAGTCATTTCTTCAACAATGGAAGTTCACTGTGATTTGACTTCCCTGGCTGCATTCTATGGAATCCTGGGGTATGTAGTTTGATGAGGCACTACAAGAGCTTACTGAAGGAGGCTTATCAATGCCTAAACTGCAAATGCCAGAGTTCCATGGGATGGAACCATGGCTGTTAAGAGTGGAATCATAGTGCTATAATTATGCTGTGTGAAAGAGCTCCTGGGTTAAAATAGGCAATTCACGTCTGGTGAATGTTGCTATCATGGTTTAAAACAAGCTTAGAGCTCCTTATGCTTCTTTTTTTTCTTATGGACACTGTTCTTGGATGAAACCAGTTTACTACTCATAAACCTATATGGAAGTTACAACTAATTCAGTCTACCCACCCCCCAACATACCTCTGTATATGTGTGTGTTTGTGTTTCTGATCTGTCTTATCTGAGAAACAGTCCTCAAATTCATTTAAGTGTGGGTGCAAAGCACTGAAAAGACCTAAGGAAGAGAGGGCCCATTATAAGAGCATTGACAGAGTGGCTATATTGATCATCCTTCTCACTTGCCGCACAGTTGTGCTTAATTAATAAAGATATGCTTGTAAGTATCTTCACTGATTGTCCTTTAAAAATTTACATCCACCTAGAAAACATATATAAGTTCACACCTGAAGTCCCCCTGGGCCCAATATTTTAAACCTGTCTCTGGGTGTGTTTGTGTGTTTTGAAAATGTGGTATTCACTCCAGTATCTGGGAAAGCTGTTCCAGCTAAGTTTTCTTTTGAGAATGATTCATACCACTTTCCAGTTACATTTCTGTCATGGGGTGAAGTGGGGTGGAGAAAGAGATGAGAGGCTGTAATGATGTATGTAACTTGCAAACAATTGCAATACAACATACATTATTGTACAACATACATTATTGCATGTATTTGATATAATCCAAGATAAAAAGAACTCTTGCTTCATAATTTTTGGTGATTAACTTAAACAGAAGAGCCACCACAATTTAGATGTTGGACTGTGATTCTGGAGATAGGAGTGGAAACCCACACCTGCTTATGAACAAATCTTTTCCCGAAAGCCCTTAGGAGGTTCACCATAGAGTCACCATAAGTCATAAATGACTTGAAGGCACACAACAACAACTTAAACAGAAGATAATTTAAACAGATGAACACTGTTTTTGACATGATGCTAATTATATTAACATAATTCAACAGGCTTTATATATTTTACTAAAAGGCAAAAGTATACAATCTGAAGAGAAAACTGGTGGGAGTGGGTGGTTTATATGTTGCACTAAACAGCCTTTTCTTTTCATTCTAACAAAATTTTGTTCAGTATCCTTGAAGAGACCATTTTCTTCTTTTTATAAAATGTTTAGAAAATAAGAGATGTGATTGTCAAGTACTTGGCAGTCAATAATATTTATTGTTTGCTTTTCTCTTCCAGTTGCATTTATTGCTTAATTTCACTTCCAGCAGGAAAACTTCCAGTTATATTATAAAAGGATAAGGCTCACAATTTGATTCTTAGTTTAAAATATCACTTCAATGGTTGGCTGCCTTATTGTGGCAAGATTTATGAATACACACTCTATCACACACCTTAGTTTGTCTATCTTGTGAAAAAGTGTTAATATCTCTTTGAAAAGCTACTTCTGCCATATTCCTGTGTTCTCATAAAAGACCCAGTAAGAGTCAGAAATCGATATCTCTGAATCTCCCCATGAATTATTGTTTTGACTGAAATAGCTGTTCTACCCATCAGGCATAGAACTTCATAGAAACAGAAGTTTCCTCAGGCTGCCACAGTCAATGTCCATGTTTTCTGTTTTGGCGTTGTAAGACTAAAGGAGTTTAATTATTTCTTTTTCATGGTATTTCAGATGAATACTTTACTTTAAAAATCACTGTAAGTTTTCTACACTTCTTTCCTGCTCCAGTGGAGTGGAAAACCACAATGACACACCCAACCAACATAAAGAAAAAGGTAACAAAAAAACCATGTTACTAAAATAATGGAATAATAATATCAAGAATCTAAGTGTGTACAAGGATGAAGGGGGAAGACCCCTGTTGAGTTTCAAAACAAGTGTATCTGATCATTAATCCCAAAGAGGGTTATATCTTTGACCCTCAAACTTGCCTTCTAGCATGCTTCCAAAATCTCATAAATATATGGAAATCCTGGAGTTGTCATAACAGGTGAAATGTTGCTTTTATACCTATACTAGGCAACCAATTACTCAGTGCCATAAAGTTCTTGCAAAGCACCAGTGACAACAAAGTTTACAAGTGGATAATGCTTTATTTAATCATTCCAGTATATGTGGCATCCATTAAATGTGCTCACCAAGTTGCTAACACAGATATTCCACTAGACTCATAAAAGCACATAACAGCCCTTCATTTCTGATTTATTGCAGTCTGGCTTTTATTGAAGCTGGAGGTCACACAGTTCTTTTTCAGATACAATTATATGTGCATGTATGCACATACACACACTCTCACTGTCCTATCAGGTAAATTCTAAAAGTTGAGCAATAATAATTCTCTAGATAATTCACATGATGTAAAAAGTGGGGAATCTGCTTTTTACCTTTACGTGTGTGTGTGTGTGTGAGAGAGAGAGAGAGAGAGAGATGTTTTAAGCCTAATGCAACAGCTCTGGAATAATGTAACTCTTAAGTCTCCCTAGAGCACTGTTTTGTATTTCTAAGGTGGGTTTTAATCCTGCATACTCCTTCGGTATGTTCACTTTTTATAGGATTGGAGATTTTTTAAAATAATGGTGCATAGGTGCTAATAAATATATAGACGTTCCATGTTCTTGTAAGTTCACTATGCTTAACAGAGGAATAGAGGTGAGACAAATTAACAGGATTCTGAAGTAAAGAGCACTGAGCATAAAACAAAATTACGACTTCAATGCCACAGGGCAAATAGCAAGAATATGTGGTGAGAGAATGGCTATGTCCCCCATGCTGCTTAATATTTCCATGAAACCACTGGGAGAGGTCATCTTCTGAGTTCTGGAATTCAATGTCATCAATATGCTTATGGGACACAACTCTACCTCTCATTTCCATCTGATTCAAAGGAAGCTGTTTCTTCACTAGACCAGTGTCTGCTGTCAGTAATGGATTGGATGAGGGTGAAGAAATTAAAACTTAATCTAAACAAGACAGGCGCTTCTGGTCAGTGGGATGGCAGACCAGGGAATAGGGATTCAGCCTGTACTGTGTAGGGTTACACTGTGTGTGCATGTGTGGGTTACACTGTCCCTGAAATCTCAGGTTCACTTGGGTATGCTCATGGACTTGCATCTGAGCCTAGTTTCTGCTGTGACCAGGAGTGCATTTGTACAGTTAAAACTAGTGTGCCAGTTGTGCCTGTTCCTTGAGAAGTCAGATCTGGCAGTGGTGACACATGCCTGGATTACATCCCGTCTGTACTCCTGTAATGTGGTCTATATGGGGATGCCTTTGGAAACTGTTTGGAAATTTCAGTTGGTATAAAATGCTGTGACCAGGCTGTTGACCAGGTCAGGGTAGATGGATCATGTGGCATCCCCCTCCCCCAATTGAAGCAGCTACAATTCTGTTCATTTCCAGGCAGAATTCAAACTGCTGGCTTTGACCTTTAAAGCCCTACACAGTTTGGGGCCAGACTATTTGAAACACCATATCTTCTTATAGAAACTTAAGGTGTACATTGAGATCTTCAGGGGAGGGGTTTCTCACAGTCCCACCACCTTTACAGGAATGGTTGTTGAGCCTTCTCTGTAGCTGCTCCTAGGCTGTGGGACACCCTTCCATAGGAGGTCAGCTTGACTCCTTCCTTCCTGACTTTCCGCCGGCAGGTGAAGACATTTTTGTTTAAACAGGCTTTTGAATCTTAACTCTGAAGTTAGAGTGTGTGAAGTGGTATGCTTCACTGTGTGTGTGTATGTATGTTTTAAGTATTTTAAATATGTCTTAATTGTTTTAGCTTATTCGCACTTAGTCTAACTATCAGCTATGACACAAATATATGGTGAAGAAAAAGCAGAGGAGGGAAGGAGACTATGGCCCCATACAGACAGGCCAAAATAAAGCTGCTTCGGGTCACTTTGGAGGTATGCTGTTTGAATGATGCATGCTTCCTAAGAGGCCAGAAGCCGCACCAAAGCCTCCATCCAGTCCTAAGGATTGAAGCGCAGCTTTGGTGCAGCTTCCAGACCCTTAGGATGCATGCATCATTTAAACAGTATACCTCCAAAGTGACCCAAAGCAGCTTTATTTTCGCCTGTCTGTATGGGGCCTATATATGCCAACCTGAGCTCTTTGGAGGAAGGAAAGTAATTAAAAACAAACAGAGCCCTAAATGTTTGCATTAGTTACTACATCCTTGTAAATAGTTTACTTGTGTGCTAATTCAAACACTGTTTGGGTTGATCTTTGTGCCTATGTGCATGAATTTAATGTTGCTTTAACATTTTCCCTCTAACTAAACATTACGTAAATTGTTTTGTAACTTTCTCCAGGTTTAAAACACAGCTGATCATGGAGCTGCTGCTAAGATCTGTTCAGTTCCTAAACTGACTGCAGTTCCTAAATGATTGCTATATCCACAGCCAGGCAATCCCTTTTAATAGAACTAGCCTAATGAATAAATTGTCACAAACCTTTGGACTTTACAAACAGAAGTTGGTTGGAGAGAGAGAGTTAGGAAAGAAGGGCAGAGGGAAGGCTATACAGTATATGATGGTGGGGCCATGAAATATTCATTGCTGGAGAGTGTTAAGCTGGAATGGATGAGGATAAATGAATTAAGCATTGTGTTTTCATATCTGAAGCTCTAGGGCCTGATATTTGTGCAAGTGGATAATGGTTTGAGTAGGTTTTTATAGTTATCAAAGGTTTATCATAATTTTTCTGATAGATTTAATATTTAATAGATGTTCCCAGGTTTAATTTCTATCCACTGTTTGCCTTTGCTTTTATTATTAGTTTTTTTTATTTCAATATTATTTATTTATCTATTTCTTTATTCAGTTTTTATTGCCATCCGTTTTAAACATGGTTTATAATAAAAGAAATAAATAAGTATTTTATTTTTATTTTGTAATTAAATGTTCCCAGAGAACAATTTTGTAACACAAGCAAAGTAGTATTCCAGTATGAGGTGAAGTTTTTGTGTATAGTATGGGATATGAAATAGATGTCTTTTAAAAAGGACAAAGGTGGAGGCTCTGAGTTCTTTGAAAAGGAAAGGAATCTGCAATAGTTTCCAAAATGGTGGTGGTGGTGGTGGGGATACTTGTGATCACTTACCATCTTCTTCATGACTCACAGAACAGCTTAATAGAGTATGGCTGTCAGGGAGATTTGAAGTCATTCTGGTTCATCTCACTCTGAAATAGTTGCTTTGAAAAAGAAGCAAAATCTTCCTTTCCCTTAAAAGTCTTAAAATATATGCACAGCATTGATATTTTGTGATACATAGTGCTTTTCAAAGGGAGGAAATTACAACTGTCTTTCAGCAAAATTGCTATGCTTTTTAAGCATACCCAGTTAGACATTTAAGCTTTTCTTAAAAACGAAGTTCTGATCTTCCATATTCTACTGTGGACCATTTAAAACTATCTGTGTAAAGTTCTCACGGAAAGGAACCCTGAATAGATCGGAATATTAAAATGCCAGTGACTTACAGTGTATATGAAGTATATTCAGTGAGAAGTTTAATAGATTTCAATTTGTCTGGTTTTAACTTTGCTCTTTAATTCTTTCATAACTGAGAATATTCCATTGAGTTATTATTATTATTATTATTATTATTATTATTATTATTATTATTATTATTATTATTAATATCCCACCCCATCTGCACTCAGGCAATCGGGGGCAGGATGTCTGTTTACTATCATTTTAGAAGCGTGGGTTCTACAAATTTCCATAATTAGTAGAGATTGTTAAAGTATGAAAAGCTTCAGTTACTTTAAATAATTGTTCTGAGGACTCTGTCTCACACACTTTACATTTTAGGGCATACGTATCCCTTAGAATAGATCCTTTAACTGTACATTTTAAATGCCATGGATACATGGCATATTTATTACCAAACATGTGCCTTACAGATAAGCTCAGATTGCTGGTCTGTCCTTCTTTTATGTAATAATTCTCTCGGTGTGTGCATGTGTGTGTATCTATATCTATGGTGGTAAAGCCCGATTTGCAACTAGGGAATATGAACAACTACATTCTTTGCTAATTGGATTCATTAAAGGCATTCTTAATATGTGGCATGTAACTGGACCTCCAAGTGATCTTGATATGAACAAATGTGCTTTAAACGTGGTTTCTTAATTGATCAGTGTAATTACCCCTTGACTGGGGTGAAGGAAGGTGTCTGAGGGTGCATCTGCATTGTAGAAATAATGCAGTTTGACATCATTTTAACTGCCATGGCTCTATCCTACAGAATCCTGGGATTTATAGTTTTGTGAGTCATCAACACTCTTTAGCAGAGAAAGCTAAAGACACTGGAGTTTATCGCACATGCCCCTGGAACGGGCTTTGTGCGTTACAAAAGGGGCCAGGATGGGGCAGGAACGAGTGGGGGACGCATTTTACCACACACAAAAGTCTCCATTCCATTCTGTTCCATTCCCCATTCTTCCACAGGAGGCGATTTTTGAGAACTGTTCAGTAAGAAATGTATCACACGGCCTCTAAAACGGGCCCAGTGCATTCTAAAAGTGTGTGTGTGCACAGAACGGGATGGGGCCCAGAACCTCATTTTATCGCATGCTGGAACGCCGCCTTTGCTGCCGGGTGTTCCAGTTGCGTTTCTGTTCTGTCCCAGAGGGCGCCATTTCTGGGAACTGTTTCTAAGCGTCCCCAGAAATGGCGCCCTCTGGAACGGAACGGGAACGCAACTGAATGCCCATCGGCAAAGGTGGTGTTCCAGCATGCAATAAAATGGGGTTCTGGGCCCCATCCCATTCTGTGCGCATGCGCACGCACACACATTTAGAAAACACTGGGCCCATTTTAGGGGCCATGCAATAGACTCCTAACTGTTCTAAAAAATTGCCTCCTGTGGGATATATAGGGAACGGAACAGAATGGGGACTTTTGTGTGCGGTAAAATGTGTCCCCCACTCATTCCGCACTCATTCCCAGCCCCTTTCGTTCCATTCCCAATCCATCCTGGTGCGATAAACTCCACTGTAAAACTACAAATCCATGGGATCAATAGGCTGGAGCTATAGCGCTTCAGCCTGAAAAATATGGGCAGACAGGAGCGGCTTATGACCACTTTGGGGATGTGGTGTTTACCTGACACATGCACCCAGGAGCCACCCAGGAGGCACCTAAGGCAGACCAAAACTGCTTCCAAAAGGAGCAGATCTTTTCTGCTCCTTGCCGCGATCCATTTGGGACCATGGCAGGAGGCATCCTTGGGGTGACAACATGTGTTCACCGTGGCCCCAGTGCAATCAGGCTGCAAGCAGCTTCTGGACGTTCCTTCCAGCTCATCTGTTTCTCCCTTAAAGTGGTGTCAAACTGCATTATTTCTATAGTGTAGATGCACCCTGAGTCAAAGCTAACACAGTTCAACATTATTTGTTAGATCTTGTAGAATAGTTAATAATGTAACAACTTCTAGCACTTATTTCCAACCATATAATCATCTTCAACCTGAGTTATGTCAGACCTTGCTCAATCTACTCAAACAACTCCACATTGGCTCTCTCAACTGACTCAACTCTCTCTCAAAAAAATTCCCCTCTCCCTCACAGAAGCCCCTTTCTCTCATCACAATCTGTGCCAGGATTAGCTGCCCCCAGGCACAAGTCCTCATTCTGAAGGGCCTGTCTGAGGTTTTGGATGACACAGGCATTGCTTCACACCTATTCATCCCAGAGCCACCCAGTAACAGATTTGCAAGTTGTTCCATTTTTGCTTTTGCTCTTAGTTTTACACTTGGGTATTCCTGGAAGCTTTTGACTACGTTCCCCATGATCATGATAGATAGGACTAAAAAGTACCATCTACACTCAACAGTGTAATCCTATACATGCCTACTGAGAAGTAAGAGGCACTGATTACTGTAGGACTTAACTTGTAAGTATAGATGTGTGTCTTATGGCCCCATACAGACAGGCCAAAATAAAGCTGCTTTGGGTCACTTTGGAGGTATGCTATTTAAATGATGCATGTGTCCTAAGATTCCAGAAGCCACGCCACAGCCACAGTCCAGTCCTTAGGACTGGACTGGGGCTTTAGCACAGCCTCTGGACTCTTAGGATACATGCATCATGTAAACAGCATACCTCCAAAGTGACCCAAAGCAGCTTTATTTTGGCCTGTCCATATGGAGCATTATATTATCTGTATCTTGCTTTAAGCAAAGAACAGAAGGTGTTGATTGAAGAATTGGTTTTCCTAATGAATCCTAAAAAATACATAGTATTTAGGCAGTGAAGAAATGTTATCTTACACAGCCTCCTAGTGTTAGATGATTGAATGCAGAAGCCTGCTAGCACTGGTGCTTTTCCCTATCCATTTCCCCTAGCAGTATTATGTACATGTCAGCCACAGCTTTATGCAATAGAACCAGTGTCGGAAAGCTGAGATTTTGAATGCTGCTCTCTGATGCCTCTAGTTATTATCTTTTGCTTCTTTTGGTTTTGTTTCTGCCTTCAAGCAGATGGATTACTAAGCACTGTGGTTGAATTTCTGTTTCCAGAATTGTGAATGTTACATGCCATTTAAGGTGAACTCAGGATGTTAAATAGATTTCATTTATTAACTGATTAATTGATTGACCCTCTTCTTGGAGTAGTGTATATGTTAAAGAAAAGAGATTGAAAAGGTCAAACAGTAGGAAACGGCCCCTGAATTGGAGAAGCTGAGCAAACAAACATGGAGTAGGGCAATCATTCTTTTTCTTGCATCAGTTTTTCCTTTTTAAAATATTTTTATATCTTGAAGATACTTTATCTATGAAAAGAGAAAAAACAATACCACCAGAACTAAAAGGAAAACCTGCCTAGAAGGAAAAAAGAAAGAAAAGAATATAATGACAAGTTAAAATGGCTATACAGTATGCAGTTGTCCCTCCACATTCACTGGGGTTAGAGGTAAAAGACCCCTGTGAATGTGGATAAAATACAGATTTTTTTAAAAAAAAACCACTATTCTTTTTACCTGAGAGAACACCTGTCTAGGAATCTTCTGGTCGTCCAGTGCACCTCTATGGTCAACATCTGCCAAAAGGTGATCATAGAATCATGCTGAAGGACCTACAAATGCCTAGTGAAGTGTTTTCTCTAGGTACTTCTGGCAGAGTTGTGCTGGAGGAACTACAGATGCCTAGAAAGAATATGTTAATCAAATCTACAAATAATCAAAGCCGCAAATGTGGAAGGCCAACTGTATTACTTCCATTGTCTATGCCTTTGAATACTGGTTTCTAGGGCACAACACCAGGAGCGTGTTTCTGGCATCATTCATATCCTACTTGTGGGCTTTCTGGTAAGAGACCTATGGATAAGCAACTATGGGAGCAGAATACTGAGTTATGTAGGACTTTGGTCTGATCCAGCACAAATGTTCTTATATCCTTTCACTACTGAGAATATTACCCAATCTTGAAAACAATGTACTATTTTTTTCCCTTGGCAGGTTTATATTTATTCATAATTCTTGCATTCTTGCTGAATGAATTTGGCTCTTTGTTGATCGGTTCCCTGTTTGGTTGTAGTGTTACTTAGAGTGTGAGCACATTATATAAAGCATAGAAGTCAGATGTGCCTTAATGGCACACATACAACTGGGTTAAAATGTTGTTGTTTCTTTTAGAAGGGTTCTACTGCCATTCTCTATTTTTGTGACATGCAGGATCTTGCAGTAACCTATCAGGAAGAAAGTGAAGTGAGCAGACAACAGCCATTCTGCATAACACAGTACAAATCAGATTAGTCATAGTACTAGAACCATTGGAGAGCCAGAAGAGAATGCATCTATCAGATTCCTTTAGCATCCAGCTACATCTTAAGCAGCCAGTGTTTGTTGATCACTGTGGAAATGTTTAAACTGAGGAGAAATATGAATGAAAAGTGAATATCTTTCACATCTAATAAGACACATTATGTGAGCAGGTCTTTTACACAAAATAGATGCTGGTCCCCAAAGGATATGTGTGTGTGTGTTCATGTGTGTGTGTGTATACACACACACAAGTAAATGTGAGGCTAAACATTTTCAAAGTCTTGCTGTTTTAGAACTGGAAGAACCCATTTCTTTGGTAATACCACATAGCATTGTCCTTTTGACCTTGTTTCTTGGTACACTGTGCTCACTTCAAACCATGCTAAATAACTGTGAAGTGAATTTTCATTTTGTCATGTTCCTGCCTCCCTTTTAGTTCAGTATAATAGCTTAATCATGAATAATGGTGTTAGACACTCTTGTTTCACTTTCTTTCAACTTCCTTTGAAAAAGAGATGAATTCAAGTTTTACTTTTCCCAACATATGTGTTATCTAACAGATAATTGGACGTACTTCAAATAACTAAACATTTGTGATTAGGTTTGTGACAATGCTGGCTCCCTGGGCTAAGTAATGAAGATGAGCACCCCCTACAATCACACACAATTTTACAATCATGCCAAAGCAAAATCTTTACCTTTACTTTTTATATATGTCCATTCAGAATTAAACTTCATTACATGCCTACATATCTTGAGCCTACTCCAAAATAAGTAGGTATGCAATTGCAGGCCTCATTCCCACCATGGTTCAAACCAGATTGTCCTGAATCATGATCCAGTTTAAATGAGCATGGTTCCCACTTAATCCGAATTGCTGAAGCGAATCAGAAAGAGGGGCCATGCTTTTCACCCATCTAAATCACGTCAAAAAGACAGTGGTTTTCCCCTGCTGCTTTTGAGCTGAATAGATTAATTTGAAATAAATCAATTCAGCTCAAGTGGGAACCATTTGGATTCGAATCTGCTTCATGTGATGGGGGGCAGCTGCAATGGCCCTAGCCTTCTCCCGTCACCAGCCTCTGCCTCTCCGACCTCAACTGTCACCAGCCTTCTCCCATCCCTTGCCTTCCGTTGTCCCCTTACCTTGTTGCCAGTTCCACAAGAAGAATGACAGGCACTAGGCAGGTGAGCAGGAAAGCCGGGTGTGCTGTCCACATCACCGGGGAGCCTTCCTGCCCCGTTCCAGGCCTGCTCATTCCTGCCTTCCCCTTTGTGCAGCTTCCCACCATGCCTTGGCTCTCTGGCTATGTGGACAGCATGCTGGGCCTTCCTGCCTGGTGCCTGTCTTTCCTCTTGCGGCGCTGGCCACAAGGTAAGGGGGGCAATGGGAGGCAAGGGACGGGAGAAGGCCAGGGACAGCTGGGGACGGAGAGGTAGAGGCCAGTGATGGAAGAAGGCACCCTGTCACGTGGTTTATGATCTGAATGGATGAATCAGCACAAACTAGTGTGAACCAGGTCGCAGACTGAACCGATTCATCAGTTCAGATCATAAACCAAATTATCAGGTAAGAGGGAATGGGCCCACAGACTCAATCACAAATCTCAGGAAGGGTGTTTTTGGGTAACTCTAGCTCATGATAGGAGATTGTGCTATGCTCCTAGAGATTACTGGCCTCTTGCCTCATGAGTGGCCCTACTCCTCACACACCAGGAACCACAGTGCCATTGGATTTCCTGCCAGCGCAATGAGTAAAGCCAACATTTTGGTGGCAGTCCTGTGATTTGGGACGGTGCCAGAGAAACCACAATACGTTTATCGCACAGCCCCCAGGGGTGTGATGGGGGCGTGATGAAAGGGAGCGGGATGGGAACTTGTTCAAAAGTGTTCTCGAAAATTGCCCCCCTGGGATGAATGTGGAACACAATGGGAATGTCTGGTGGCGGCGGCGGCGTTCTCCTGTGCGGTAAAATGCGTTCTTCACCCCATCCGTTTCCCATCCCTCTCCCTTTCTTTACGCCCCTATCACAACCCTGGGGGCTGTGCGATAAACTTATCTGTTTCATCTGTTATATGAGCAGTAATACTAGCAATGACAAATGATGTGTGTGTCAGAGTTAGTTTTATTGGAACATGTGCTCACATTGTCCTGATTGATTCTGTAAGAACTGGTTAATCTCGTCCTTTTACATGATTCATTTGTCAGGAAGGATCTTTCTTAGTCCTTTGCTACATTTTTGGCGGTCACAATTTGTGTGAAAGCTTACAAAGCCTATGTAAAGTAAAAAAGAGTACAGTGGTACCTCGGGATACGAAATACCCAGGTTACGAAATTTTCGGGATACGAAAAAATCCCATAGGAAAACATTTTTCCGGGTTACGAATGTTTTTTCGGGTTACGAAAAAACTTTTGGTGCTTTTTTCGGCTTTTTCGCACGGAATCGCGGCTTTTCCCCATTAGCGCCTATGGCAATTCGGCTTACGAAGGCTTTTCGGGTTACGAACGGTGCCACGGAACGAATTAATTTCGTAACCCGAGGCACCACTGTAGTTGAGCAGCTCTATGCACAGACAGTTTGCTCTTTTGTACTTTTGTTGTACAGTATATGCTCATTACAGTATATATCACTGGACCAAGAACCTGTTTGATAATTCTGCTGTAAGAATGTATCGCTTTAGTGATAAACTGGATGAGTTACTAGCAAAGTAGTTTATTAAGTGAGGGCAAGTATGGAACAGAATAGACAGAACAGAAAATACTGAAGATTGACTGACTGACTAACTGATTGATTATGTCTCAGGCCTTTTACAGTCCTCTAAATATTTTCTTTTAGTTAAAACTGTACATGAGGTGAAAGTCAATGTATTGTTATGTTGAGCTGATTCCTCTCACCCTCTGGTCTGCCCTCTCCTTCTACCTTCTCCCAGGCTTTGTTCCAATCCTAGTAAGTATTTAATACATTTACAGATTTGAAGTTGATTTATGCAAGTAAGGGGTTCTATAGACCACCCCTAAGGGCGGCCTGCAGCCACCCTTTTTTGTGCCAGATCGGGGCCTGCACATTGCGGCCTTGATCTGGCCTTACATGGGTGCAAAAAGGAGCCATAAAACCCGGCTTCTTTTTGCACCCTCAAAAGGGCGCCATAGCCGCATTGGCGCAGCTATGCGGTGTTCCTTCAGTGTAAGACCAGGCATAGCGCTGGAGGAGCACCATGACCCATGTGCCATGTGGAGCGGTGCACAGCATCGTGGCCCCCTTGGGACAGAGTTGGGGCATGCATCATCCAACTCCACCCCCTGGCCAACCTTAATGGCCAATCAGAAGAGGGCCTAAGTGTCTTTTTCTCCGATAGGTAACAAACCTAATTTCTTTTCATGTTGTATCAGGAAGGTTTCAAATGCTTCTGGAAAACCCTCTTTATAGAGACTTGGCAAGTAATCTGGAATAAATAGAGTTAAAAAACATATAGAAATTCATGGCTGTGTTTACACTGCAGCTTCTTCTCCAGCAGTGAAGTGGGAGCAGCAGTGATTTGATAAATTGTTTCCATTTAATTAAAATGAGTTGTTATGGTATGGGGCAAACTCATGCTGCCCAGGATAGTATATAAAGTTTCATGGGCTGCTGAACTGAATATGAGTATTTTTCTCACGACTAATCATCTTTAGTTTTGGGGTAGCTGACTTTGTGTGCTATTTTCCTTCCATATTTTTTAAATAAAAATTTAAATTAACATGCTTTCTGAATAGTATATAACAATTAACATGCTTTCTGAATAGTTTTTCTTATCTCTTGTATTTCTGAGATGTTTTCAGCTGTTCCTTTTCATAGAATCATAGAATTATAGAGTTGGAAGAGACTACAAGGGCCATCCAGTCCAACCCCCTGCCATGCAGGAAATCTAAATCAAAGCATCCCTGACAGATGGCCATCCTTCTCTTTGGAATAGCACAGATAGGATAGACATGGCTTAATGAACTAGAAAGAAGTATTTCATTGTCTCCATGTAATAGTGTTTTTTTATGGGAGGGCGGCGGGGGTATTTGTTTTTAAAATATAGCTGAAAGCTTGTGTTGCATTCTATCTTGTAGTAACATCTCAAGTGTCTTGAAGTATTTTAGATACCACATCTGACCTTCCCCACTCCAAAATACGTACATTTGTCTGGTGTACAACTACTTCATCGTTTTTCACTTTACTTCTAATATAGGCCTAATGTTCTGATGTGGTTGTTCTCTTCAGTGTTCAGATTGGTGTAGACACAGTACACATCCATCAACAATTATGCCTTTCCAAAGTATGATTAGTATCTAATAAAGAAGTGACCTTTTTTGTTCCTTTAGAGTTATATGATAAAATATATAAGCTTTCCCACACATTGACAATTTTGTTGAATCCAGGGCTCACATTTTTGTCCCATAGTACAAGTTTTCCTGTCACTTCAACAATGGGGTGGACACCATTAGGATGGACCAAAATATTGGTAAGATTTTTTATGTGTTGATCTTTGGAAGTTGCTTATGAAACAGGACTTCTCCTTCTCCTTCCTTTCTATTTGTAATTTCTGTGAGGTACCCAAGGTGAGGTACAGCTACTGCCTTCTACTCCATGCCTTCTTCCTATCATGGGCAGGAAATATACTGCTGCTGGCCCAAGCGGTGAAAAGTGTGTGTTTGTCTGAACAATGAAGATTTTCCTACCTGGCATAAATGTCGCTCCAATGTGGCTCAATCGTCCTGAAAAGGTGGAGGAAGCGTGCATGTCTGAACGCCTGGCACACTTCCTTAATTGTCATGGAAACGTCACTCCCTCTAGCATCCCTGAATCGTCTCAAGGGGAGTGGATTTCCTATGAACGGAAACTTTGCGTTCATAGGAAATCTGCTCCCCAGGAATGATTCAGGGACACAAAAGAGGGAGCAACGATTCCATGACGAGGAAGAGTGCCAGGCGTTCAGACTCGCATGCTTCCTCCACTTTTTAGGACGATTGAGCTACGTTGGAGTGATGTTTATGCCAGGTATGCAAATCTTCAATATCATAATACACACAGTGGCTGTACTATTCTTGGCAAAAGTATTAATCCTACCACTTTGCTGTTTCTACACAGTGTTGTGTTACAATCTGGAAGCTGAATAAATTTAATTGCCATTATTGCCACTTGATGTACACAGGATTGTCAGCACTGTGGAGTTGCAAGATATTTTTATTGTTGCATACAGTGTTGTTGTTTTTCCATCATGCCTTGACCCAGATGCTGGTTAGAGGCCCTCTGTCCAGGTTCTACTGCCCTTGTTGCCTCTGAGGGAGAGAAGAGCACAGCTCAGCTCCATTGTGCCTTGTCCCAGTGGTTGGTTAGAAGTCCTCCCATCATGTTCTAGTTGTCATTGCTCTTGTGTCTTGCTTTATTTGCATCAGGGATTCCCAAAGTGGGTGGTAGGTCCCTGTTAGGGGATGGTGGAAAGATCCATGGGGGCAATAAGGGAGAAGGCGTGGCAGTCAAAGTCTTGGCATGCACAAATGTCAAGAGGAACCAGTGGGCTTTGAGATCATGGTGGGGAGAAGTTAGAGCATTTGACAGCAGGGGAGAAATGGGGGCAAAAAGGAGCTTTTACATTTGAGACCCTGCTTAAGCTTTTGAGTTTTCCTGGGACTTGGCTGGCAGGTTGGAGCTGCATTGCTGCTCCTGCTTTCTTTAGTCAGAGGCTGAGGGGAGAGGTAACAGAAGAAATAAGGTTTGTCTATGTGTATGGAAGGAAGACTTAAAGTTGTGTAGGGAAGGCACATCTCTGAAGAAAGATGGAGACGAGTACTGTACCTGGGTTTGATTCTTCAAAAGAGTACTTTGCCTGTCTTGGACTTAGAATCCTTCCTTACTGGGGAGAAGATGTCACCATGATATGGTGTGAAATTAGATCTGTAGAACTGCACTGTCATGATGTGTGTGTGGAGTGTGTGATAAGGCCAGAACATCTGGCAATAAATGTCCTTGAGGTGGCCAGACACTTACTTGTGTATTGAACACTGCACCTGTGACTCTGCATGAATGGTGTAATGTCTTATGACATGTACTGGAAGGTTGCATCAGCCAAGAGGATATAAGGCTAGACCTAATATAAACAAGTTGGGTTATAGTTGTGGAGTAGTGGAGAGTCAGTGCAGTTGAAGTTCATTAGTATTTATTAGTGAGAGTTCTAGTATAGCTCTGTGTTGCTGTGAACTGCCAAGGAGGAAGTCAGAGTGTTTACTTCCATCCTGGAACTCTGTTCTGCATCTGTAAATAACAACTCCTTATGCTCTGTAAATAAATCCTTCACCTGGAACTGTCCCATTTTGCTTCCTGATTTCTAAGAGTATCTCAAGGGCTGGAAGAGATACTGAAAAGCACATTCACACCTGAATGACAGAAAAGTGGGAAGCTGGCTGCAACCTCCTCAGCCCCAGTGAAGAAGGATTGCTTGGTAGTTTCAGTCATACACATTCAGTGGTGTATCTCTGGTGTATATAGCTCCAAAACTTCCTGTCTTTCTCACCTTCTTTATTGGCCTAAGTGGTATGTGGGAGAGCCCAAAGAATACGGTACACCCACCATTTTTAGCACTTGAGGTGTAGCAGAGTGGAATGGTGGTGGTCTTGTTTTAATAGGGAACTTTATCTCAGTGGCCCTGGAATGGGCCTGTAGCGTTCCAAAACGGAACTTTCTGGGGACGGGAGGCGGCAGGGAATGCATCTTATTGCACAGTGAGAATGCTGCCGCCACCGCCAAGTATCCTTATCCCGTTCCAGATACGTCCCAAAGGGGGCGACCTGTCAAGCCTCATGAGGCTTATACCATATACCCCTATTAAAAATGGCCATCATAGCCTCTCATCATAGAGGCTTATACAGTAAACCTCTACTAAAAATGGCCACCTCCATTCTGCTCTGTCTCATGTACTCAAAACGGCAGGCACATTGCATTCTTCAGGCATTTTCAAGTTGTTGTTGAATGCTGCTCTGGCTGAAAAAGAAGGTGAAGAAGGTAGGAAAAAAAGGAGGGATACTTTTCTTTTGAGCAAGGGGGGGCATAATGGCATGGGACCCCTGTTTCCATGCCCCACCAGAGGAAGAGGGCCTTCTCACTTTTATTTCTATCTCTGTCTCTATCTTGCCTTCACACTGGGTCCCTGTTCCAGCACTTACCTGTGTTTAACTTGACTCCCCATGTTTCAACGTACACGTAAGTAAAATAGTAATCATAATATCTTCTGATCAAAAAGTCCTGACACATTCACTCTGCAAATCTTAGCTCCTCCATATACTGTAATTCAGCATGCAAATAGCACTATATCAAAACTCCTCTGTAGGGCATGGTCTTTCCTCCTGTTGTCTATGCCATTTTTGGCAATGGAAGGGGAATTGTTTTACAAATACAATTCTTGGGGCAAGATCTAACAACCTTACTTGGAAATTCTTACTCTGCACCCCTTCTCAATATTGTGTGTGTCTTTCTTTAGATTGACTTCACAATCTATAGTAACATAAACATATTTGTGTTAATCTGCACTTTGTCTGCCCTCAGCATCTTACAAAAAGTAATTGCATTGCATTTTGTAGAGAGTGTTCAATAGATAGAATGACAAAATGTATGAGCACGGGGGGGGGGGGATAAAGCATTTGCTGCTGCATGCATTCAGATCTGTGGAAGGATGACACTGTGAATGGAATTTAATTTAGAAAGTAGAAAGGATTATTTGCTAGCATATATTACTGGGTTTCCACTTTTATATTCAAAGAGTTTATGATCTGGGACAAATTTAGAACCATGTGACAGAACAAAGGACAGCCTTGATTTAAAAATCTGTTCTGTTGGACCATGAGTTAAATTGCAGTTTTTTGTTTGTTTGTTTGTTTTTTGCTACGTTCAAAACTAGTAAGTACTGAATTGTGAGGCATACATTTGGTAGGTACTGTATGCACTCATGTATCAATCAAGAAGTTTTAGTCAAAAAATCAACCCAAGAAAACTGGGTCGACTTATCCATGAGTCAATGTAAGTGTGTGTGTGTGTGTGTGTGTGTGTGTGTGTGCGCATGTATGCGTGCCCATGCGTGCTGTGTTGTGTGCCTTCAATTCATTTCCAACTTATGGCAATGCTAAGGTGAACCTATCATGAGATTTTCTTGGCAAGATCATATCTAAACTTAGGTAAATTGACACTTTATTGTCCATTTTCCTCTTAGCAGCAGCCATGTTGCTGAGCCTTCCTGTTTCCTTAAAAACATAAAAATGAAAGCCTACAAGCCTGGTAAAGATGTGTCCCAAAAATGTAACTGGCTATATTTGATTTCAGCTCCATATTTGTCCTCTCTGTGCTATAAACGTTTCGTTTTAAATATCTCCCTGGAATGTGCTGTTTATCTTCCTGGAATAACAAATTCAGTGCAAAGATTTTTGTTTGTGTCACAGAGGAAAGTGCAGAATGGATAAGCGATTTTGGTCATAGAAGATCTAGCAATTTGAAGTATCTAGAAAAAGTTTCTGCGACAGTAAGGCCCTGTGCAGACCGGCACTTTGGGCCAGCCTGGGGGTGGAGCCTGGGCATAGCGTCTATGCAACACACGTCCTGGCTCTGTCCCCAGGGCACCATGATGGCATGTGCTGCACCACACAGTGTGCACTGTCACGGTGCACCTCCTGCACTGTTTCCACACAACGCAATGCCAAAGGAGCTTCATATAGTCGTGGCACCGTGGCTATTGTGCCCTTTCCAGGGCGCAAAAAAGAGCTGCTTTTTGCACTCTGGAAAGGCCAGATCGGGACCACGGTGTGCAGCCACCCCTTCAAGGCTGTTTGCACAACACTTAAGCTAACAAATAAAAGGAGCAGATTTGTTGTTAACTGCCCTCGAGTCATATCTGACTCACAGCAATCCTGTGGATGAGACTTCCCAGACTTTGTAACCTTATCTGCTTAGATCCTGTACATTCATGCCTGTGAGCACCTAACTCGAGTCCATCCATCTAGCATGCAGTCTTCCTCTCTTTCTACATGTTAAGGAAAAAGCAACATGAGATATACAGTAAATGAAATAAAACATGTATGTGAGAGTCAGGATGACTCAGCAGAAGCCAATTGAGAACCACACAGGTGTAAATGGTAATACAATTAACAAGTCCTGAATGCCAAGGACAAGAAATGTAGAGTGGATAATTGGACACACCTGACAATTGTGAAGTGGTCAAGGCTGAGATGATGAAATCATTAATTGTGGGATGAACCAAGAGAACCAATGAGAATGATGTACACACCTACTGGGTGGAAACAGACAACAGTGGGTGGTACCATGCATTGACTATAATAATGACTATGCATCCCAATGTATTTTGTGGGTTGTAGAGTGGAAAGTGAGGAGTTGAGTATTGTTGTGTTGGATAGTTTTGGAGCTGTATATAGTAGAATAAAGTAGATCTTTTATTTAAGACTACTGAGTTGTCTGGTGTCTTGGGTGAAGCTACAAGAACCAGCTGGATCCTGAAGAAGGGTGTAGACTTCTGTGGAAGCAAGAGTGAGAAGGCTGGGAGAATTTGTCAGGGTCTTCAGCCTATTCTCTGTAACTCTTGCTAAGCTATAACCACTGGCCAAAACTGGTCAGCGCGGTGCACAACCAGGTGGTGAGTTCAAGCCAGAGGTGAAGAGCTACAACTCCCATCATCCCTGACATCATCCCTCCACCTTTCCTAGCATTATTGTCTTTTCCAATGAGGCATTCCATCTCATGTTGTGTCCAAAGTATCAGCCTCAATTTGTTGCCAACTTCTTTCTTTCAGTTAGGTGTTTATCAGACGAGCTCTTAAAGAGGTACTATTCCAGTGTGACTCCTCTATCTGCCTCCTGTTGCATGCTGGGATTGGCAGTTTTAAGGAGGGGTATTTAGAATTCTCAGGCAGAGAAGTTCAGCTCCTTAAAACTGCCAATCCCAGCATGCAACAGGAGGCTGCTAGAGGAGTCACACTGGAATAGTACCTCTTTAAGAGCATAGTGTGATAAACATCTATGTCTCAAAGGTCTCTTTAAAAGGTCTCTCTACGTACAGCCTAAATTTGATCATCTAAGGCGCGTTACAAACCGCCCCTTTGAGGCGGCCTGTACCCGCCCCTTTCCCCGGGGTATCGGGGCCTCAGTGGCCAGAATGGCAGCCGCTGAGGCCCTGATCCGCCGCTTTCCAGGCTGCGGGGAAGCGGCAAAAGGGGTGTCCTTGGGGCTTCAAGGAGGGGAGGAGGAGAAAGGGGCCGCTCGCGTTGCTGGGCGTGTAAAGCGGCGCAAACCAGGAAGGAGCTCCGAAACGGAGCTCCTTCCTGCTCTGCGCAAAGGGCACACAAAGGGCGTAAAGGTTGTGACGTCATCGTGGCGCCTCCCATGTAGCTGGGGCGCCGCCATTTTGTACGGACTCAGTCCGTACTAGGATTAGGGGGTTGCAGAAGCACCGCACCTTCCTAACCCTAGTACGGACTGACTCCGTACTAAAAGGCCCATTTGTAACGGGCCTAAGTTTCTAGGGAGATTTCAGGCTTGATCATGCAAGCACCCATTTGTTTGTTAATTTGGCTGTCAATGGGATCCTCAGCACTCTTCTCCAACACCTCATCTCAGCTGAGTTTGTTTTCTTCCTATCCGCTTTCTTCATTGTCCACCTCTCACATCCATGCATTGTGATAAGTGATACAATGGCTTGGACAATTCTATTTTTAGTGCTCAGTTGTATATCTTTACTCTTTGGAATCTTGTCTAGGTCTCTCATAGTTGCCCTTCATTCCTAGTCTTTTTCTGATTTCTTGGCTGCAGATTCTATACTGATCAATGTTTGATCCTAAATATGGGCACTCTTTTAACCATTTCCATTTCCTCATTATCTAGTTTGAATTTATGTATATCCTCTGTGATCATTATTTTTGTTTTCTTTAGTTCACTAGTAAGCCTGCCTTTGACTTTCTTCTCTGACCTTTCTTTCAAAGGTGCATTGGTGCACACTGACAAATATTTTGTGTTAAAGGTCTCACTGAAATGCAGCCATATAAACAGATGGGTAACGGTGGCCTTGTAGGTACTGCTGGACTGTAACGCCTGTAATAGTTAATCGTTGATTATACTGGCTAGGACTAATGCAAACTGAAGTATGTGAAGTTCTACAGTCCCCCCCCCGATTCAAAATGCCCCTCCCTATCCATAAAACATGAAGCACAGAAATAACAAAAATGAGATTTGTAAGTACAATGTGAACCAGTTCAGCTTCTTGTAGAACATTCTTGGTAGATTTTGAAGAAATGCAGCTGATCTACAGATAACCTAAGAATAAAGCTTTTGACTGCAGCAGAAAAAATGTTCAATAGCGTAATTCTAATTCTCCCCCCCCCCTTTTTTTTTCAGCTGAGTTTTTATACTGTGATTTGGCTTCCATGAAGTCCATACATCAGTTTGTTCAAGCGTTTAAAGCAAAGAATTGTCCACTCCATGTTCTGGTCAATAATGGTGAGTTTAAGAGCTTTTCATATGAATTTTCACCTATAGCAATTGCACTCTTTCATATTTCACTTGGATTTTTGAACTAGGATGTGTGTGTGTGTGTGTTTGTTTGTTTGTTTGTTTGTTTGTTTTTAAAGTAGCCGCCATTGTTCATTTCGAGAAGAGTGATATAAGCAGTTACAATGTTAATTAATAAATGTTTAGGCATTAACTTGCAATCCAGTGATAGGAGAAAAAAGAAAGAAGGAAAGAAAATGGCAAAATCTATTTTGGCAATTATTAAGGAAGGGATTGAAATTAATTCAGTATCAAAATTAATTCAGTATCAAAATGCCTTTGATATTTTTGTGGAGGACCATGTGGAAAGTTTGTTTCTTGTCTCAGAGCAAAGCAAGAGAAAAAAACAATTAAACCTTCCCTATGAGTAAAAGCTATGGAACATCAAGAATTTAAGTTTAGACAAAGAAAACGTAAGGTGGTTATGAAGAAGTATGACAGAGGTTTATCAAATCATGTATGAGAGGGAGAGACTAAATAAGGAGAGATATTTTTCTCCTACCTTTAGATCCTTCTGCATTTGGTGTAGGTCCAGAATCAGAGGGCAATTAGTAGTGATTCACACTCACACAACATATAATTAACTTATGGAACTGACTGTAAGATTACATGGAGGGAATAGAGCCACTTGCTTAGGCGACTTTTCAACTCCTTAAAAACAAAGACCTGTTACAGACTGCCAAAATAAAGCTGCTTCGGGTCTCTTTGGAGGTATGCTATTTAAATGATGCATGGATCCTAAGAGTCTGGAGGTCGCACCAAAGCCACACTCCATTCCTAAGCACTGGAGGGCAGCTTTGGTGCAGCTTCTGGATTCTTAGGATGCATGCATCATTTAAACAGCATACCTCCAAAGAGACCCGAAGCAGTTTATTTTGGCAGTCTGTAACAGGCCAAAGTCACCTAAACAAATGGCAATGTATGTCATGGAGTATTTAACTGTCATTGGGAAATAGGTGTTGAAATCTCCATTTTTAGAAAGCTTGAAAAGGTTATCTTTTGGGCTGCAACTCCCAGAATCTCCCTGGCTAGGGAATTCTGGAAGTTGTATAGTCACAAAGTAATTTTCCCAAGCTCTGGCTCAAAGGCAATATACATTTGAATTCCCAAGTACAGGGACACTGTGAGTAAAACCCAGCATCACTCATAATAGAATTTCTCTTTTGTTCTGTTTCTCTCCTGCAATTCCCCAGCTTCCAGTCATCACAATAGGGTGCCCCAACACTTCAGAGCAGACCTTTGAGATTTCATACGAACAAGATCTAGAGGAGAACCCCTGGTCTTCACTGTGGAAGCCTTTCAGTCGGTCAGAAAGCTTTATTGGATGCTACTGTATTAAACTATTTTTTAAAGACTGTCCAATTTAGAATATTACATCAAGCACTTTTATTTGAAATTACCCTTGCATGCTGTGTAATTGTCCAATCTGGTCATCAATTAATATAAGATTATATACTATGTTGATATGGTTATATATAATATTGGCATGATTCCATGACTGCCTCTTTTTTGAACCTGAACTTGCAGCTGTAATCATGACAGTATGCAGACAACGAGGTTATGATTGATGGACTTGGCAAAAATGGGGAAAATGTTCATGTGAATATGGTCTTAGGGCACTGATATAGTCACACTGCAATAAGTTTCTTGTAAATGTCACACAAAAACAGATGAGCATGACAGGATGACTTAAGGGCAGATATATGGTACATATATCTCCTTTTTTGCTGGTTTGGTTAAATAAAGACCTGAGGATTCATTCAGTACAGTTAAAATAATGTTTTCACAGTGAAATGTAGCTAAGTATACATTTTCACATCTTACAGTTTGGGGCTTTTATTGTATTTCAGGGTATTACTTACTACAGTGTGCAGTGCTTGTGCATGTTGTAGAGTGAGAACATTCATTTAATCTACATTTCATAAACTAATATTAGTTGTTACTTTACTTTAGATGTCAGGAGCAAATATATTTTCTTTCAATCTGTAATAAGAAGCAATTTGGTTCACTCATATTAATCCACACATAACTTACTCTGGCAACCCAATAGCTGTCATTACTGGCATTAAGGCACTGTAAGAGAAAACAAGAGTACTTGCATAATTCTAAGAGAAGTGGTGTGAGAAATGTGTGTAGGTTGCAAGCTCTTTTATTTCCATTTAAAACTTTAAATTAGCTTTCTATGTAAAAAACACAAGATGCTCTACAAACATAAATATTACAGTCTCTCTTAAGATCAACATACACATATTAATAATAATAATAAAGTCTATTGCCAGTCAGCTTCCCATTACAAACATGGAAAAGTTACTTTTTTTCTACACAAACATTTCCAGTTAGGAAATGCTTAAGATAAAAAAAGGTAAAGGTGAAGGTTTCCCCTTTGATAAAATTGTCAAGTTATGCCCTACTTTAGGGGGAGGTGCTCATCTTCATTATTTAGTTGAGGGAGCCAGTATTGTCAAAGATCGCTGCACAGAACACTGTTACCTTCCCACCAAAGAGCTACCTATTTATCTACTTGTAGTTTTAAGTACCTTCAGGATGCTAGGTTTGCAGAAGCTGGGACTAGTGATGGGTGTTCACTTCATCACATGGTGCTTGTGCCTCAAACTGTTGACGGCTGAGCCACCACGTCAGATTACAAATCAAAATAAATAAATATGAAATAAGAAAGGGATTGCAATAACCATAAGTCCATGACATTAACTTCCCATGCTTGCAAAATGATGTGCATAAATTATACAATAAAGACTAAGTTGACTAGGCCTTGGATGGTCAGCTATGAAGAAACTAGACAAGATCCTGAAATGTCCGATATATCATTGAATACTAAAGTTAGGATTGTCCATGTCATTCTATTTCTCATTTCTATATGATTGTTAAAGCTGGACAATGAAGAAAGCTGATAGGAAAATAATCAGCTCATTTGAAATGTGGTACAGGAGAAGATTTCTGAGGATACCATGGATTGCTAAAATGTAAAATAAATGGGTCATAGAGCAAATCAAGCCTGACTTCTAGAAGCCAAGATGACAAAACTGAAACTGTTGTACTTTGACCATATCTTGAGAAGACGTGACTTCCTAGTAAAGACAATAATTATTGGTAAGGTAGAAGCCAGTAGGAAATGAGGAAGACCACATTCCAGATGAATAAACTCAATCAAGGAAGCCACAGCCTTGAATCTGCAAGACCTGGGCAGGGTGGTTGAAGCTTGGGTGACTTGTAGGTCTCTCATTTATAGGGTAAGCATAACTTGGTCAACAATGGCAGTTAAGAACAACAAAGAAGTTTCTAAAAGCAGGAAACAGGATGAAGGTACCTGCTATATCCCTGAATCAACCACATTTCTAATTTGCTTACTTCTATTGGTTTTTCTGCTGGGGTGGTTAGTATCTGGTGAAGTTCTCCATTGGAATATAATTGGATTGTTTGAGGGAGTTGGTTAGATTTTTCCTCACTGTTACTACATTTTAAGTGTTAAAAAAAACAGTGTAACAAGGCAGAAATTACTTCTTAAAAAGTACCAATGATGCATTAATTTTACAATAATGTTTTCAAGTAACGTGAAGTCTTTGCTTAACTCTTCTAAAAGTTCTCAATTTATTTTTTTTCACAGATGCCCCAAAATGCATTGCAGCATCTAGTTGCCTACTTCTGTTATCAAACTGAAAATTTACTTTATATGTCACTGTGTTTTCACAAAAAGTCTTCATTCATAATTTACAGTCTCTTACTTTCCAGAAAACAGAATTGATTGCTGTCAGTCTGTAATGGTTTGAATAAATTTATACCAGATTTATACTAGATTCATTATGATCTTAGCTAGATAGGGTTAGGAATATGTGGCACGATGAAGGTAAAATTACATTGACATCCTGTTGATTAAATTGGAAGAGATTTACCGTATATACTCGACTATAAGTCGACCTCATGTATAAGTCGAGAGCAACTTTTGAGGCTAAAATTATGGATTTTGCTATGACCCATGGATAAGTCGAGGGTAAAACTTAGGGGCATATAGCAAAGGATCTAAAGGATGAAACAAAGCGAAACAATGTCAAAGAACTTAGAAAATTCCAGAAGACATAACTCTTTGTGCTTACTCTTAAGACTGAATGGATGAGAGAGTATAGGGGGTCAGTGCTTCACATGTTATATTCTTGCTTTCCACCAGGAATTTTTTTTCCTTTTAAATAAGAGTTAAGATACAATACTTACATTGACCCATGGATAAGTCGAGTCAATGTTTTCGGATCAATTTTTTGACCTAAATTTCTAGACTTATACATGAGTATATACAGTAAGCATGACTCTTGGTCTCATGTATGAAAGCATGTCAACTAGACTTAATTTTGGGAGGATTGTATCCATGTTTTGTAGCTCACCAGGATAAATGAGGTTCATTACACCATAGTTCAATATGTAGCTTTACCAAATTTTTACTCAAGGATAAATGTTAACTCCAAATCATAAACTGATGATAATGCATTTACAAGTGGTACGTGCAGAGATTAAGAAGCCTTTAAATATGTGTTAACATAACACATAAATATGTGTTAGCTTAATAGCATGTATGGTGATCAATAATATTACAATTAATACTAATGTTAAAGACATTATTTTATTTATTTAAATTATTTTAAACTACTTTTCAAATGCTGAAGCAATTTAAACTGCAGTTTAAACAGCCATTATGAAACGATAAAGCAACAAGATAGACAAGAAAGCTATAGCAAAGTAGGTTTCTAGCTTTTACTTTTGTAAAAACCAAACTAGATCTAAGGTTAATCACTCCTTTTTGCACATGCATATTTTTAAAACAATACAAACAGCACCCATTTCTGTTCTGGGGAGGAAGTTATAATTACAGTGGACCCTTGTTATCCACTAGAGTTTGGTTCCAAGATCCCCCATGAATAACGAAATCTGTGGATGCTCAAGTCCCATTAAATATAGTGACATAGCAAAATGATGTCCCTTATAAAAAAAAATAGAAAATCAAGATTTAATATTTGAAATTTATACTTTTTTTTTAGCATTTTCAAACCATGGATGCTTGAATCTGTGTATAAAAAAATCCGTATATAAGAAGGGCTGACTGTATTCAGATGAAAGCAGGTATAGAGAGGAAATTTAATATTCTTTTCCCGAAGAGATGTGGGAGACAAGATAGAAGGTTCTTCTGCATATCACAGGGCATAGTACAAGTACTTCAGTATTCATGTCTGGGTACATCCCTCCAAAAGGACTAAAACTCCTTTGTATCATGTACTTACTGGGCCATTCCTTAATGTTATTATAATATTTATTTATATTTCATCCCCTCCACACAAAAAATGGGACTCAAAGTGGCTCACTATTTGAAAGAATAATGCAATTAAAAACATACACAAAGTGAGCATTAAAACAGAATTAAACTATTATAGTGTTAATGCAAATCATACAATAAAATAATAAAATGATTAACTAGAAAAGATAATAGTTCTTAAAAACAGTGGTTGAAACATTACAGCACCCCTCACCTACCTCATTCTTTAGTCCATTTTCAATGAGGTTTTAATGTGAGAGCACTTGTCCCAGTTTATTGAAGTTCAGTTCTACAGCATTCAGTATGGCTTCCCCTCTCCTGCCCTGCCTGCTCATTCTGAATAAAGACATATTTAATTCAGAACTAATTCAAGTACATAATTCAGACTTGATAATCTTGCAGAGTGGTAGAATTTAATGTTTAATTATATGGATTGCCACAGAATCTTGATATCAAGCAGATCTGCTTGCATGTACACTAATAGCAGATCAAGAATTGCTAAACAAAATATGCATTGACACATGCTATACAAATTATTCATAACTACTCTTGCTTCTGCTTTACTGTCTCTATTGATGTCTGTTTAATCAAAGGCTTTTGAAACCAAGCTTGCTAAGCTAAATTAGTAAATTGCATATAAATGACAGTCTTATCAAAACAGAAGCTTGTTTTTTTTAATGACACTAATATTATGTATGCTGCCAATCCATGCTCTGAACTCTGTGTGATGAGGTTTCATATACTAGGAAACGTTAGGAATCCCAGGGCAGTGAAATCTCTTGCAAAAACTGTTTGTAAGGGGCTTACTTAACAGAACATTGAAAAACAGAATTTCAGACTGGCTTTTGGCAACAGTAGTTTCACAATTATTGTTAGTATAAAAGTAGAACAGTTTTAGTTGTTCAAGTTCACCCTGTTAGAGCCCTTGAGTAAAGCTGATGGCATGCCTGTACGGTAGAAAATCAATAACATGCAACTTTTAGAGTCTAGTGAATGTTGTGTAGTTAATAATTTAAAAAGGAGAGCATGTTGTTCTTCTAAGGACTTCCCTTATATCTGAAAGTGGGTTTGTTATTCACTTTATTTCCTTCCAATGACAAAAAATTAAAATAGCACTATAAATGATAGTGTGTATATCTTTTGAGAAACAGAAACCGGTTGGAATTGGCAAAACATACATTTCAATGTAGTAATTTTATTTGGAGAAAAAAAGGATTGGCTATTATTTGATACATAAATAATGGAAGCAAATAATGTAGCAAAATCATTATGTAGAAAGGGACAAAGGAAAGAAGCATACAGAGTTTACATGGTATAGATAATGAGCCTTCTCTAATTATTATCCAGAGCCCACATTCCATGACAAATATATGTTGAGATCCATATTCCAGAAGGAAAGAATCATTCAGAAATTCACAGTTTAGGATTTATTTTGTGCAAAATTCACGTGTGGTATTTTTGTACAGAAAACCTCCTTGTTTTGTGTAAGAAACAATATTTTCTACACAGGAAATACTGTTTCCTGTGCCAATAACCCATGTCTGAATTTTGTGTAGACTAAATTCGAAACGGGGGAGATAGTAGTCAGTTCAGGAGTTTGCTTGTAAGGGTCCCAACACTCCAGAAGCATGTGTTTTTTTGTTTTTTTTTAACCATTATTTTAATATTTTCAAATATCCTGTCAATCTCTATCTTAGAGTTAGCAGACAACCACACTAAAGGTAAAGGTAGTCCCTGACATGAATGTCAAGTTGTATCAACTGTAGGAGGTGGTGCTCATCTCTGTTACTAAGCCAAAGAACCAGCATTGTCTGAAGATGACTCTGGTAGTCATGTGCCCAGCATGACTGCACCGAAAGCTGTTACCTTCCCACCAAAGTGGTACCCTTTTATGTACTTGCATTTGTATGCTTTGAACTGCTAATTTGACAGAAGCTGGGATAGTGACCAGAGCTCACCTCATCATACAGTACTCGGTCCTTGAACTGCCAACCTTCCAATATTCCAGTTGTCAGAATTGGCGTCTTAACCACTAAGCCACTGCATCCCACAGACAACCACACTTCTACTCACTAAATTTAATGTGCATCTGTGTTTCCTTATGTATTTTGATAATATGGATTGACCATAAGGGGAAGGGTGCAAGTGGGGGGAGCAAATAAAGACACTGTCCTTCCAAATGAGAATACACCCCCCCCCATGAAATTTCCATCCCCTGGCTACACCACTACTTAAAGGGGGCAATCTGAAGCCTGAGCATTTCACTTCCACTGGCACAATAAAACAGAATATTGCTCTCAGATATGGCATGTCTCCCTTTCATCTTATTCTGACTGAATGTCTCTTATTCTGTGCAAAGGAACTTACATGTAAATATTTGCTATGGTTGATTATTTGGGAGATGGGAGATACTCTGATAGAATTGTTAGACATGCCATGACCATATCTGGTTCAGACACTGTGGCTGGCTTATTATGTACAGAGAATGAGACCATCATCATCTCCTCCTCCTCCTCCTCCTCCTCCTCCTTGACAACAGAAAACTTCTTAGCTGATGTTGAACAGCTGGAAACAAATAATATGAATATGCAGAGCTGAAGTGTACATGCCATAATTAAAATAATACTTGGCATATTATTTATAAGAGAAAGAATTCTCCTAATTCTAAGAAGTGTAGTGTAGTCTGCAATAAAGGAAATGGAAAGAAATAAATCACCAAGAACAGATGGTATCCCAACTGAATTACAGACAGATGCAACTTCAGTGCTAACTTAATTATACCAATAATATGGAAAACAAAGCGGTGGCCAACAGACTGGAAACACTCAATATACAGTGGACCCTTGCCTTATATGGGGGATCCATTCCGCCCGCCCATCCCGCGTAAGTCAAATAACGCATATGCTCGAGCCCCATTGAATATAATGGGGTTCGGGCATGGCGTTGCGTGTATATGCCATTCATTCTATTACAGCTCAGCTTCAGCGTAAGCTGAAAGCCGCGTATAGTGTGCTTGCATATGGTATGGGCGCACTGTACATACCAACTCACAAGCAAGGATATACCAAAAACTGCAACAACTATAGGACAATAACATTAATCTCACACACAAGCAAAATTATGCTCAAAACTCTACAGCATAGGCTCCAACCATACATAGAGAGAGAAATCTCAGAGGTGCAAGCAGGATTCAGAAAAAGAAGGGGCACTAGGGACTACATTGCAAACATACAGGCGGGTTATAGACTGCCATTTCGGACGTCCTCAAGACGTCCGATTTTAAAAAGGGGGCGTCTCTTCTAGACGCCCCTTTCCCTATCACAGACTCAGTCCGTGACAAATGGCAGCGGCCATTCCACACGGCTGCCGCCATGTTTACGTCTTGGATGCATAGCGTCCAGACGGGGCGCGGCGGTTATGATGTCGCGGGTGCGCCATGGGCGCCTCGCGACGTCAGAACGGCGCCGCAAGAAGAAGCTCCATTTTGGAGCTTCTTTTTTGCTCCGCAAGGGAGTCTCACGGTTTGTAACGCCTCCCAATGACTAATGGAACACACCAAAGAAGTTTTAAAAATCAGCATGTGTTTCATAGATTACAGCAAAGCATTTGATTGTACAGCTCATGGAATGCAATGAAAGACATGGGGCTGCCACTATATCTGATATACCAAAGACAAGAGACCACTGTCAGAATAGAATTCAGGGAAACAGAGTGGTTCCCAATAGGCAAAGGGGTCAGGCAAGGCTGCATCCTATCACCCTACTTGTCTAACTTATACGCTGAAAATGTCATTATAAAAGCAGAATTAGAATAAGAAAAAAGAGGAGTTAAGATAGAAGGAAGCAGCATTAACCACCTAAGTTATTTGGACAACACTATATTATTAGCAGAAGACATTCAGGAATTGAAACAGTAAATAAGGAAGTTCAAAGATGAAAGTGTAAAGGCAGGTCTGATGCTGAACATAAAGAAAACAAAAATAATGACCGCAGAAGAAATACACAAATTTAGTCTAGACAACGAGGAAATTGAAATAGTTAAAAGAATTCCCTTTCCGGACATCCCTAACCCTAGTACGTGCCGAGCACGTACAAAATGGCGGCACCCATTCTACATGGGCGCCACCATTTTGACGTAGCGGATGCTTAGTGGACGCATGTCACGGCGTGGAAATCACACCGCTAGTGCACCATTGGCGCCTTGTGGCATCATAACCACGCCGCAAAAAGAACCCGCTTTTTGCGGGTTCTTTTTGCTGCGCCAGGGAACCTCACGGTTTGTCCACTGCGGTTCTCTGGCGCATCAAACACGGGTGCCGACAGAGCGCCCTTTTTGGGCGCTCTGTAAAGCGCCTAGGAATGGGAAGGGCAGCTATAAAAAAACTGGAAAAGATGCTGAAGAACAAAGACATACAATTGAGCACTAAAGTCAGAATAGTTCAGGCCATTGTATTCCCAATAATCATGTATGGATGCAAGAGCTGGACAATGAAGGAATCAGTCAGAAGGAAAACCAACTCATTTGAAATGTGCTGAAGAAGAGTACTTAGGATACTATGGACAGCCGGAAGACAAACAAATGGGTTCTTGAACAGGTCAGACCAGGGCTCTCCTTGGAAGCAAAGATGATCAAGTTGAAAGTCTCTTACTTTGGCCACATAATGAGAAGGCATAGATCACTAGAAAAAATAATAATGCAAGGAAAGGTAGAGGGTAGAAGAAAGAAAAGAAGACCACAAACCAGATGGATAGACTCAGTCAGGGGAGGTTATGAGCAAGGGCTTGCAAGATCTGGGCAAAGCAGTGGAAGACAGGGATTCTTGGAGATGTCTCATCCATAGGGTTGTCATCAGTCGGAACTGACTCGAGGGCAGCTAACAACAACAAAGAGAAAGCTGGTGGACCAGATGCTGAAATTTAATCTTAGCTTTGAAAACTGAAGTTTCAAAATGGTGGCCTATGTCTATCTCACTGTGCCATGTCATGCTGTTCTGTTTCTTAACTTGTCTCTAGTTCTGTTCTTCCATCTCCTTTAAGAAGTGCATTGCTCTGGTACTTTATCTGCATCCTACTATGGAAGACCAGGGGTTTCTTTCACACTACACAGTTATAGAACTATGATTCTACTTGAATTGCCTCAGCAACAACCTATTTAATCCTGGGATTTGTAATATAGGGAGAGGTAATTAAGAGTATCAGCCAGAGAGATCTAGTTTCTTACCAAACTACAAATCCCACAGATGTGTAGGATGCAGCCATGGCAGTTAAAGTAGAATCATAGTCCTACAATTGTGCAGTTTGAAAGGATACCATATCACTTTCTTTTCAAAGGACTTTAGTGTTTCAATCCTAAAAATAAACTTGGCAGGTGATACCCCCTCTTCATTTACAGTTGGCCCTTCATATCTATGGGTTCTTTATCCCACCGATTCAACCATCCAAGGCTCGAAAATATTTTTAAAATATATAAACTCCAAAAAGCAAACCTTGATTTTTCCATTTTGTATGAGGGACACAATTTTGCTATGCCACTATATTTAATGGGACTTCCAGCATCCATTGGTTTTGGTATCTGCCAAAGAAAGCTCTGCCACTCTCTCCTCTTTTATGGCCAAGACCTTGCTTAATGGACATTCACTCTCAGTCTCTCTTCTCTGGTGTATGCAACACTGGTATCTGACTCATTTTCAATATGAGAATAGAAAATTATTTTTATTAATTTATTGCCCACCAGCACTAAATCTGCACTGAGGTAAGAAAATAATTTTAGGCCATGCTCATGAAGTTGGAAATGGCCCATTTACCACAAACAAGCATCTGTATGCCAGCAGCTTCACCTATATTCTTTGCTTCTTTCTTTTCTCTGTTCTTCAGCTGCTGTGATGTTGGTGCCTGAAAGAAAAACAGAGGATGGGTTTGAAGAGCACTTTGCTGTTAACTACAGTGGACACTTCTTGTTGACCAACCTTCTCTTGGAAACACTGAAGCAATCAGGAACCCACAGCCACAATGCTCGAATTATCACTCTCTCATCAGCCACACATTATGTAGGTGAACTACATCTCAATGATCTGCAAAGCAGGTACTCATATATATATAAACATGTATATATTTCTCAATTTATTCTCACTTTCCTGTCTTTTAGGAACAGGGATATGTGTAAGTAAATACTGCAGCCCCTTGCTGCTAGGAGAATGGGGCTTTCCCTTTCAACCTCCTGCCCCCCGCCTCAAAATGTGCTTTAGAAACTTGGGGAAACCTCCAGAGTAAACTTTGGAACAGCATGGAGAGAGTGGTGGTGGTGGTGAGTGAGAAGTCCCACAGTATGAACAGACATCCCACCTGTACCACACTGGGTTCCACTGCCTTTGTCTAATGCTTATTTAGATAATGTTTGCGTTTCACTTTAATTCCAAATTGCACATTGAGAATTGCAGATTGGGAAGCTTCTGAAAAGCTTCATCCCTTTATGAGCTAGCGCTAGCTATTTGAATTTGAGCCCTGTACCAAATAGGCTTTGCTCCTGTCACTAACCAATCCTCTGTCCACCCTCCATCCTTGCACAAAATATAATATTAAGCATTTTAAAGATTGGGTTTGTTTTACTATTTCTTCTTTATGTGCAATACCAAACAATATAATTCTAATGTGAAATCGGAGGCTTTCATGGCTGGCATCCATTGTTTTTTGTAGGTTTTTTGGGTTATGTGGCCATGTTCTAGAAGAGTTTATTCCTGACGTTTTGCCAGCATCTGTGATCACAGATACTGGCAAAACGTCATGAATAAACTCTTCTAGAATATGGCCATATAACCTGAAAAACACACAAAAAACAATATAATTTTAAATTTAAACACCACCTCTTCTGACTTTTTTTTAACCATAAGCCCTTTCCTTTCTCTTTTTTGAATATGTTCATGGTCCATATTTACTTCAGAATGATAAAGACAGAAATAGAACTGATAAAAAATGAATTAAAATTTCAGTTAATGAAATGCTAGGGCTGCAGTATACAGTAAGCAAGTGAAAATATTTTGATAAACCTAATCATTGCTCTGCTTTAATTGGATAGCTACTTTTTTCTTTTATTTATTTATCTATCAATTCATTCCTTCATTATATATTTACCCCACATTTCATGAAGCAGTTGTCTCCCAGTGTGGCTCATATCAATAAAAAGAGACCAGCTCTGCCAACAGACTTAGAAACTAAAAGGGAAAGACACCCAAGGGAAGGGTGATAGAGAGCTAAGTTAGAGGAAATAACTCATCTTGTTGAGGTTAGGATAAGATGGGGAGTCTTTTGCAGGCATTTAATTGCAGTTCAAGTCAGAAGGGCCTTTCCTTGATGGTTCCTTGTTTGAACAGCAATTTTTGGTTCTTGCTGTTTTGGCCAGTAATAGTGGTCATTTAACTTACTTCTCCAGGGCAACGGGTGGCTGAAGGTGAATGTTCTTTCTGACAAGGAGAGTGAAAAAATCTCCTCACAAGTGTTCCATCTCTGCCCTTTGAATGGGCCATATTAATGTCTCACTTAGCTTGATTTTATTCCCAGGAGACTGAATATGCTGCCTCCCCAAGGTTTCTTAATAGGTAGCAGAAGGAACAGTATTTGTACTTTTTAGTCTGGTTTTACTGCAACTTTTATTTTTTTTAAAAAAATTATAAGCAACACTTAAGAGTACATACAGCAACTAACATGCTATGTGTTGGAGAATGAGGGGGAGATAACATTTACAAAAATGTTGCCATTTCAACACATAACATTAAATAAAAAATGAAGTGTAGGTTTTTAATTTATTTAGTTACTTTATTTGCAAATTCATTCAAATTTAATTGGTTAATTTTTAAAACATATATAGAATAACCTAATGCTATTCTTTTAATCAAGTGAGAACTTTAGAAATTAATCTTGAGAAAGAGGAGATGACAACTACTTGAAACATACTAAAGGCAGATGTCTTTTCTCAGCTTTTATTCTTGAGCAAAACTGCTGTTCCAAAGCATGCTATGGACAGTAATTATCTGCTCTGCTTTGAATAATCATTTCTGTAGAAGAGCATGTAATTTGTGCCTCGCCATTCATTTTGGGTGGCAGAGGGGGGGAAAATACTAATTGCATGTTCCCCGAATATTTCCTAGATTTCTTCCTAAATCTGGTGGTTGTTTCAAATACAGCAGTCTCAATGAATCAGTGGGAAGTTGGTACAGTGGATCCTTGTTATACGCTGGGTTTTGGTTCCAAGATCCCCCGTGTATAACAAAATCCGTGTATGCTGAAGTCCCATTAAGTATAATGACATAGCAAAATGGTGTCCCTAATAAAAAATGGAACATCAAGGTAAATTTATACTTTTTTGGAACATTTTCAAACCGTGTATGCTTGAATCCGTGTATAAAAAATCCGTGTATAAGAAGGGCCGACTGTAATCCATCATTTATGTGAGTTCCATTGATTCTGTAGATCTACTCTGGTGTGGACTAATGCTGAATTTAGGCCACTTCGGTGCCTGAGACACTGGCATTGCAATGTTTCCAGATGATAGGAGAGAAAAAGAGAAAGGCCCAGAATCCTCTGGGGAATCACCTCACAGCAACCACCACCATCAAGTAAATTATTGATAAGTAAAGGAGACATATATGGCAGAAGGGAGGCTGCAGATGCAGTTTGGCCAAAAGACTTCTCTTTGCACTCCTTTTGATCTTAGGAGAAGTGCATTAAAATTGTACATAGAAAAACACACAAATCAATGATTTCCTGACTTATTTGAAAAGCAACTTAGTTTTCAGAGTGGTATTTAAAACAAAGCAAGGGGAATTGTTCATCACGGTGACTTATGGAGATAGTGGGTTTGACTTTCTTTTACAAAGTGGATTTCACATATTAATGGATTTTAGCCTCCAGTGATTACAGTTGATGAAGGCCCCCACATCAGCCTGGGAGCCAGGTTAATCCTAATTCCCAAGGTTGCTGCTGTAATTACTTTTAGGAAGGCTAAAGAGTCGGAGACCAATAGAATCTTGTTATTCTGTCAAAGCCACAAACTCCTTCATGTTTGGATTTTCAGCCTACATGTAGTCTAGCACCTCTCCACTGGCTGACAGATTCTCTCATCAGCTGTTTTCTCCAGTTGGCAGGGTTCTCTTCAACATTTGTGCCAGTTGGCAGTCATTCTGGCATGTGATGGATATCACACTTGTTCTATTTAAATATTTCCACCTCTCCCTTTATCCACCTGCCTGCTGCTCAACCTTTCTCATGGAGTTAATTTGTTTGGCCTTTGTTCTGTCTTTCCTGTACCTACCCACTGAGCCATTTTTCTATACAGCCTTTGTTTAACCGTTTCTTCTCATTTCTCAGGCTCTGTGTGTTCCACAATCACACCAGGCAAGTATAGAAATTGGTACCAGTAGCTGAATTTAGCATATCAACAAAGCCAGCTTTTCATTTTCAAAAATAATGTTTTTTAGACCTTAGGGTTGGGAAAAGAGACTTGGAGGCATGTGAAGATAATGCCTTCTCAGAAGCAGGCAGAGAAAGGATATCAAGTCATTAAGGGCAGACAGCAATATACTGTGCTGTTCTTTTGTCATTCTAATAACTAGCAAAAGCCAAATTATTGAATATGAGTAAATATTTGCATTTTTTTCCAATTTATAAAGGTACCAAAGTACTTTTAACATAGAAACTAGAGTGTTTTAGTACAGAATTCAGATTTTTAAAAGTGGTGCATGTACATAGTTTTTGTCTTAAGTTTGCTTCTTAGGACCAAATTGCTGGATAGCTCATATAGGTATTCTTACTTTCTGTCTAAGCGTTTGGGCATGTCTGCACTGAGCTGTAAATCCTTCCCTTTAAAATTTACAACAAAGAATAAAAACATCATCCCACCCAATTCATAATGGCCTGGATTTTTTTTTTAAGAGGAACTGAAGAGAGATAAGATTCCTAGGGGTTTCGGGTTCTAACATAATTTCTGGTGGTTGAATCCATACTGCCTTAAGCACTTTAAGTTCCCACTGAAATCTGTTGAACTTAAGTAATTAATGTCCAATAGGGCCAGGGCATACTAGTGACTAGAAGGATTAACTGTAGAGATGCTAATAAAAAAGTTTGTAATAAAGAACAGTGAAAATATTATCCCAGGTTTATGGATTTCAGCTCTAGCCAGTCAAGGAACTTGATGGTCTTTTCTCGATGTACACTAGACTAGGAACTCTGAGGAAATAGAGGAACAGCAAGTAGATCAGGACAGTCATGAAAGGAGCTGCACAAGCCCCTCACCTACTGGCACTGCAGTGTTTGGTTTTTTTTTGGGGGGGGGGCAAAAAGTAGGTCTGATGTCTCTTTCCCTTTGCAGACAAGAGAGGCTAGCAAACTGGGATGAAGAAAGAGGTTAACAATTCCAATTTCCTAGCTGCTTTCAACTCCTTAAGTCAGACAACCATGTCATTTTAAAATTCCATAAACAATCTAGCTTATGTTCTGTGACTCTTATCTGATTTGTCTTACATTAGTAAAATCACAAAATTATTTTATTATTATATTATTATGATTCAGAATACCCCAAACCTTTCTGAGCATCATAGTATCTTCTTTGGTTGTTTTTAAGGGGATCACAATGAAAAAAGCAGCTTACATGTATTTTAAATAGGGCATACAAATGCTGAACATTAATTCATCCATCTGTTTACAAATATTTATATACTGTGAAGTCGAAGGCTTTCATGGCTGGCATCCACAGTTTTTTGTGGGTTTTTTTTGGGCTATGTGGCCATGTTCTAGAAGCGTTTATTCCTGACATTTCACCAGCATTTGTGGCTGGCATCTTCATGCCCGAAAAAAAACACAAAAAACTATTTATATACTGTTAGCAGTGGACAGCACTAAGATGTTAAAAATGCATGTTACATAAAGTATTTATGTGGTCCTTCAAACAGAGGATAGGTTGGATTGAACAGAAAAGATTTGCATAAATAAATCTTTTTAACATACTTCTAAAACTAAAACTAATTGAAACATGCCAAATTTCTAAGGGACAGGCAATCCACATAATAGGTGGCACCACACTAAATATCCTTCTCTGAAAAACTGCAAGCCTCAGAAGCATGTGGTACTATCAGAAGTGTCTCTCCCCATAGCCTCAAGAACTGAATAAGTCTATAAGCAAGAGGGGAGTCTCTCAGGCAGCCCAGTGATCAGACTTGGGCTTTGTAGTACAATTTTGCATTGTGAATGTTCATTCTTGGTTGCAAGCACATGCTGCTCCCGAGCTTCATGCCATGCATGTCAAAGTTCACTTCTTGATCACTAACATATACTGTATTTTCAATTTTTATCAGAATGGGTTGCATAATATATTTCAGCCCTATCTTTAAAGCTACTTTGAGAAATACCACTATAAAAATATCACTATAAAAATGAAACATGCTAAATTTCTCTAAGAAGCAAAGCTTTTGAGTAATCTTGGAATCTGAGAACAAGCCTTAGTATCTTGCTGTGAATATTCTGTCCTGTTCACCTGTGACACCTGCATAGCCATTTGTTCCTACCTACAAAAAACTGAAATAGCATCTTTGGGTCCATTCACACTACACAGTTATAGTGCTATGATTTCATTTTAATTGTAGTGGCACTATCCTGTGGAATCTTAAGATTTGCAGTTTAGGGATAAATATTTAGAGTTTCCTACCAGACACCTCCTCCAATGCCTCACCAAACTAAAAACCTCATGATTACACGGGATGCAGCCATAGCAATCAAAGTGGAATTAGTGTCATAGGTTTAGTGTGAACATACTTTAAAAAGAGAGAGAAAAAGAGAGAGAGAAGTTTGACTTGGCAAATGTGTTAATGGTATCGCAGCTTTTTTCTCATTATGAGAGGAGGAATAATGTAGTTATAATGGTATAGGTTCATTATAGTTGTGTCTTTTTTCCTGAATGGATTCTTATTAGAATGGATCATCAATTACATAAAGAAGCACACTTCAATTTGCATTTGCAGCCTCTGTACATTTGAAATAATATGTCTCTCTACATGAGAATAACAAAAAAAGGTATTTCCTTAAGATCTTCATTGAACATTCCTTAAAGTGGGAGAGTATATGGGCCTAAAAGATCCCAGCCTAAGGGATTAAATATAACGACCTATCCTTTGTTAATAAACGGTTTCATGGGCATTAAAGTGGAATCAACAGCTCACTGCTTACATACTGCTTGTAAAAGAAAGCATTACATCTGTCCTGATTAATACTGACCCTTAACAACTTCAGTAAAATAATAAGCCATTGTAAGGGTAGTCATTATTGGACTATATATTGATCTATCTCCTGCTTATTTTCCTGTTCTACGTCCTAATGTTCATAGACTACCGCTCTCATAGGTGAAAATACATTTGCACAAATAGCTATAATGATCCCAAATCACATGCAGAATGGATTCAAACCCTAAGTAGTAATTTCATCCTGAACTTACCTTTTTTCCTGAGTATTTATTATATAGTGCTGTCTCTATAGCAGCATGATAGATTAAAAGGCCCTAGGAGGTTTTGCATCAAAAAGATTCTTAAGTAAAGCAGGCATGCTTACACTGTTTGAGTCCCTCCAGTACTTTTTAAAGCTTCAGAAGATTTCCTGGTTTCTTTGGAACTATTTGAGAAGCCATAGATCTTTCAGAATTCACATACTGTATTGTGTATTATAGTTATGTTCATTCTACTGAATTGAATCTCTCCTTTGCCCATTTAAACACTATAGTACCACTGTGGTGACCTTCATATCCTTCAAACAAATAACATTTAAGGTCCATTTATAGACTGTTACGTATCATGTGGTATTGACCCTTCTTCTCAGACAGCTTTGCTTTAGATCATTACATAAAACAATCAAAGATGTCGTGCCTCCTTCCCAAAGGGTTGTATTCTGTATCTCGGTATTTTTTTTCTTTTGAAATATTTTGAAAGAAATACATACCACATTGTTCCAAAACAATTGAAGCCTGGGGCTCAGTCAGTATTTTCTTGATGGAGAGATGTTTTATAGATAAACACACAGAGGGAGAGGGAGCTGTCAGTGTCACAGAATTTCCTCTATTCATTGTTTATGCAACTGCAATGTAGCCTGGTTAATACAGTCTCCAAGAATTCTGCTTTTCTCTTTCCAGTCTGTCAGAACTCAGGGATAGGACTCTCATTTACTAGCTGTAGGCCCTCCTTACTGCAATGTAGAGTAGTAGATGGACATGGGGCTTCATTCTTCAAGGCACTCTGACATTCCATTGTATGTTGCTCATGCAGCTATCTTGGGTGATTATTTGGCTTAACAAATTTGGGATCTTCCAGATGTTATTGAATTACAAATATCAACATTCTTCAGTTAGCTGTGCTGGTTAAGGCCGCTGAGATTTGCAGTACAACTGCATTTCATTGCTGTTTTTCTCCCACCCCTGAATTATAGATTTTGATGGGAAACAGAAATATGTTGGCATGTTAAAGCTGTAGATTTCTAGGCTTTTCCAACCTTCCAGAGCAGGTGCTGCAAAGGGTCTGCAAAGGGTCTGCAGCAAATTGCCTCTTCCCATTTCAGCTCACTAAAGAAGAAACACCAGCTGAACCATAACTTTTGATTCTGGACAGTGGCTTATGTAGAAAACAGTGAATTCAGTAGAACTGGACAGAACTGGAGGGTGGAGGGAAAAGGGTCACTATATCAGGATGAAAGGAGGTTTGGTACATCAATAATAATACAATTGAAAAAGATAGAGGAGATGATACAGTGTGTTGATATGGAGAAGAGTGATGGTGGCTGGTTGTATGGGTGTTGATCTGTGTGCATGCAATGCCACTATAAAAAGGATAAGATAAAGTGACCCAGGTCTAGTTAGTTCTTTCAGATGTACTTTCTGTACCCAAAGACAGAAGAGAAGATAGATGGCTGTCATTTTATAGCCATGGCAAAATAAAGTGATGGATGTTACAAAACACATGGAATGTCTTGTCATCTGTGAAAGCAATTGCCACTTAGTAAATAACAGTCACACTTTGTGACTGAATGGAAGAAGTAGTCTAAGAAGTTTAGGAGCAATCAATTCCATGTGATCAAGCGGGATAATATGGCTGTCTTTTTTACTAATAAATAATAAATCATTTATTTATATCCCGCCTTTCCTTGGAGATCAAGGCGGGTTACATAACGATAAAATATACAAAAGTAAACAGATAAAATACAAGATAAAAACAGTATAATGAAAATACAGATTAAAAAAACATCCAAAAAAACTAGCTGAAGTACAAGTGCAAAAGAAGGAGTCTTTTTTACTAGTTTTACAATGTTGGTTGGAAGACAATGTCTAGACAGACTTAATGAACATTACAGCACTGGCTGCTCACTAGTGATTACAGAAATATTGGTACACTTCACACAGATACACACACAAACATACACAAATACCCGCCAATGGCATTATCCACTACCTTCCTTGGTGGTGTGATTGTATGCTCCTGTGAGACAAGAGGCTATTCTGGCAGCAGCAGTGCTGTTGGTAGGATCTCCCATGTCTGTCAGCCTTTTGCTGAGCAGCCATAATAAATGTGCCACACAGCTACAGAGCAGCTGCAGTGATGTGTATGTTTGGGGAGATATGACACTGGTTTTCTCAGAGACCTCTCGGAGACAATGGCAAGGGCAATAGCAGAAGAAGGCACTTAAAAACCCTTTGACATATTTTCTACCATGAAAATCCTATGATGACACAGTCCAAAATGAAACGAGATGGTACAGAAGATGAAAAACCCAGATTGGATGGCACTCAGCGAGCTATTGGTGCATAGCAGAGGATATGTACCACTAGTATTATGGTTAATGGTGCACCTGGTCAAGCGGAAAGGATGTTCAGCTGTTGATGTGCTCAGAAGTGAAAGTCTATAGAAGTGCAACACATATTATGGGGACATGGAATGTAAGAAACGTGAATCAGGTGAAGCTAGACATAGTAAAATAAGAAGTACAAAGACTAAACATTGAAATATTTGTAGTGAATGAGCTAACATGGATGGGAATGAGATATTTTGAGTCAGGTAATTCCACAGTGTTTTACTCAGGAAATGAAAATCTAAGAAGAAATGGGGTCATGTTAATAGTGAGGAGGGATGTAGCAAAAGCAGACAAAGGATATAATGTAAAGTCTGAATTAATATCATCAATAAGACTTCAGGGAAAAACCTATCAATACAACCAGGTTTATGCTCCAACTATAGAGGCAAAAGAGGAAGAAACTGAACAATTCTGCACTGGAGTCCAGGAAAAAATTATTCACATATGAAAACAAATCTTCCTGTTAAGCACAGGCAATTGGAATGCAAAAGTAGGAAACAGCAGAATCCAAACACATAGGAAAATTGGCCCTAGGATGAAGAAATGGAACAGGAGAGTGACTGACTGAATTTCTTGAATGCACATCTTCCCCCTATAGGGAGCATCTCCATTGGACTGAGGTCAGATAACAAATCCCCCAAGCAATAAATATAGAAAGAATATTAATCTGGATTTATTTGGTGACCAAAAAAAAAAAAAAAGTTTCCTGACACTGAGGAAAACATGCAAAAAAGAATAAAGAAGCCATGAATGAAATCCATTGGGAAGTCTGGCGGGAGGTTACAGCTTTCATCTACCTCTGAGCCAACAGTTCTTCCATCCTGATACTGGTGCTGTCTACATGTGGAAAGACACCTGCATATTGATTACTTCCACATAAGCAAGGTCGTTAGGAGAAAAGAAATATAATCTAATATATGTCAGCGTTTTGTGTATGGCCTTTGGTTAAAAGCCACATTACAGTATGAAGAACACAGTGCTTGTGCTACAGCAGTCAGCCTGTGCCCCTTAAACAGATCAGCATGTTGGAAACTGGAAGGAAGGCAGTGGAGAAGGAAGCAATGGTGGTGTTGGTGGGGATTATTGATGTTTAAAATGTGTAGGCAGTTTGTATTAGCCAGAAAAGCCTGACTTCTGGCAACTGTGAGATTACTTATAGCTATCTGTCTTGAGGCCCATTCAATTAGTGGGCTCAGAAGAATGATTTCAAACAAGTAAGCAGGATAAGAAAGAGGCCTTCAAGAACTTACAAATCCACTTGATCTATTATTTTGACCTTGTGTCAATCAAAGTGTGTCAGTCACCTCTTCAGGTGTGCACATTTGTCAGCATTGATAAGAGATTTGGGACAATCAAGAAAAGAGCACAAAAGGAACAGTAAGTGAAGCAGAGTCTTAGTGGAGTCATATTGTACTTTCTTCCCACATAGTTATGGTACATCACATCCTGTTCTAAATGGAGCTAGAGTGTGCAATATCTGGAGCATGGCATAAGATTCTATAACCAGTGAAATGAAGAGACTCATTATCTTTGAGAATAAGGCAGCCCTGGTGGCGCAGTGGTTAAATGCCTGTACTGCAGCCACGCACTCAAAACCACAAGGTTACGAGTTCAAGACCAGCAAAAGGGCTCAAGCTTGACTCAGGCTTGCATCCTTCCGAGGTCACTAAAATGAGTACCCAGATTATTGCGTGCAAATTAGTTTACAGTTGTAAACCGCTTAGACACTGCTTAGGCGGTATGAAGTGGTATATAAATGAAGCTTGTTTGTTTTTGTTTTTGTTTTGTTTATGCCCTTTAAAGTATAGTCCACCCTGAAACCTAACCATGTTAATGGTTCTTTGATAGTGGGGACCCAAGTCAGCCTGATCCAGAAGAGCAAGGGACAGGCAGTTGCTACTTCCACCATTTATAAAGTCCTGCTAGTGTGCTTTTAGAACAGGATCTAGTGTTTAATTTCTAGAAGACAGATGTGTGACATCAGCCACTGCCATCTGTTCTGGAAGACCTGCTCTCCAATTGTATGCATGACAGGACTGTTTGTGGTTACACAGTGATTTTGGACAAGTGTGCTTAAGGAAGACAGTGATACTTGAATACTCACAGAATCATAGAGTTGGAAGAGAGCAGTCCAACCTCCTGCCATGCAAGAAATCACAATCAAAGCATCCCCGACAGATGGCCATCCAGCCTCTGTTTGAAGACCTCCAAAGAAGAAGACTCCATTACACTTCAAGGGAATGTGTTCCACTGTCAAACAGCTCTTACTGTCAGGAAGTTCCTCCTAATGTTGAGGTGGAATCTCTTTTCCTGCAGTTAGCATCATTGTTCCACATTCTAGTCTCTGGAGCAGCAGAAAACAAACTTGCTCCCTCCTCAATATGACATCCCTTCAAATACTTAAACAGGGCTATTATATCACCTCTTAACCTTCTCTTCTCCAGGCTAAACATTCCCAGCTCCCTAAGTCATTCCTCATAGGGCATGGTTTCCAGACCCTTCACCATTTTAGTTGCCCTCTTTTGAACACACTCCGGTTTCTCCACATCCTTTTTGAATTGTGGTGCTCAGAACTGGACACAATATTCCAGGTGGGGCCTGACCAAAGCAGAATAGAGTGGCACTATTACTTCCCTTGATCTAGACACTATACTTCTATTGATGCAGCCTAAAATCGCATTGGCCTTGTTAGCTGCCGCATTGTACTGTTGACTCTGTTCAACTTGTGGTCTAATTGGACTCCTAGATTCCTTTCACACGTAGTTTCATTCAGCCAGGTTTCTCCCATCCTATATCTGTGCATTTTATTTTTCCACCCTAAATGCAGTACCTTGCATTTATCCGTGTTGAATTTCATTTTGTTAGCTTTGGCCCAGTTTTCTAGTCTGTTCAGGTCACTTTGAATCTTGATCCTGTCCTCTGGGGTATTAGCTACTCCTCCTAACTTGGTGTTTTGTGCAAATTTGATAACTGTGCCCCCAGTTCTTTCATCCAAGTCATTGATAAAGATGTTGAATAGCACTGGGCCCAGGACAGAGCCCTGTGGGACCCCACTGGTCACTTCTCTCCAGGATGAAAAGGAGCCATTGTTGAGCACCCTTTGGCTTCGGCCAGGCAACCAATTACAAATCCATGTACAAGTTGCCTTGTCTAGCCCACATTTCACTAGCTTGTTTGCAGGAATGTCATGGGGACACACTGTCAAAGGCGTTACTTAAATCAAGATATCCTATATCCACAGCATTCCCTTCATCTACCAAGCTGGTAATTTTATCAAAGAAGGGATTATATTTGTCTGGCATGACTTGTTTCTCTGAAACCCATGTTGACTTTTTGTGATTATGGAATTGCCTTCTAGATGTTCACAGACTCTCTGTTTAATGATCTGCTCTAGAATCTTTCCTGGTATTGATGTCAGACTAACTGGACGATAATTGTTTGGATCCTCTTTTAACTCTGGTATTAAAAACAGATTTGTAAGCAGTTCCCTGATAAGATCTCATACAGAATTGTATCTTGACAGTCATAAATCCTAATCTTGGGGGAGGGGTTTTGTTTTTTTACAGGGGTGGACCATAGTTTAGTTATGTAGATGCTCTGAATGCAGAAGTACCCTGATCCTGTAATTTAAAAGTGCTGCTTCGGCTGCAAAGGTGCTTTTTTCCCCAGCATGAAAAGAAACGGCTTTCTGTGGCTTCTTTTTGTGCCAGGGAAAGGCCGGATCAGGGCACTGCGTGTAGTTGCCATGGCCCCAATCCAACGAGGAATGGGGCGGCAGGATGCCATTTCAAAGGGGTGGTCTGTTTCTCCCCTTAGGTTGCATCTACACTACAAAATTAATGCTGTTTGACACTGCTTGAACTGCCATGGTGCAATGCTATGGGATTCTGGGATTTGTAGTTTGTGAAATATTTAGTCTTCTGTGTCAGAGAGCTGTGGTCCAACAACAAACTATAAATACCAGGATTTCATAGGATGGCGCTATAACAGTTGAAGCAGTGTCATATTGCACTAATTCTGCAGTGTGGCAGCAGCCTTAGTCAACTGTACCTTGCAAAATGGTTGTACAGAAAATACAAAAAAAAGAAACAACAATAACATTGTATATACTCGTAGCTGAAAATGAAGAGTTAGATGTAAAATGATAGTCTAAAGTGTGGGCTTTCACTTTACACAAAATACTTTCATCTGGATCCACAACTGTTACTCCCACATCTGACTAGATCTTCCCTTAATATCTGAACTTAGGTGGCATGCTGCTTCATATTTTTCAGAGTTTTATTTTAAACATGTTAGCACTAGTCTTGAGGTTTTGAGGACCATGCATACAATACACTGAAATAATTTCATCTGAATCCCACTACCACTCTATGGCCAAAGCTAAAAGGAAAAAAAAGGGATTGGGAAAGAAGTAAAAATAATGACAGAAGAAACTTGAAATGAAAGCAAAGGAACAGACTTCCTGTCATTTTTCTGGAGATACTTCAAGCCAGATGTAGGTGTCTGAGATGACATATATGTGAATTGAACTCCCCAGATGTCAATCTGATGCAGATGAGGAAAACATTGATCTCTTTGTTCAAAAAGGAGGATTAACAGTAGTGTCAGTTTGACATAGTTGACAGATTGCAAAAGAAACTTGGGCAGCTTGTTGTAATAATGCTGAATTTAATAAAGAAAAAAACTTCCTTCTATCTCCACCCCCATATTTTGAGGTTGGCACCAGCTCATGTAACCAAAAGCGTGAGAAACACTACTATGGTGTGGATACAGCCTCTGATTCAATGGTATGCACTAAATACAGAGATGAAAAGATGAACCACACATTTCAGTGAGAAAGAGTGTACTATGTCAGTACATGAGCATGGAAAATCCAAAATCCATAACTGGCCAATATAATAATAATAATAATAATAATAATAATAATAATAATAATAATAATATCTTTGTTACTACCAACCAAGATTGCACAAAATTGTGCAAGCTCTTGAGTTCTTCAAAACTCATTCTGAAGAGAAAAGGATGAATGAAGAAACAGAAAAATAAAATCTTTGAAAATAACTAGGCCAGACATTGTAGCGATGAGGTTTGGAGTTTAGAGTCAGTCTCAAACCAGAGACATGCAGAGTTGAATGAATTAGACATTGATAAGTGACGCAAACCATAGATTACACCTAGTAATCTATACTGGGATGAAGAAATAAGGTCTGATCCCCATTTTTGAAAAGATGAAAGCAGAGTGTAACTCAGATCTGTCTCTTGTCTTGGGCGAAGTAGGATCCTGCTGCAGGCAGAGAGAAGTCAAGGGAATCACTAGCAGTCTTTATATGAGACAAACAGAGATTAATTTCACAAAGACACCTTGTGGGTTACATTGAAATGTCAGCAACATTTGAATAACAAAGAAAAAAACTCAAATAAAGCCCTTAAATCCAGAAAGAGTGTTGATCAGGTTCTCTGCTCCTCTTCATCAACTATGCTCACTTGCAAATGTTTGTCATAGGTGTAAGATTTTCCTCTCGCTTTTCAAATTTTCCAGTATTGGTGCTAAAGAACTGCTGATGATTAAACAACTCCATTGTCCTTGTAATCAGCATGCATTCAGCATCCTCCCTTGGTTGCTTGATATCCAATCACAAAAATGATTAGTACCCATATGCACTAGGTATTAAAACCCATATATTAAATACATGTGGAAAAATAAGCATTATGATAATTAGTGACTACTTGCTTGGCATGTATTATCCATACATAATAAAACGCACATTAAATTGCTCTCAGCATTACTTCTGGTGCATTCTAAAGGATGGTCTGATGTGATTGTAAAGGAGTGGTTGTTGTCAGGATCCTTGGAAGTAGTACTGAATCCCCAATTGGGAATAATTGCCATTTCTTTGATACTGGGATTTTCAAATTACCAAAGAAAGCCGACTTGAAAGATTATGTAAAAATGATATCATATGATTTCTGACTCATGTGAATGCTACACAGATTTGTAATGAAAATGCTAATATGGTGGGAGTGGGTTTCGTCTGTCACTTGTATCTCCTTGCTAATATACAGCTATCAAAAGCTGTATGAACTTTTCAGCTTTATCCAGTTATTCTTCAGTATATGGAAAAGTTGTACATACCATATTTTTCATATTTATCTTATGCTCCATATTATACTTATTTTTTAAAAAATGCAAATGAGCTAGGAGCCACTGTTCCTTCTTGTGAAATCCATACAGAGACTAGTCTATCACACTGGGGCTAATTTTGGCATTAAAAAGATATTAAAGTGCATTTAAAGCATCCAGGAAATAAAGGGTAAATGGCGAATAATTGCATGAATGATTATGATATGTAATTGCGCAAATAAAGTGATATCAGAAATGCATTGTTGCTGAAATCCTGAAAGTAAAAAGATGCAAGTTAATGCTTCTTTGTGACCACTTTAATGGCAGGTTTTGTGCAACGTCGGTTAGCGTAATTATGTGATTGTTTTCAGGGATATTCACGGGATAAACTCCTGATCTCCTTTGTGTGATAAACTCCTAAGATTGTTTATATTTAAACTCTGTAAAGTCAAAATGAGACTTCTCAAAATCACAGAAATTTGAATAATATATATGAGTACAGATTAGAAGAAAGGGGAGGCCAGAAGTTGTCCCTTTCTCCTCCGGATCATTGCCGCGGTAACCTCACAGCCGTGGCAACGATTGGCTGCAAAAAGGAGCTGTGAAATGCAGCTCGTTCCGACGATGCTGCCAAGGCTCCATTACAGCCCTGGAGCATTGCGGTGTCTGGACACGCTGTTTGGACATGTTGCACAAGACCCATCATTGGTACGCACGCTGTGTAAATGCATGCACACCAAAATGGCACTGCCGGCAGGTACTAGGGCTCAGGAGTGTGCGGTTGCTATGTGCTCCCGAACCCTAGAATCGCCACTTCCCGCCGTCTGTACTGGGCCTAAGATTCTTATTCTAACTCTTCAAGTGAGAACCATACCAAGGTAGAGCTTGCATTACAATTTATGCTAGCAGGCAAGTTTATTTAAAGGGGTTTCCATAAATTTCTCAGTAACATCTATTTTGGCTACTGAAAATAATATGTCTTGAGATGATAAGCATGTTTTCCCTTCTTTGTCCTCTATGTGAATTATTAAAATTTGCAGCCAAGCATATACCAGGTAACATGCTGTGCTATCTTCTGAAAATGTATTTATATTTCTCTCTCTGTTTTCATCTCCTACCCCTATTTAGTTGCTTGTATTCACCCCATGGAGCCTACGCCCAAAGCAAACTTGCCCTTGTGATGTTCACCTATCGATTACAGCATCTCCTGACAGAAGAAAGGAGCCATGTGACAAGTAATGTTGTAGATCCTGGAGTAGTGAATACTGATCTCTACCAGCATGTCTGTTGGGCAGCCAAAGCAGTCAAGTGGATGACAGGCTGGCTCCTCTTAAAGGTACCTGGGGATGTTATAAGAGTGTCATTTCATGGAGGAGGAAGGACAGGCCTCCCCTGTTTTGTTAAGATGCATTCAGTAACTTAATATTTCTAGCATCTCTGCCAAGGTGTCCCTGTGCTGTCAACGTGAATTTAAAAAACTTCTGGCTCAGGATGTTAAAGTCAGCATAGGGATAGTCAGCTGGGAGTCCATATGATATAGCTAGCCCCATTCTATCATCTGCCTGTTCTGAAGTGGCACTTCCACACTGCTTTAGGCACAAGCAGCACCAGTTTCAAATGAGGAAGTGCTTCCAAACCCAGCTTACAGTCAAATGCTACTTCTGAGTTGGGTTACTTTTTTGCCTTCCTAGAAAAGGTTGAACGGCATGTGGCAGAAGCAGTGTGGGACTCCTTGGGCGTCTTGCTTTGATACAGGGCTCTGCTTACCAAGCAAGCCTCAGGAAGCAAGACTGGCCATGATTGTGATGGTGCACCTCAGAATCATGTGCCACACCTCAGCCACTTGGGGCCCCATAATTTTCTGTGCTTGAACAGAACTTCCACAAAGCCCTCAGCAATTATGCCAGTATCTGTAGAGACTCTCTGTATGCCAGTACTGCACTCACATGCAGCTCTGCTCTGGGGCATTCTTCCTTGGGCTTACCCTTAGCATGACAGGGAGGAGTGGTCTAGAGTGGTGGTTCTCACACTGTGGGGCAGGACCCCTAGCCCTAGGGGGTGGCATGTGAGTTGCTCAAGAGGTGGCACAAGACTTGGAGGCCCAGATCCCTCCTTCTCCACTTCCCAAACTTTTTTTCTCCAGAAGAGGAAGAGAAAGGCAAGGAGGGTACTTGGAGCTGAGGGAGAAGAAGGAGGAGGAGAGAGCTGTTTCCTTGTAAAATGTCAAAATATGAATATATAGGAATGTGTGCTTGAAAATATGCACACTAAACAAACAAAATAGTTTTATTCATATAGTGGGTCGTGTGGGTGGGGGTCACAAGAGTGTACAGTGTTTGAGAACCAATGCTATAGAGGCTTCTCCATTACCACAAAGGCATCTAGCATATATTCCATGTCAAAATCTTATGCCTACCAGATAACTACTTTGGAATCACCCCAGCCCTTAGATCCCTCTTTATCCCCAACTTTAGCTGAAAGATCAATTGCACAGGTGATGGGGGCCAGTTTTCAGCCTCTACCTGTCCCAGCAGCCACCATTTGTCCTTGGTGCTCCAGATGTAATGCAATGTTGCTTCCAACTGCCGTGTTTCACATTTTCTATCTGATTTTGGCTTTTTAAAAAAAGGGGGGGGGGATTTGGGAGTGTTGGGTGCCTCAGGCAGATGAGCAAAACTGCCATGTTTGGGTTGTTTGGGGATGAAAAAAATCATCTGAAAAACAGCCTAGGAAAGGATTGTTTATTTTTTGGTGGAACATAAAGGGCCCTGCTTTAAAGATTAAAATAAAAGACACTTCACTTTCAGGATTCAAAGAGAATCTGATGAAACCAAACTCAGGACTTATTGTGTAGCATGTCTATCCCTAAGTGTGGAGCTGGTAAAAGCCCTTTAAAATGAAACAAGAACCATAACTGGTTTTATGGCAAACATGACCATGAATCAAGTAGATACAATTAGATTATCAAATCTTCCAGAGTGTGAATCTTGGAATCCTTTTATGCTCATCCTGCCCCTCTCCCATCTGGAAACATTTCTTCTAATTAACAGAAGCTTTTAATACCAAGAAGGGCTTGGAAATTGCCAAGTACAATCATAAATAGATAAAATGTGAAAAAAATGTTGTGTCCTAGCTCTCTGGGTTGCTATCCACATACTAGCCAAATGATAATGAAATCTTGTTGTTGTTGTTAACTGTTCTCGAGTCAATCTCGACCCATGGCGACCCTGTGCATGAGACATCTCCAAGACTCCCTGTCCCACTGCTCTGCTTAGGTCTTGTAAACTCATACCCATGTTCTCCTTAATAGAGTCCATCTGTCTAGCATGTGTCCTTCCTCTCTTTCTACTTTCCTCCACCTTTCCTAGCATTATTGTTTTTTCCAGTGAGTTGTCCCTTCTCATGATGTGACCGAAGTACAACAACCTCAATTTTGTCACCTTGTCTTCCAGGGAGATCTCTGGCTTGATCTGCTCAAGGATCCATTTGTTTGTCCATGGGATCCTTAGCACTCTTCTCCAACACCACATCTCAAATGCATTCATTTTCTTCCTATCCACTTTTTTCACTGTCCAGCTCACATCCATACCAGGTAATAGGGAATACAATGGCTTGTAAAATTCTCACTTTTGTGTTTAGTTGTATATCTTTGCATTTTATAATCTTTTCTAGTTCCCAGCCTATCTTCTTTTATTATGTCCCTGGCTTCAGACCATAGTTCTTCTGGTTCTCGGTCCATTATACTAAGTAGTACAAATCTGTTCCTTATATTGTCACTAAATTCTGTTGCGATATTTTTAGATCATATTTTGGTATGATGACTGGTTTTGTTTTCTTACTGAGTTTTACTTTTATTTTTTATATGAGTAATTCATTATCTGTGCCACAGTCAGCGTCTGATCTAGTCTTGGCTACCAGTATGGAGCTTCACCATCTCTTACTTCCAATTATATAATCTAGGGCCCTTATCACACGACGGGTTTTGCAGCTCAAATCCAAAGTCATTCCTAGTCCAACCATGTGAAGTCACATTAATACATGAAGTATTATCACGCGTGGTTGCTTTCTATGGGAAGCAGTTCCAAGGCAGATCCACTGTCAATCCAAAATGACTCCTGACTTTTGTGAATTCAATAACAAGCAAATTTACAAAAATTGTTTCCAAGCTCACTTCAGTTTCACTCCAAATTGGTCTGGTGTGGAAGATCACCCCGATCTTGCCCCCAGTGACACCCTGCATCCTGCTCCTGCATCCTCCTCCTTCACCCGATCCTGCCCTCCTTGTCCTGCTCTTCATCCTCCTCCTCCTCCTCCTTCACCCCGATCCAGTTCTCCCTGGCCCCTTTCGTCCTGCTCCTTCATCATCATCATCCTTCTTTACCCCGATCTCACCCCCAGTGGCCCCTTTCATCCTGCTTCTTCATCCTCCTCCTTCTCCTTTGCCCCGATCTCACCCCCAGTGGCCCTCTGCATTCTCCTCCTCCTCCATCACCCCGATCTCACCCCCAGTGACCCCCTGCATCCTGATGCTTCTTACTCCTCCTCATCCTTTGCCCCGATCTCGCCCCAGTGACCCCCCCACGTCCTGCTCCTTCATCCTCCTTCACCCCATCTCTCCCCCACTGGCCCCCTGCATCCTGGTGCTAAGGAGGGGGCAAGCGGAAGTAGCAGGGAAGGATGATAGCTAAGGAGGGGGCAAACAGAGGACGCAGGGAAGGATGACAGCATACAGAGCCCCACTGAGCATGGGCAAGGGTGCCAAATCGAATAGTTGAATCTGTCTGGTGTGGTAATTTATTTTGCACTCGCTCCGCTTTGCCTCAGGAATGACCACAATTTCACTCTTCATGTGAGATAATTAATCACGTGAGTTGCCTTGGATTCAAATTGATTCTGCTTCCCTTTACCTTCAAATTGGCTTTGGATTAGAGTTCCAATTTCATGTGAGATAAGGGTCTATTTGTTTTTTGTGGTGACCATCTGGTGATGTCCATGTGTTTAGCCTTCTTTCTCGTTGTTTGAAAAATGTGTTAGCAATGAATAGATTGTTAGCTTCACAAAAATCTATCAGACACTCACCTGTTTCATTTTTTTTTACCTAATCCAAATCTTTCTACTGTTTTTGATTCTTCTTTGCTTCTAGCTTTTACATTCCAATTTCCAATAATCAGCTTGACATCCTGTGCTGGTGTGCTGTCAATTTCTTCTGTACTTCTTCCTAGAATCTTTCAATTTCTTCCTGTTCTGCCTCCTTGGTTGGTGCATATACTTGTATTAGGATGATATTCATATGTTTTCCATGGAGCTTTATTGAAATAATTTAGTCTGATTTTGCATTGTATTCTCTGACTGCTTTTGCCACATCTTTTTAGTATGAAAGCCACCCCATTTCATTTCATTTCATTCCCTGAGTAGAACACTGTGTAATTGTCTGAAACAAAGTGGCCCATTCCTGTCCACTTTAATTCAGTCACCCCCAGTACTGCTAAGTTCATGCATTGCATTTCCATTTTTACTATGTTTAGATTCCCTTGGCTCATGCTTCTCACATTTCTTGTCCCTATTTTCTGTATGATGATTCTTCAGATAACATCTATCTTTTTCTTCTCATCTTTCTTATGTTTTACCTGTTCTTGCAAATACGATTTCTGTTTATTTCTTCTTGTCTCTTTGTTAGTTCTCTGATCTTGCCTTATTTGTAATGTCTCATCATATGGTTTTCTAGGTGAAGGATTACACAAGGAGGGCCATCTACACCTCTCTGTGTGCAGTGCCAACAAGTGTTACCTATGGTATCACTGTTATTATGTGACACCTACCACTACTGCTGCTGCCCAGTAGCTGTTTTCCTCCATATATGGTTCCTCCCATTGTTGTTCATTTGCTTCTCTACCCATCCCCTCATGCCCCCCTGGGTTTCCCTGCTCCCTTCATAACCTGCCCCCTTTAATTCCTCAGCTCTCTCCCAGCCTCTCTTCGTTGTTCTTATAGGATCTTGCAAAGGTTTAAAACAATAGAGATCAAAAGCAGGAAACTCAGTTCCTTCAAACTCTTTTTATGTGTGTGTTGAGAGGACTATTGAGCCTGGAAGTCAAAGTGCTGGTGAGATGAGGGAAATGGTGTGATTATGATAGGGGATATTTAATGCCTGTGCCACTTGGCCAGGGAAGATGTTCTTCCTACACCCACCTTTGGTTCTCAAGTTTTTTAAAAAAAAATGTATCTGGAAGCAAAGTAAAATATAGACCTTTTCAATTGAAAAATGTATTAATGCCTCATTTTTGCTTTAACCTTTGTTGTTGTTGTTGTTTACTGCTTAATGAGTTGAATGAATTACCTCCCAGCCCCCTTGTCCTCAATCACTTTGTTGAGGTCCTGCAAAGTATCGTGGTATCCTTGATTGAGTCAATCCATCTGGGATGGGGTCTTTTTTTTCTACTACTTTCTCCCTTTCCTAGCATTATTATCTTTTCTAATAATTCATGCCTTCTCATGATGTGGCCAAAGTACAACAGCCTCAATTTAATCATCCTGGCTTCCAGGGAGAGTCCAGCCGTGATCTGTTCTAGAACTCATTTGTCTGACTTCTTGGCCACTCATGGTATCCTCAGCACTCTTCTCCAGCACTACATCTCTAATGAGTTGATTCTCTTTCTATCATCTTTCTTTAACCTTACCTTTGTGTATTTCAGAGTACAATGGCATGATTAAAATAACAAATATTCATTTTATTCAATATAGCATGCACAAAGTTTTTTTCCTTCTTGTTAGGAATAAAATTTCTGTATTTGGAGAAAGATGCAAAGCAAACATCCCTATAATTCTTTGATCAAAAGAATTCTGTCCATATTTACCTTTTACAGTCAGCCCTCCATATCCCTGGATTTTATCCAAGGATTAAACCATCCACAGCTTGAAAATATTTTTTAAAATATTATTTTATTTATTTATTTATTTATGTGTGTATGTGCTGTCTTTCTCCCAGGGTAGGACCCAAGGCAGTTCCATCCTGGGAGAATTCCCAAAAGCAAAGCTTGATTTTGACATTTTATATAATGGAGACCATTTTACTATGCTATTGTATATAATGGGACTTGAGCATCCATAGATTTTGGTATCCATGGGGGTAGTGGTACTCAAACTAAACTCCAGCACATACCAAGGACCCACTGTATATCACAAAATTGTCATAAATCCTGCCGATGTCTTTGTTGGGTTCCCCAGGCTCACCAAATATAAGGATTTCTTCTCCTCCTCCAGAAATCCCTTCCTTACCACCATCTGTGGCGAAATCCCACCACTGTAGTCAAATGTGAAGTTTCTCAGCCCACCAAATGTAAACACTACCACAGTGTTTGCTGCAGTTAGCAAAAGTAAGGGCTTTCCTTAACCCCCCTACCCCTGCTACAATGTAAGGATTTCCTCCTTAGGTGACACTAACTATGGGGACCATCTAAATGTTCTCAAGATTCCTATGAGGATTCATTCAATTTCTATCCCCTTTGGATGCCACCCTTCCAATTTCAATGCTGCCATCACAGATACCTTGTCTGAATCCAATCTTTCATATTATGTTCCCAAAGGTCAAAAGTGTATAAGAACAAAAACAATCCATATTTACAGAAGTTAAACATAACAAAGCAGAATAATTGTTTAAATAAAATTTAAATGAAAATTATTTATTACATTTAAAACTTAGGGATAAGCAGGAGCCAGTGTATGTAATGTTTTAAGCATTGGACTATGACCCTGGAGACCAGGGTTTGGATCCCAGCTCAGCCATCTAAACCCACTGGGTGAACTTGGTCAAGTCACACTCTCTCAGCCTCAGGGGATGGCAATGACAAATACACACACACACACACACCTGAAGAAATGTGCCAAGAAAACCTCAAGTTTGCCTTAGGGTCTCTATAAGTCGGAAATGACTTAAAGGAACACAAGAACAACAACATTTAAAACACCACACACATTCTTATGCTCCTCTCTAGCCAACTCAGACCCTTAAATACTGCTAATTTATTCCTAAACCTGACTGATTCTTAATCATAAATATGCCGCACCCTTTCTCATACATCATCCGTACTCCCTTGCTAATCCCAAATATCCAACTAAACTGTCTAACTGCTATTCGCCAGCCTTATGCAAATCTCCTTACTCTTCTAATCTTCATTTACTCCAACTCTCTATTGTTTCCGCCCTACCAGCAGTTCCTTACCTTACATTATATTATATAAACAATACATTAAACAGTATCTATTAACACAAGTCCATGAACCCATAGTTTTACACAAAAGTAAGTTCACAGAAGTAGCTGGACATTTTTGTCCAATGTGGAATGTCTATTTTCAGTTGAAGGTCATAAAAGCAGAGTTCTGTGTATGCCATCATTGTGCATGCAAATGTGCATTGCCATTCAACACAAAGGTTGCATTGCACAGTCAATGCCTTAACTCCATATGCAGAGATTTGCATTATGCAACCATGGTTTAGGTTCTCAGTCCTTGGCAGTTTCCTGTGGGAAATATGTCTTACATAAATGTAGTAACATGAAGTGTAATGTTTGAAGTATCTTGCTTATTCTTTTCAAGTTATTCAGCTTAAACCAAGCTGTATTTGCTTTCTAGGCCATTGCTTGACAAGGAACATTTTCACAGGAAAGGATACTTTTCCCACCAAGAACATAAAATTTTATGTATGAGGCATTCTAGCTAATATCAGCATTACATTCCAATAACAGATTTAGGGAACTCAACAACATAACTCTCAATTTCTCTTTTAGAGAAAAATCTTAAGAAATAATTACAAAGTGAAAATTATGTTTTCCCTCCTTTCATGTTAGAATTAAAGCTATGTTACATTGAACACTTCCCTTCCATTGAATTATGTTACATGTAAATGAGTTATATTTCAATTAAAAATACCCGTTTTATGGTTTAAGTGTCAGTGAGTAAAGCTCAGCACTGGGTAGAACACAGACGCAAAGTTGTGTTGATCAGGTTCTTTCTCCCTGTCACCCATTAGCTTTTAACCATCTAGACTCCCATGTATACATTGTTGTTGTTTTGTTTATGTAGTTTGCATTTGACAATAAATACTAACCAAAAAAAAGCCAGTTTCTTCATGCCTCAATTCCTGACATGATCATCTTCATTATTATTATCATATGAGTATGTAAATTGAATCTGGGAGTTCTTACTGAACTGTTGCAACAGGAAACTCAATATATAATTAGATTGACTTATTATTGGGCCTGTCTGCTTTACATGGGCATGGGACTAGAAAACTGGCTTTAATGAACTACTGAAACTCACCACAGTGGTAGAATATTCATTCTATTTCTCTCTGTTTTCCATGAACTATGAGCTTAATTTAACGATTCACATCCTGACAGTGCAAAGTGTATTCTGATGTAGGGTAGGAACAAAATCCACTTTCTCTGCCTATACAAATACTGTGAAATGCCCTGTGTTACTCCACATACTCAAAATGTCTTTAAATAGATAGCTGGCTGGACCCTAGACTACATTCTCATGCTACCATGAACTTTTGCTTCCCGATACTACACAGAAACTACTTTTTTTGTAAAGTTCAAGTGTTTTTGTGAGAATACTACAATGCTTCCACAGGGAAAAAAATGTATGAAAGGGCGGGGGGCGGAATGCAAGAAAGGTGGTTTTAATATGGGGACTGAGATCTGGTAGGAAAAAGAGCTATGGAGAATCTATCCTACATATCAATTTAAAATGTGATTGCTACTTTCCTGGAGAAACCCCTCAAAATGGATGGATATTTGTTAATGCCCTTCTTCCAGTTACTACCCACAGAATTCTCTGCTCTGTTAAACAGCTTTGCTCATCCTTTGCTTTTCTTTATGCCTGAAATCTTTACTGTAACCTCTCCTTTCTCCTCAGCTGTTTCATTGAAACTACTTTTCTGATAAAGCTTATTCTTTTAATTCTCACCTTCAGGGAAATTAAGTCTAAATATATAATTGCCTATGTCATAATCTTCTAATGTTGTTTTTTTTCTTCCTGAAGTTTATATTAGATATTCCTCAGTTCACATACCCATCTTCTTGGTCACATTAATTTGTAAAGTGTTGTTTAAATTCAGGTGTGCTATATCAGTAAGAATTATCCTGGATGTATAACTTGATAGCAGAAGCTAAAAGTGTCATGGGATTGTCACATTTAGAATCATAGAGTTGGAAGAGACCACAAGGGCCATTCAGTCCAACCCTCTGCCATGCAGGAACTCTCAGTCAAAGCATCCCCGACAGATGGCCATCCAGCCTTTGCTTAAAGACCTCCAAGGAAGGAGACTCCACTACACTCCGAGGGCGTTTGTTCCATTGTCGAACAGCCCTTACTGTCAGGACGTTCTTCCTAATGTTGAGGTGGAATCTCTTTTCCTGTAGCTTGCATCCATTGCTCCGGGTCCTAGTCTCTGGAGCAGCAGAAAAAAAGTCAGCTCCCTCCTCAATATGACATCCCTTCAAGTATTTAAACAGGGCTATCATATCATCTCTTAACTTTCTCTTCTCCAGGCAGTTGGACACAGTCCAATCCCTTGTAAATGATTTAGTAAGCCAAGTGTGTTTAAGATTGCGACAGTGATTGTCCATTGAACAAGTTCCTTGCATTACAACTCTTATTCTGCATTTCTCAGCCTTTTCCAGAAATAGGATAGTAATTGAATGAACACAGATTAAACAACAATAGATTTTATGTCATTTTATATCTTTGTCTTAATAAAATAAGGAAGGATTGTAGTGCAGAGTTTGGAAACATTTTGCATTAACTCCAATTGGAGATAATGCCCATCAGTGATGGAGAACTCAACTTTTTTTAGCTGATTTTAACTGGCTTTTTTGTGTGTGCATATATTCATTAATCATATATCCTTAGCCAGCACATTCGGTACCTGGTATGTAGTATCTGTTGTCTCTAACTAGAAGAATATTGTAGGATATAATATTACAATATGTAGACAATGTAGAATATTTAACATCAACAAAGTACCTACCTAATCAGACGAAGAAAATATTCATACCAGCACTTACCATGAGGTAAGTGCTGGTAAAATGTTTAGGAAGCATGTGTATCTGAAAGCCTGATGTGCTTCCTAAACATGAGGGAATTGTCCTCACGCCTCCAGCATCCCTGAATCATTCGGGGAGCAGCCATTTCCCATTTCTGCTAATGTTTCCGTTAAAGAAGAGAAAAGAAAGGGTGGGGATGAAGGATTGGGTGTGAAACAAATATCCACTAATGTCACCCATGTGTTATAGTGGTCTAGTATAACTGCAGTCATGGAACCCATTACATGCTTGCTTTTAAAATTAGAAAAACTGTAAAATAGTCAAAATGCCATGGAATGAAAGTATTTAACTCCCCATGTTAGACAAGAAAAATAGTGAGTGCTAAATCACACTAGAGGAGGAAAAATATACTGATTCACATAGAAAACTGATTAAGAAGCAGGACAGGCTTAAGAGTCTACTTTGAATTCAAATGAAAGGATCATCAGCCCGGTACAGACCGCCCAAAAAGGGCAGTCTGCCGGCACCCTGGTTTGCTCCGCGAGGAAGCCGCAGTAGACAAACCATGCGGCTTCCTCGCGGAGCAAAAACTCCCGCAAAAAGTGGGTTCTTTTTGCGGAGACATAATGCCACAGTGCGCCAATGGCACACTCGCGATGTCATTATGGCGCCACGACGTGCGGACGCTAGGCATCTGTCACGTCAAAATGGCAGCGCCCATCTGTACAGGGCACCACCATTTTGACATACGGAAGACATGCTAGGGTTGCAGGGTGTCTGTAAGAGATGCCCCGAGGCAACCCTAGCACGTCTTCATGATGTACTATGGCGCCGGTCTGTACTGGGCCTTAGCTTGTGGGATTCATGTAATCTCTTTTGAAGACCTTGGAGAGCAACTGGTAAAACAGAGCAGAGCTTAAAGAAGTCACATGTTTGAATACAACTCCTAGAATCTCCCAACAATCAAAATAACTTTTCCAGATGCTGATAATAGTAGATCATGAATGGATCAGTCATGTGATTTATTGGGAACAGATTAATAAAATCTAAGATAGGAGTAGAGAACATCCAGCCTTCCAGATATTGCGGTACTACTACTCTGTTTATGTGTTACAACATGTCTGGCTGACTAGGGTTGATGTGACTGGAGTTAAGCAACCTCTCTGTTTACCCAAACCTGCTCTAGGGTAGATGACTAGAAAGCACCAATCAAAAACATAAAATACTTCCTAAATGCCTCCCTGCTCTTTTGAGAATTGGCTTTGTCAGGGAGGAAAACCAGGAAACTTGAAAACAAAGAAGAGAGGTTATATGATAGGCAGTTCACAGTGTGCTACACCAATGCAAAAGTCAACCAGTCAGAATACTGTCAAAGTGAATAAGTCAGGTAGAGGGGCTCTAATACGAAGGCCATCCAACAAATTGAATTGTATAGTCCCCACAGTGCCTTCTGATACATTTCTGTTATTGTCGTCAATTCAGTCAGCTTTTGAATGCTTAGCACATACTCTACTTTGCAACAGAAGCTTTGTGTCCTGAGCACTGATTTTGGAAAGCCTCCTGCTAGTCGTCTGGTACTGGGTACTGATTTCCTGTAGCATCTGTGATCCATTATCACTTTGCAGAACTACTGAGCTATACATTTGCCCCCTGAAGCGAGCCCATGCTGAAAGAGTAAAGCAACAAGTCTGTTGAATCATAGTGCATATTTGAACTGTCAGGAAATAAGCAGTCTAGTGGACTGAAACATAGCTGTCTTAAACTAACCTGCATTTGGATGCTGTTCAGTGACCTCTCATACCCTCTTGGCAGCAGCATGCCAGGTTCATCTTTCCTCACACTTTTTGCAATGATAGTATCTTTCTGTGAATAATGCTTCAAGATTCATGACTTTTTAGTCTCCCAGGAATTAGATGAAGGGATGGCATCACTCTGGTTAAAAAAAATAAACACTGCATTGCAGATGTGTGTTTACCTGTAGCTTGGGCCCATCGAAATTCCTTATGTAAAGGAAGAGACAGACTAAAACACAAGGAGGAAACTGTCTTGGAAAACTAGAAGTGTAGAGATCCCACCAAGCCTTCAGGAAGTGTATTTGGTACTCCTTCCTGATTCTTGAACTGGCTCTTTAATAGCTTCCTGACCCTTCCTTCCTCTTCCTGTCTACCATCCTTCCCCCACAACTAACCACACATGTCTGATTTTGCCCCTAAAATGCGTCTATGTCCTCCTCAGATGCTTTTAATACAGGTATCTTCTCTCTCAGGTTGATTTGCCCTTTGATTTGCCAGCTTGTTGTTGCATTTCCAGAAACCCAACTTTGGGAAGAGTAGAGACAGAGCATATTTGCAAGCAGCCATGAACCTTGCTGTTGGGATTGTTTGTAGTCCATAATGCTGCATAGAAATGTGAGCTGTCATTCTCTTGTTCACAGAAAAGGATATTTAAAGGTTTTATTCATAACAAAAAGGGATGAGCTCACACTGCAGTTCCAACACGGAGGAATGACAGTGCTTTGAGAAAGTTGGCAGATTACAAAATTTTCACACTTCTGCTTGTTAGTTGTCACTGTCAGTATAGTGCAAGCAGTAGACAAGAAGCCTTGAAATTATCTCCCAGTTAATACTGTTCTAAATCCAAAGAGAATGCAAGAGCCATGACACTGCTGACAAACAATTAACTATCCTTCATTTTCAGATGCATATGGAAGTGGAGTGGCATGCGTGCCATAGGCTCACCACCACTGCCATAGAGTACAACCTATAGTTATACTCTATGGCAGTGGTGGTGAAGCTATGGCACACGTGGTATCTCTGGCATGCAGAGCTCTCTCTGCTGGCACACACACATCGGCTCCTCCTCTTCCTCCACCCTCCCATGCCTTCAACTTTCTCTAGGAAGGCAGTTAAAGGGACAGGAGGGTGGGGGAAGAGGAAGAGCTGGTGCACACCTGTTCCTCCTCTTTCCTCCTTCCTGTGCCCTTTAACTGACTCCCAAAGGCATGGGTGGGGGAAGGAGTGGAGGGGGGTGGCCTTACTATCGCTTTAGGCTGAGACAGCATGACTTGTGTGTGTGGTGCCTTCAGGACATTTCCACTTATGCCAACCCTAGGGTCAAACTGATGGAGTTTTCTTGGCAAGTTTTGTCAGGGTGTGTGTGTTGCTATTGTTAGCCTGAGATGGAGAGAGTGTGCTGGGTATGTGTACATGCCTTCAAGTCATTCCTAGCAACCCTGAGGTGAAACTGCCATGGGGCAAACTTCATCAGAAGGGGGTTTCCATTGCCATCCTCTGAGGCTGAGAGAGTGTGATGTGTGTTTGGTGCCTTCAAGTCGTTTCCAACTTATGGCAGCCCTAAAGTGAAGTTATCATAGAGTTTTCTTGGCAAGTTTTGTCAAGAGGGGTTTGCTATTGCTAGGCTGAGGCTGAGAGAGTGTGCCTTGGTTTTTCCCCCCTGGATGTCCTGCTCATAAAAGGCAGAGGTCCCATCCCCTGGAAGTCCCATTCCCCTCTGAGAACCAGATAACACCCGGTGCGGGAATGCCACTGAGTTTGAGCACTCGGTCTCTTAAAATTTTGCTATCACTGCTCTATGGCAACCTTCCCCAACCTAGTGTCCTAGTTCTGGACTTCAGCTCTCATCTACCCCAGCCATCCTGGCAAATCTAGCAATAGCAAGTCCATTTCTATACCACTTATAAGTACACTTAAAAACTCCCTATGTGGTTTACAATGTGTAAGCTAATTGCCCCCAACAAGATGGGTATTCATTTCAGTGACCTCAGAAGGATGCAGAGCTGAGTCGACCCAGAGCCCCTGGTTCGTACTGAAGTCACAACTTTGTGGTTTGTGAGTGAGTGGTTGCAGTGTGCCTACATGCTTCTTACTGTTGTCCTTGTTGTTGTGTGCCTTCAAATCATTTCTGATTTATGGAAATCCTAATCATGGGGTTTTCTTGGTAAGATTTGTTCAGAGGATGTTTCCCATTGCCTTCCCCTGAGGCTTACCAATACTGAGGGTGGGAGGAACGAAGACCACTTCTGATAGCTTCTCTTGAGTGCCATACTGTAGACAAAGTAACCTAAACATTAAAATATTGGTTGATTTTGCTAAAGAAAGAGTTTCAAAAATGTAATCATAACATCATTTTGTCTCTCTTTAATAGCATGAATTTCAATTAATAAGGACTTGCCTGCTTCAAGGCTTGGATAATGATTTGTGTATTAATACCAATTTTTTAAAACTCAAAACAGAGCCACTGCTCATTAGATGCAATTATCATCATTGATTCGCCAAAAAGACACTTCCATGCCCCAGCAACCCAGATAAGAGAAATTATAATGGATGTTGTATGGGTGTATGAAGCAACCGCAACTGCAGTAATTACTGTGGTGTTTCTGGCAAGGACCTCACACACTGAAAGAGGCTCTCATATTCTTCCTTTTAATTAAGTGGCCATGTGATACGTCAAAGTGAGGACACTGAGGCCCACCTGTGGTGCCCAGCACTTTCAATGGCTAGTGGAGCTGAGCACTTCACCTGCAAGCAGCAGGGGAGCAGCTGATAGTAAGCTTAGCTCTCTCAGATCCTTCACAGCCATCTGTCAAGCAAAAAATGTTGCTATGTGCTTTAAGCAGGCATATAGTAGACTTTGGCCATTCATTGCACTGGGCTTCAAGAGATTGGGGGAAAGTATCTTCTAGAAGGAGTGGGCAGTTTCTAGAGGTTGAAGAGTTCTGTCGCTCCACTCCAGGATCCTGGAGGGAAACATGCCCCTTTCCCACCCATAATTTAATCGGAAAAAAATATTTGTTGTTGTTGTTGTTATATTCATTTATAAAGAATGGGACTCAAGATGACTTGCAAATTATTAAAACCGGTATGTTGGCCTAAATACCCTAAAGGCATAAGATCCCATCTGATCTTGGAAGCTAAGCAGGGTCACCTTGAATGAGAGACTGCCAACAAATACCAGGTGTTGTAGGCTATATTTCAGTGGAGGGACTGGCAAAGCCACCTTAGAGTATTCCTTGCTTAAGACAACCCTATGAATTTTATGGTGTTGCCAAAAGCCAATGCGCGCGCGCGCACACACACACACACACATAGAGGGATTAGAAACACACAAAAATGTTATTTTAAAAAACCATTTAAAATTTATTAAAAGCCAATACCAAAAAAATCAACATAACAGCACAGCATAACTAAAAACCTATCAATCAAATTCCCTAAAAGCCCAACAGAATAATAAAGTCGTTACTGCCAGCAGAAGGAGAACAAGGAGGGAGTCATCCTAGCTTCTCTATGGATGGACTGCCAGAATCTAAGAACAGAGTCCAGTACCCCTTGAAGTTTCAAGGGGATACAATTGCCAACTTTGGCCCAATTTTCAGGGCTCTTTTCACCTTATGTCAGCTCCTGCCAGCCTTCCCCCCCCCCCCAAATTGAAAGTGACCATACAGTCACTTCCTGCTCTTTAAAAAGCTCTAACTGAGCCAAAAACAACCCCAGGAAGCTCCCAAATAAGTTGGAATTACCATTTATGCATTCCCAAGGTTTCAGGAGACACTGTTGACGCTTTTTGCTGAACAGGTCTTTTAATTAAAATATTAGAGGGTTGGTGGAGTGCCTGGGCTGTGAGAGGTGCAAAGTTGCCTTTTGGTTCATATGTGTCCCCCCAGGTGGACTTTGCCCACCACCATGAAAGGAGTTGATCATGAGCATCTTTAGAAAGGTATCTTCAATCTCCTAATGAATACTGTGCTACTACCCCAAGCTTTCATTCTGTTATTGAATCATTAACATGAAGGAGGAATCAGTATGTAAAGGGATCTTGTAGCACTTTTGATATGAACTGAAAGAATAAATCTGGTTGCATGGGTTTTTGTAGACATGAGCCTACTTCCTCAGATGAAGTGTATGAGTCTATGAAAGCTCATGCTACTAGTTTCTTTCTTTCAGTTAGTCTCAAAGATCCCTTTGCATGGCTATGCCTTTAACTTCTACCATGAAGAAGAAAATTTTTAGCCAAATCTTCTATTCATTATAGTTGCTATTCAACAGCACGTTTCCCTTCCAACTTATCATGAAATGGCTTTAACCTTTGCTTTTGAGTGTTCGATAAAAGGAAAGGTGCTATAGACCTGTGCTGGTTCCAGCTCTTGACCAGCCACTATGCTTCTCAAAATTGACTGAGCAAGCTCTCAGTAGCTATTAGCTGGGCATCATCAGGATTCTGACCCCAGGCACTTGGTGCTATAAACAATGTCACCTCATCCTTTCACCAGTTTTGCCTCTGCTTCCCAGATAGCTGCAACCAGGTATACTCTCAAATCCAGTATCTGTTGTGGTAGGTAAGAAGATTTAAAAGATTACAACATGGGGCTTTTAAACCATGCCCCAGGTTTGAAAATCATTTGTGGCCCACTTGTGATTGCCAGTCACGTGGTGTCCATCTCCCCTTCCCCCGTCCTCCTTGCTATTCTCTTTATTTTTTATTTTTCAGATTTTCATGCACCTGTGGAGCTCTGCAGACTCAATTTAAGTTTTAAAAACTTTTAAAATATTAAATCATGGCTGGGGAGCTCAAGAACTGCATTAAAATGTTGGGGAAGAAACTAAAACCCTAAAAACATGCTAGGTAGGGCATAAAGAAGGGAGGCAGGGTTAAAAAAAGGGCAGAAAGGGAGCACGATGGAAGCAGCAGCCCCAGTCACTGAAATGAATGGTGTGTGGTGGTGGATGCTGTAGAAGTGGTATGTTTGCATTTTATTTTACTTACTGCAGCAAGAAAGGGGTGGTGTGGTAATCTCCTTAGAAAAACAGTAACTAATTTCTCATATTAAATATCCCAGAGTGATCCAGTTACTCACCCACTGACTGCACAACACAGGTGTTCACATTTCACTTCCAGTTATATACAAGAAGGGAAGACACAAAACAGAAAGACCTCCATCTTCATTCTAGTCCTACTGAGGGTGAAGAGTTGTTCATACCTGTGGGGGCTTTTCACACTGATTTTCATAGATGTGGATTCTCACAATTAACACTATAAATTAATGGTTGCTAATCCTAAGTCAAAAGGTATGAAGTAGAAAAATGTAAAAGATATTTAAACAGGAATTGATGAATCTTCTGCAATTGAAATGCTGTACCTATAAAATTCTAATTAAATAGAATAACAGTATCCTTTGTAACCTCTGGTACTTTTTGTTAGAAATATAATGTGAAAATGCTTCACCCTCATCTGGGTTTTTAGTATTTTCCCTCCCCTGTTTTCTTAAGATCTTCCTTTCAACCATGGCTGTGCTGTGTTTAAAACTACAGCTAACCTATTACTTGAAATGATGCAAACAAGGTTTAACAAGGGGGGGGGATAATTAAAGTAATTTATATCACACAATGATGGAGGATGTTTGAGTTTAATAAAAATTAACTTAATTTTCTTTTTTTCCATCTGTGTTCCAGGCCTAAGGCTTGGCAAAATTCACAAACAATTGTGATCCTCTTAGCAAACTAAGATTTAAGAACTAATAGGTCAGCCAGATTTCATTCATTCATTAAGGATATTACATGATTAGTGAAACACAAACAGTTATTTTAAGTTTTCTTTTCAAAGTTGCTGATCATACTATGACCCATGCTAATTCCTGCAGTTCTTTAGCTTGCTTAATAATAGTTTTGTGGCTTTAAAGGATAGCAGTAGAATTCTCCAAAGGTTCCAAGGCATTTAGTGTAAATGTTATTTCACATGACATCAGTAGCACAAGTGATAAAAAGGCAGTATTGACAATTGTACAGAGTGAATATTTATTTATTTCTTCTTCGTGGTCTCTGCGAATCATACAAATGGGTTTCACTGCGCCTGCGCAGTGCTGTTCGGAACTTCTAGAATCACTGGGCAAAGTACACTTTGCAACAAAAAGAAACTTTTTGGCGGTAACCCTGCCCACCCACCCACTATAAAGCCCCTGCTTCCCGCTCTTTTCCCCAGTTCCTTTTTTCCGCCGCGACTGCTGCTGTAGAGAAACTTTGCTTGCTATTGCTAGCTCTTTGGACTGAATCACTGGCTCTTTTTGACTTCGGACTGGTTTTTTGACGTTTCTGGCTCTAATCCCCCTGTGCTTTGGTGACTTTGGACTGTTTTTGACCTTTCTGGCTCGGATCTCCCCGTGTTTTTGGTGACCGCAGACCGGCTTGACTCTGGCTTCGTTCCTACCCTCCACTATGCCTCCGGCTCCGTTTAAGAAATGTGACGTCTGTGGCGGTAAGGTGCCCATCCAGGACCCACATTCCTCCTGCCTCCTCTGCCTCGGCAGAGAACATGATGTCAAGGCCTGCGCTCTCTGCAAATCCTTGACCTCCCAGGCGAGAAAAAACCGAGAGTCGCAGCGCACTTCAGCCATTGCCCAGGGAGTGTTGAAGAAATCCAAGGAGGGAGACCCGCGCCCTTCCTCCGCCCCTACGGCCTCTTCGACGACAGACCGCTGCAGCCCTGCCAGTGTAGCCTCTGCACCCCCTGCCGATGCGACCCGTGGTTCGGCTGAACCCAGTGCCGCCAACGTTGTGGCCCGTGGCCTAACGATGCCCAGCGACACCACCAAACCCCCTAAACGCCCCCATAAGACCTCGGGCAAAGGGGAATCTTCTGAGTCTCCGTCCTTGACACGGAAGGACGATACCGGTGATTCATTACCCGGTACCAGCTCTGCGACACAGCAAGAAAAGACCGCCGCCTCCCCACTCGGTACGGGCTCCAAGACCTCTAAGGCCCCGACCGACCCATCAGCCCGCCAGAAGGACCCCAAGGTAAAGTCTACCGGGGTTGGGTCTAAGACCTCGGGCTCGAAGTCCACTAGCTCGACAAGAGATGCGGGGCCATCAACTGGACTCACGCTACAGGCCACCCCTTCATCTAAGGGAGACACTTCTCATCACGGCGACCGGGACTCATCTAAGTCCTCCAGGAAGAGGAAACACCACCGGGAAAAGACCCCTCAGCCTCCGCGGGATGATCTCTTCGATCCCGATCCCATCTCGAAGAAGCACAAGTCTTCTACCAATGACGGCTCCGGTCCCGATCCCGTCCCGAAGAAGACCAAGTCTACCACCAAGGACTCCGGGAAGTTCACAGCAGTGAGAGACATTCCTCCGTCAGCCCGCTCGCTGTCGCCTCACCAGTTACCTCCCGAGCCTGTCATCCTCCACCCCGTGATGGATGTGACTCCCTCTTTGCCTCAACTAGACCTGCCCACGATACCGTTTGTACACTCCGAGGATGAGGAATCACTCCCTTCCAGCCGGCGTTCCCTCGTGCCTGTCCCGAAGTCTCCACGAGGGGCCCCGCGTGAAGACCCTGATTTTTTCTATGACTCTGACACGGACAAATATTATATGGCCGTGTCCAGAGAACAGGCGTTCGAGTGTTTTTCGTCGAGGCATTCGACTTCCAGGCCACCTGTTCAAAAGCCATCTACCTCAAAACAGTCGGCTCCCGGCCCGTCGCAACGCACTCAAAGGCCCACCGAGGAGACCCACACGTCGGACCGCTCCCGCCCGAAGACCTTGCCGGTTGCACGAGAACCCGACCCTGTGGACTCCGAACCCGAAGTGGTGTCGTCCGACGAGGCTTCGGAGGTGAGCCTGTCACCGCCTGATTCTCCACAAGAGATGCACCGACCGGAACCGGTTTCGCCAACAGATGACGTGCGCTCATTTAATGAGCATATCATCAAGATGGCCAACTCACTTGATATTGAGCTGTCATCCGCTGATGATGGTGCCCAAGACCCGGTCGACCGGCGAGTTCAAGGTAGAGTGCCAACTCCGCCATCGATTCCCTTCCTGCCGTCCCTACAAACAATTCTCAAACGCTCCTGGGACTCCCCGACCTACTTGGCGGGATCGACCCGCAAGGTGGAATCCCTTTATAGGATCCCTCCCTCATGCTGTCCTTGGTTGGCGTCGCATCCAAAGCAAAATTCGGCCATAGTTGAGGGCTCTCAACAGACCTTTACCCAGAAACAGGCCACATCCCCTGCCGATCGGGAGGCCAAGAAGGTGGATGCTCTAGCCAAAAAGGCCTATTCTGCCGCTGCCCTCGCCGCCAAGGCTGCTAATTACAATGCATGCATGGGGGCATATGTTCAAGCATTGATGGAGAGCATCTCCCCCTTGGTACCTGACGTCCCCGACAACGTGCAGCAGAAGCTGGTTGAAATCAGGGACGAGACACATTCCATAGGCAGTTGGCTTATCACCACAGCTAGGAACATCACTGACTGTGTGGGCAGGGCGATGTCAGCAGCCATTGCGCTTCGTCGTCATGCGTGGCTCCGAGGCTCAGATCTTAACCTTAATGCCAAGACCGCGATCGAGGAGATGCCAATTGACGGATCGGGCCTTTTCCACACCGATACCGATGAGGCTCTCAATAAGAAATACCGCATGAAAGCAGCGGCCAGGAAACATGGCATGTCTACGTCCTCGTCTCCGCCGTTCCGGAAGAAACAACGCCCATGGCAGAACCAAGGTCAGTCCCAGAGGCCCTATCATCAGGACCGCCCTTTCCAGCAACAGGGGCCCCAGAGACCGAGATACCCCTCCCAATCCTCCTCCTCCTCGGGCCGACGCAACAACTCGGGTCGGTACCGAAAGAACTGACGCCAAGAACCGGACCAGGCCAAGAAGCGGGCCTGAAGGTCTCCAGCGCGCTTCGTCTCTACCCTTCCTTCTTCATTTTTAGACATTCTAAGGCCCTTCGGTGACACCTGGGCTACGATTACTTCGGACTCGTGGGTTCTCAGTATTGTCCGTAAAGGCTACGCCCTCGAGTTCCTACACCTCCCTCCAACTGGACTTTTCGTTTCTACCCCACCCTCTGACACCCTTCTCGACGAAGTGCGCACTCTCCTCACCAAAGGGGCTATTTCACCCATCACCTCAGATCAATTCCACAGATGCTTCTTCTCCCGGTACTTCACGGTACCCAAGACTGATGGGGGCATCAGACCAATTCTAGACTTAAGAAACCTTAATGAATTCCTTGATTACCGTCATTTCCGCATGGTAACTCTGGCCTCTATCCTTCCTTTGCTCCACCAGGGCTTGTGGTTCGCGACCATCGATCTCAAAGATGCCTACTTCCACATAGGGATCCGGGAGTCCCACAGGCGGTTCCTTTCTTTTGCTGTCGGGACGGAGGCCTACCATTACAACGTCCTCCCCTTTGGCCTAGCCACGGCTCCGAGGGTCTTCACCAAGTGTATGGCACCGGTAGTGGCCTATCTCCACCAGAGGGGCTACATGGTCTTTCCATACCTGGACGACTGGCTCTTCGCTGCAGCCTCGCAGACCCAACTCCAGGAGGCGGTCGGGTTCTCTCTAAGTCTGCTCGAGTCCCTCGGCCTCGTCATCAACAGGCAGAAGTCCCACTTAGACCTGTCCACGCGCATCAGATTCATCGGCGCCATCCTCGACTCCGTGCTTTGCATCGCATACCTCCCTTGGGATCGTTTCCAGGCACTGGCGGTGGCCGTCCAGTCCTGCCTGGCCCACAGAAGGGTGAAAGCCAGGGACGTCCAAGTGGCTCTGGGACACATGGCATCCACGACCTTTGTCACCCCCTTGGCGAGACTTCGCCTTCGTCCCTTACAGGCTTGGTTCCTGTCAGTTTTCGATCCCATGACGGACCGCCCTACCAAATGGCTCACCGTCCCAAGACCGGTTGCTTCTTCTCTTCGGTGGTGGCTAGACTCCCGCAACGTTTGCGCAGGCATGCCATTTGTTCCGCCACAGCCTCAACTGACCCTGACGACGGACGCGTCGCTAGAAGGTTGGGGAACCCACCTGCTCGACCTTGCAATAAGAGACAGATGGTCCCGGACCGAGAGCCGCCTCCACATCAATGCCCTAGAGATGCTGGCGGTAGAGAAGGCCCTGCGATCTTTCAAACTGACTGTTTTGGGCAAGGTGGTTCTGCTCAGGACAGACAACACCACTGTAATGTATTACATAAACAAACAGGGGGGTACCAAATCCGCCACCCTGTTGGATATCATGCTTTGGATCTGGAACTGGTGTGTCCTCAGGAGAATCACCTTGCAGGCAATTCACTTACCTGGAGACGAGAACGAGCTGGCGGACCAACTCAGCAGGTCCGCCACCACTTGCCACGAGTGGAGATTACATCCGGAGACGGTCAACGACCTCTTCAAACGATGGGGATATCCCCAGATCGACCTCTTCGCGACCGCTCGCAACACTCACTGTCCCCAGTTCTGCTCCCGGACGCCGACCGACAATTGCCTCAGGGATGCGTTCGGGCTCACGTGGTCGGGACCGATGCTTTATGCCTTTCCACTGTTCCCGATGATCACCAGGGTGGTTTCCAAGATAAAGTTGGACTGCCCGGAGGCGATCCTCATCACCCCCTGGTGGCCGAGACAACCGTGGTTCCCGGTACTCCTACAGCTTTCCAAGAGACAATTTCTCCGACTCGAGCCTCGCCCCGATCTTCTCACGATCCGGGACGGGCGCATATGCCATCCGGATGTTGACAACCTTCCTCTGGTGGCTTGGAGGCTCCATCCCTGACGTCGCTTCCTGAATCGGTACAGACGGTGATCCTGGCCGCACAGAAACCATCAACTCGGCGGTCCTATGCAGCCAAATGGAACAGATTCCTGCAGTTCCTTACCGAGAAGGAGCTCACTCCGGACCAAGTCACGACACCGGTGGTGCTGGAGTTCCTGAGGGCGCTGATGGATGCGGGATTATGCCTCGCATCCATCAAATGCTACCTTTCTGCTATCTGCTCTCATTTCCAATTTGGGGGCAAACCTTCTTTTTTCAGGGACCCGTTCATGAAGGCCTTCCTCAAAGGCTACGCGAACCTACACCCTCCGGTCATGTCACCGACTCCGGCATGGAGCCTGGACTCGGTACTGGCTGCCTTACAAAACAAACCTTTCGAACCGATGGCCACTACTGACTTACGACTGTTGACTTGGAAAATGGTCTTCTTGGTGGCCATCACTTCGGCCCGACGGGCGGGCGAACTTTGTGCGTTACGGAGGGACCTGCCTTTCCTTAGGTTTCATAGGGATAAAGTGGTCTTCCGTACCGATATATCCTTCCTTCCGAAGGTAGTCTCGACTTTCCACATGTGCCAGGACATTGTTTTGCCCACCCTGGCCCTGGACCCAACCACCGAGACTGAGCGGACTCTCCATTCCCTCGATGTCAGGAGGGCTCTTGCCTTCTACCTGGACAGAACTGCAGCCTCTAGTCGGTCGGATAGGTTGTTCCAATGTTATTCGGAACCAAAAAGAGGATTGCCCGTTTCCCCCCAGAGATTGTCCAAATGGGTGGCGGCCACTATCCACCTCTGTTATGAGCTTTTGGGAAGGCCGCTTCCGACCAGGGTTCGGTCTCATTCTACCAGGGCAGTAGCAGCATCCTCCGCCTTTTTGAATGGAATTCCCTTGGAGGATGTCTGCAAGGCTGCCGTTTGGTCCCAACCAATGACTTTTATTAAACATTACAGGTTGGATGTCAGGGCCAAACGAGATGCAGCGTTTGGGAGAGCTGTACTGATCTCAGGGCTGCACTATTATCATGGTTCTATGCCCTCTAACCCAGTTACACTTGGGGTCCTTGAGGTTGCATTGAGGTTTCCTATTTGCCTGGCCTCCCTCTATTTCCCTGCTCATGACCATGGTTATGGGACTATTTCATTATAAAAGGGTTATGGATACCTATTTTGGCTTCACAGGTTTCAGGTACCTTATGCCTTGCCTTTTGAGTGTTGCATGCAGTCCTCAGTTATTGGTCAAGGCTCTTGTGGAATAATGACTGACACATAAGATTGTGTTTCAATGGTTTTATTGTTAATAAACCAGTCTTGTTTGAACAGTTTGTCTCAGGACACTCCCTCCGCCGCTTACTTAAGCTTGTCAGTCTTTACCCATTTGTATGATTCGCAGAGACCACGAAGAAGAAGGACAGGTTGCTTACCTGTAACAGTATTTCTTCGAGTGGTCATCTGCGAATACATACAAATCCCGCCCATCCTCCCCTCTGTGTCCTGCTCTTGATTGGCTTATTCTCTTAGCGCCTACGCGGCGTAAAAATGCAGAACTGGGGAAAAGAGCGGGAAGCAGGGGCTTTATAGTGGGTGGGCGGGGTTACCGCCAAAAAGTTTCTTTTTGTTGCAAAGTGTACTTTGCCCAGTGATTCTAGAAGTTCCGAACAGCACTGCGCAGGCGCAGTGAAACCCATTTGTATGTATTTGCAGATGACCACTCGAAGAAATACTGTTACAGGTAAGCAACCTGTCCTTATTTCATTTCATTTACACTTTGTTTTAAATTCAGGTTTGAAGCCAGATTGAAATGGGTCTGAATAATCCACTTCATTCAGGAAAGCCTGCATCCATTCTAAACACCACCTTCTCAATTACTTTGTCCAAGCATGGAATATTTGCAACTGGGTGGTAATGGTCCAACAGTTTGGGATATAAGACCATTAGCACCTTTTATTTCTTTCCTGTGACTGATAATTGTATATAAATTCATTGTAGGAGGGGAAATGTATACCAGTAGCTTTCATCATCCCAGAGAGGTCTAGCACAGATGTAAATTTTAATCTTGTGTTTAGTGTTGTCAAAGTGAAGTCTGGAGAGGGCTTCTATACCATTAAAGATTGTGTAGAATAAGGAATTTCAGCAGGTGTTGCTTGTTACATGGTTGTGTGATAAGTAACACCTGCTGAGATTCCTTCTTCTACACATCCATTAAAGACACAGAAGCTATCTCCTATTTTCACTCTGGCAACCCTAGTCTTTATTATACGTTGTTCTTGAAAACAATGTTTGTTGCTATAAATGTAAACAGCAGTTTAGGGAGTAGCACATCCAATCCACTTCCCAAATTTTCCCTCTTCCATTAAATCATTGTCTCTGACCAGTTTATAGTGAAATAAGCTTTCAAACATGAATCCACTTTGTGTATCTGACGAAGTGGGCTCTAATCCATAAAAGCTTATACCAGAATAAATTGCTTAGGCTTTTAACATTACCATAGGACCATTTTTGCATCTGTGTTCTTTAACAGAATGATATAGATATCCCACTCAAACGCTCAGTCCTATAACAATTTGCTTTGTCTTGATTCTTCCTAAACTAGTGTTCTTGACATTTTGTACATTTTCTCTTTTCATAGAAAGACAAACTGGGGTTCAGTTTGTGTACATACCTTACACCTCTGTGTGTTTGGGTCTTCAACAGTACATTTATTTATTTCCTGCCTTATATAGATGGATTTATACACAAATTAAGTAAAGTAAAGCTCTCAGATTATGAGAGGTCTCTACATATAAAACCAAGAAACAAACATTCTTGTTGTGTGTGTCTTGAAGTCAAGTCTGACTGGCAACCCTAAAGCAACTATCACAGGGTTTTCTTGGTAAGATTTGTTCAGAGGGGGTTTGTCATTGCCTTCCTCCATGGCTGAGAGTGAGTGAGTGACTTGCCAAAGTTCATTTAGTGGTTTTCCATGGGTAAGCAGGGATTTGAAACCTGGTCTCCAGAGTCCTAGTCCAATGCTCAAACCACTACATCATACGTCTCAGACTAAACTACAGTCAGCTCGAGCCATACATGGGCTTCCCTTCCACAGCATACGCTGAAGCCGCGGTACAATTTAATGAATGGTGCATGCGCCCCATTGTTTTCATTGTTTGAAAACAATGGGGCACGAGCATACATGGTTTCCTCCTTACACGGGGGGATCTGGAACAGATCCCTTGTGTAAGGGAAGGGTGGACTGTATAGTATAAGGCCTGGGCAGCCTCATACAGGGAGATGCAATCTGCCAGATAGCCCAGATCTGAATCTTATAAAGTTTTATAGATCACAAACAGCACTTGAATTGTTCCCAGAAACAAACTGGCAGCCAATGGAGCTGTTTTAACAGGGTCTCTGTAACCTACCCCAGTTAGCAATTTGTCTTCAGCTCTTTGGAACAGTTGAAGTTTCCGAACACTCTTCAAGGGCAGCCCCAAGTACAGTATGTTACAGTAGTCCAAAAGGAATGTAACTAAGACATGTACTACTCAGGCCACATTCAACATGTCAAGGAATGGGTGCATAAGTTTTAAATGTGCAGAACTACTCCTGGCCACTACAGAAACTTGGGCCTCCAGGTTCAAAACTGAGTTCAAAAATACTCTCAAACTGTGAACCTGTGTCTTCAAAGGGAATGCAACCCCATCTAATACAGGCTGAATTCCTATTCACCAGTCTGCCTTCCAACTGACCAGGAGCACCTCTATCTTGTCTGGATTCAGTTTCAGTTTGTTTGCTTTCATCCATTTCATTACTGATGACACTGGTTTAGAGTCCGGGGACATTGTCACATGAGAGTTCTATTGCAAGACTAGATACTTATCACATGATATTGTCTTCATCTTGCTGCTGCTTGTACTTCAGTCGTTTCTGAACTGCACCTTGTGATTGAAAACCTGTCAATGACTCCCAGTAGTAATGATAGCCAGATAATCCTCCTTGTGCAATAATCTCTTCCACTTCAAAAATTAAAGATTCGGCGGTCACAAGGTTTGAGGTGGTGGTATTATTCCCCTCTTCCCACCTCTTCCCCTCACTGTTGCCAAGCAGGACAAGCCATTCCTTTAAAAAAAAAAGAAAAATTCTGTCATCCACCACCCAATTCTCCACCCATTCTCCTCACCCCCCCTCCACCATGGCCTGATCTCTCTTGCACCCCTCTACTACCCAATCTCTTCCACTCACTGTCCAATCTCTCCCACTCTGTCATCTCTCTTCCCCCATCTGATCCTTCTTCCCCACTTTGCTATCTTTCTTTCCCCCTCTTCCACTTGATCTCTCTTCCACCCTTCTGCCACCTGAAGTCTCCCTCATGCCCTAAGACCTAAATGGGGCAATAACAGGGAGGAAGTAGAAGTGAAACAATGCACAAGGAATGTGCAGCACCATACCATATAGAAGGCGAGGTGTGATATCGATTGCTTCACTACTGGTATGTTTCTGTGTGATTCAAAAAGCAGTTGTTACCCATGTAGAAACCTCATGCGATAATCTCCCAAGGCAACCTGCTTGGATTAGGGTTGAAAGGAGTAGTAGAGCCAGGTGTTATTGATATTTGGATCATATCAAGTACAGTAATTACCTGTTCCTTTTCTTGAAGAAAAAAATCTAGAGCTATTCTATTTTTTCATATAGAACTCAGGTTGATAAGTTGTCCTCTGGTTACATACTGTAGTAGCTACAGCTTCATAGACTCAACTTTTCTATCTCAGTGGGCTGATACATTTGAAGCTTAGATCAATCAGTCTGCTACTGGCAGCCATTCATTTCTATGGTAGTGGTAAGCCTGAGCTAATCACAACATAGGGTACTGCACCATATCCGTATTGCTTAAGTGCCTGCTGGTTAAATGGCACAATATGTAGTGTTAAGAACTTTCCATGTTCAATCAAGATCGAAGATGCTGTGGAACTGTAGCTATTAAGGATATGGTGCATAGAACATGGAAAGACCATAATGTTGCTTGTTAAACCAAATGTGTTCTTAAAATTAAATGCAAATATGAATTGTCTAAATTTACATTGTGTATCAGAATGTACATTGCAGCACTTTGGCCAGTAACAATGCTATATTTTCATGGATGAGTGCAATTTATGTTTTCTGCAATGAAAAGCTCCTCATAGGAAAGCACTTCAGGTACTTCTAGTCATTTATCATACCGTAGCTTCTTCTTTAAAGGTTTAGTGTTGACTAGCCTTCTGTACATGAGCAATTCAAGTAACCTTGACACTAATCATAGGGTGTGATAAAAACTTTTTATGAAGGACACACTTGTTTGATTTTGCTTAGACCTTGTGTCTCACAGAGTGAATGAGAATGATTTTAAAGAAAAACAAACTAGGTGACAGCTCAGAGAGGAGAAGAGAAAAATTAGAATGAACACACAACATAGAAGCAATAACAGATACATGAAAACAAGACATTTATGTGCATGACTTAGAAAAGATTGTCCTAGAAAAGTATTTACCTAGTTGTTTTGTTCAAAAGAGGGAGAGTGTGCTGAAAAGAGGGATAGTGTGCAGATCATATTGTCTATTATTTTCTTTGTAAAGATAAGATTGTGTATTCTTGTTTCTAGTTAGCCATGAATAACATTTGTACAGTGGCTTCTTTATTGAATCTCATGTGTCATGAGTGTTTGGAGATGTTTAGCATTTGTCATATACGTGGAATGTGAAAGTTAATGCATGTTCATAGAAATGTAAATAGTACATTTGGTTGATATTAGAAGTATATACCAATTTTGAAAATAGTTTCATATTCTGACTCTTCATTATATATGCCCAGTATCTTCTCTGTAGATTGCAGTTTTCAGAGAGCCTGTTTAAAGGTTTTCATAGCTTTCTGTGGTACTGATTTTTCTCTCATCTTTCCCAGTTGCTATAGTGATTCATTTTCCATTGGCCCTTTTTCAGTTGCTGAGTCTGGAAAAAGGCATCCGTAAGAAAGGCATGGGTAATTAGTTCTCACAGAAGTGGGAACTGGAATCACGTAAACATCTACCCATGTCTTGGGCTGTGCTAATAACTTGTTTCCCATAAATGCCATGGGGCAAAATTCAGCTGATACATAATAGATGTTCCCTCTCTTCATGTAAAGATTAGTTCTTGTCTGGATCTTCAAGGTGTACAGTTGTCAAAATATTCAACAAGAGCATCATAATATGCAGGAGGAGGGACTGTGCAAGCTTTCTTAGTGTAATTGCTTAAAAGGGTGTGTGTGTGTTTTAAATATTATTTCAAATTCTTCCAGATTTTATTCTCTTGGCTTATTTATATAGGTTTTGCCCTGATTTTAGTGCCTACTAATCCCATCACTTAGTCAGATAGTAAGTAAAGGTAAAGGTAGTCCTTTGACATGAATGTCTAGTTGTAACCGACTGTAGGGGGTGGTGCTCATCTCTGTTTCTAAGCCGAAGAGCCAGTGTTGTCCAAAGACTGCTCTGGTGGTCATGTGGCCAGCATGACTGCACCCAATGCTGTTACCTTTCCACTGAGGAGAAGTACCTATCTATCTACTTGCATTTGCATGCTTTTGAACTACTAGGATGTCAGACGTTGGGACTAGTGATAGCAGCTCACCCCATCACGCAGCACTCGGGCCTTGAACTGCCAACCTTCCGATCTTCCAATCATCAGAACTGACATATTAAGCACTAAGCCACCGCATCCCAGTACTTCTTGGCAATAGCAATTAGTCAGACAGAACTTCTTGACAATAGCAATTCACACATAAGGGGGAACTACGGTTGGCTCTATGGTATATCTGGGGAACAGTGAATGGCCAGTTGTAGCCTAGTAGTGCAGCATACTATAGTCGTTTGAGCACTCAACTATGACTCTGGAGACCAAAGCCTGAATCCTGACTTTGGTCATGCAAACCCACTGGATGACTTAATTTAATTAATTTAATTTGTTTTATTTATATACCGCTATTCCAAAGATCATAGCGGTGAACAGCAAGTAAGCTAATTAGCAAGTAAGCTAATTTGCCCCCAACAGTCTGGGTACTCATTTTAGCGACCTCGGAAGGATGCAAGCCTGAGTCGAGCTTGGGCCCTTTTGCTGGTCTTGAACTTGCAACCTTGTGGTTTCGAGTGAATGGCTGCAGTACAGGCATTTAAACCACTGCGCCACCAGGGCAAGTCACATTCTCAGCCTCAGAGGATGGCAATAGCAAAACTTCTCTGAAGAAGCTTGCCAAGAAATCCCCATGCTGGAGTCATCACAGGTCTGAAACTACTTGAAGGCACACAACAACAACAAGCCTAGTTCTGCATGCAGAACTAATATACTGTGCTGAGCCATACAAGATTCTAGCCTAAGATATTTCAGAAATACATACTGTAAAATAATCTGTTAAATGTATGGCAAATTGCACCCTATGTATATAAATTATTACTTTAGGTTTGGTTTTGTGTTTGACATATACTACTTTTTTCTCTGACAGCACACAACTTTGATTATATTTCTGTGTCAAATTAAATCCTCTAGTTTACTTTTCTATGGTGGATTAAACTTTGGAATCTCCATTTGCTGTCATTTTAGTTGTCATGGTCTATGGCTTGTATCAAGTTACTGAACAGAGAATGCATTATTATAAATACAGCCCACACCTTCCTGTGCTTGAGGCAGATTAAAGAACGTTTCATCCTGGTAAAATGAGTAATTACACTAGAGATTTCAGTATTGCTGCTTGCTTTCAGAAATTCATTAACTCTATGCTAAGGAAAGGATGGCTTGCCAGTCATATATAACACTGCTATGTATAACTCCATAGAAACAATACATTTAAAGTAGGGGATTCAGCAGACAACAGAAGAAACAGGTTTTCCAAAACAGTCGTGTATGCATAAAACTGTGAATTAAAAGTTAAAATGGGAGTATTGTGAAGTGACAGAAATGCAGAGTAGTACTCCAGCTGCCCCCAAATACCCCATTTCTGCATGGGTATAGTGGGACAAGAAATAACTATCATTTATTCTTCTTACCAATACTACCCATTTGACCTTCCACCCCATCCCCTGCCAGCAGTACATTTTGATCACATTTTGGGGTAAGCCCTGGACCCATTTTGTGTCAATCTACTAAGGACAGTAAAGTGATTGTGTGACAGTGATAACTTTTGATATCCTGATGGTCAGCCATGTTTACTCCCCCTCCCCTCTTGACTGATAGCTTCCACACTCTTTCTTCCTGTCATACCTTCCCACCTCTCCATAAGGACAGTGTAAGTGCAGGGAAAATGTGTAGGGCATTCTTAAATTAAACAGAGGGGTGGCAACCAGTGTGTCAAGAAAGCAGGGCATATTTATTGCAGTTACAAGGGGGTGTTACAAGACGTAGGCAGTATCCATTGTCAATTGTGGGAACTTATCTCTGCCCATTTGGATAGCAATTACAGAAAGAAAAAAATAGAAGCTGAGTTGTGTTGCCAGAAATTTATGGGTACCACCACAATGATAATCCTCCTCTGGTTTTCCCCTGTATCTAACAAAAGAAGTATCAGAATCTCTGCATTGCCACATGGTGCACAAGAACCGACTGAAGTTGCATGTACACAGCAGAATTAATGAAGGTTGACAACACTTTAACTGGCATGACTCCATCTTACAGAATCCTGGGATTTGTAATTTTGTGAGGCACCTGCACCCTTAGTGTCAAACTGCATTATTTCTACAGTGTAGATTCACCATGAGCTAGGTGGTTTCTAAGAAAAGAAGAACTCCTTTCTCTCTTCCTCTACCTCAGCTCAGACAGAATTAAAGAGGGAAGTGGTGCTGGAACACCAGAAACAGAAGATTGTCATACCAGCACTTAACATGGGATAAGCGCTGGTAAAACACTGGCAAAACATTTAGGAAGTGCATGTGTAGAAAGCCTGACGCACTTTCTAAACGACAGGGAATCATCCCCTTGCCTCCAACATCCCTGAATCATTTGGGGAGCAACAATTTCCTATGAACGCAAGGCTTTCATTCATAGGAAATTGCTGCTCCCCGAATTATTCAGGGACACTGGAGGCAAGGCACAATTCCTTGACATTAGGGAAGCATGTGAGGCTTTCATGTTAGGGATGATGGGAGTTGCAGCTCTTCTCCTGGCTTTCACTCTCACCACCCTGGTCAGCGGAAGAACAACCAGTTTGACCAGTAGCTCTGAGAATTGGCTGAAGATGTCTTCCAATCTTCTCTGCAGTCTGCTGGTTCTTGTTCCGCTCTCAAGACACCAGTCAACACAGTAGTCTTCTTATATAAAAGATCTACTTTTATTCTACTATATACACTATGCACAAAACAATCCACTACTCACACTACTATACTCCTCAATACCCACACTACTATACTCAATACCCACAAAAAAGTATTGCCATACATTATAGCTTATATAGACATTTGTCTCTCTATTCATTATACAGTTGCCACCTCCTGGGCGTGTACATACATTATGATTGACATACCATACTTGGCTCAATCTAGCCCTCACATTGCATCATACATTACTGTCCACTCAATGACTCTCAGGTGATATCAATTGCACCTTTTCACTTTGTCATTGCCTCATATGTCCTTGGCTTTCAGGACCTTCTAATTACATTACTTACAACACCTGTGTGACAATTCAATAACTTTTGCTGTGTCATGTTACTTTCAAATACATTCATATACATATTATATTTCTTGTGACTATATATCCCATGTGGCTTTTTCCTGACATTTCAGACACACACATTTCCTAAACATTTTAGCTGTGTTTTACCAGCGTTTACCCCACGGTAAGCACTGGTCTGAAAATCTTCATTGATGAGATGTGAAGCAGATATTATCCTGGCTTCACATTTGATGAGATACAGTGCTAATAAACAAGAGTATCTGTAGGACTGGTCTGCTCATTGTATGGTACATAGTGGATTAGATTTGTTAAAAGTGATAGGTAACATATCCCAATTATAGTTTTTAAAAAAGAAGAAGAGGAAGATGAAATTCTTAAGCCGATTTAGCAAATCTCAAGATGTGAAAACTTATCTTGAGTGACATACAATATCACTGTCTTGTCTGTCTCTATCTCTTACCCCACCTTACAGCTTCCTCCTATTGATTTAATCAAGAATTTTAAGGCATCATGGCCTTCTCTAAGATCACCATAGTATGTAATTCCTCTCTCCCTCCATTTATCAATAACCAGTGCTTACAGAAAGACACTGAAATGAGTGCTGATTAGCTTGTTCTCTGCGTTTTCTTCCTACTTTTATTTTCCTTTGGTTTCTCTCTCATTCACAGACACCAGAAGAGGGTGCATCTACGTCAATCTATGCAGCAGTTTCACCAGAGCTAGAAGGAGTTGGCGGCTGCTATCTTTACAATGAGCAAAGGACAAAATCTGCTGATGTTTCCTATGATGAAGAGCTGCAAAAAAGACTTTGGACAGAAAGCTGCAGACTTGTAGGGATTCCTGATCTGATGCCATAGAAGTCTCCAAGAAATAGCCACCACAGCTTGCTGTGTGAATATCACATGTCTCACTGGCCTCTGCTGCATAGCAGCTTCACTCATACTTCCGGAATTCACTGTTCAGCCACATGGGCAAATTTGAACTTTGTCGAGCTACCACTCTAGTGGGTAGTGGTGGTGGTGGGCCCAACTAGAATTGTGTATATGGTGGTTTTGAATTTAACCATCCATTTTGTAACCATGGTGTTTCAGTCTGCAATTAAAAAAGAAAGAAAGATCTTTGACCTTATGTAGAGTTAAATGGTTTTCTTTAATAGTAATGAAAAAGGCAGACCTTATATCCAGCCAGTACCCAGTAGGTTTCCATGGCTGAGCAGGCCAGCCCTTCAAAACTCCAGGCATTTAGTCTGATCTCCAGCAGCTCCTGCCCACTGAAGCATCTTTGAGAGTCAGCTTGGTGTAGTGCTGGGAGACCAGGGAGGGTTTGAATCCCTGCTCAGCCATGGAAACCTACTGGTTGACCTTGGAGGTGTCACACACTCTCAGCCTCAGAGGAAGACAAGGGCCTAGAAAAACCCAAATAGATTCCATAGCATGGCCATAATGACTTGAAAGCCCACAGCAACAACAGTTCATATGAAAAGGTTTTAAGGGCAATGAACAGTTCATTATTTCATGTCAGTTTGGCTAGGATCCAAAGCTTGGAAATGTTACTTTGTGGGACTACAACTCCCAGCATACCTCCCAACCAATAATAATAATAATAATAATAAAATTTCCAAATTCTGCTGGGATCTTTTATGCTAAGCTGTCCAGAGGAATACCCTTTTGAATGGCAACTCACCATGTTGTATCACAGCTGTGAAAGACAAATCCAAATATCACTTCAGCACATGGACTAGTTGCCTGGTTCTTTACATTCAGAACATATTAACTGCTGTATAAGCAGTATGTCCTCCTTCTAGTGTTGTTTATTTGTTTATAAATTTCAATATATATGACACTCAGAAGTTTCTCAAGATAAAAATGAATTAGAAACCAGCTATTTTTGTGACACATTCTCTTGCTCTACTCACCTATATTTAAAACACAAGCTCAGACTTTAATAATATGGTATTGTTTTAAAGTTTTGCTAGTTATCCATGTCAAAATAACAATATTCTGCAAAATGTGTTTCTTTATTTTTTTTAAAGGTTGCCTTAATTTTTGCCATAGTTTCAAAAATCAAGGAAAACCCCAGGAAATGTAATTACAAATGTAAGAATTCTTTTTTTACAGGATTTACTGTGAAATCTTGTTTGTATTCTACTCATGTCTTAGAGCTATAAATTTGCAGCACAGTCCTCCAGGCGAGCTAATGCACATCTCTGTGTGTTAACTGGATTGGGGGGGGGGGGGGAAACCAGGCCAATGCAAGAAGAAAAAGAATACTGTGCTTAATTTTTGGGTTGGTTTTGACTGTGTATTCATGTTCATGGAGTTCATAGTGCCAGTACTTCTTAGTTCCTTGTTCTTCCCTACATGGTTCATTATATTTGTTGAGGTGCAAGAGATGGATGTAGGTGTTTTTCTGCAATATATATATGAACTGCTATGTCCCAGGGAGAGATGGTAAAAGAAGGAGATATGGTTTTGGAACAGACTCACATATACACATTGTTCTGATGCAATTGAATTTCAAGCTTCATATTTTAGAGTTTAAGAAAGATGACCCACCAGCAACTTACTTTAGATTGAGGCTCACACAAATCAGTATATACTCTAGAACGAGCAGTTACAACTCAAAGACCAAAGAAACTAGGGCATTGAAAGCTGGTTGAAGTTACTGAGAATTCTCTTTCTGATATCACTATTGCTCCAAGCCAAAATATGCTTGTTTTCAATATGTTTTTACAAACAGCATCAGCTGGGGAGCTGATAATTGTCAGTGTCACAGCATACATGGAAGAAGATGTAACTCTTCCCTGCTATGACCCAGAACAAATTCCTCGAGTGAGGTTTGGTTCTAGTGTGTTCTTACTATAGCTAAAAACCTCATATTCCAAGGCTCCAAAAGATGAAAGAAGAAATGAAAGAGAAAGATTAAGGTAACACTCTGCAAGAGAACACTTCAAGAGCAGTCGTTCTGCTGGTTATTCCCTGGTTATTCCCAGGATAAGTCATCTTTAATCATAATTCATGTGAAAATCTTTACTGTGATTGCGCATCAAGCCAACCACCCACATTGACTATGGAGTTTATCAGATAAGGGAAATTGTAAGTATAATCCAATGGCAATCTGAATACAATCATGGGGTTTAACATTGCGTGATAACCCACTACATGCAAATTCAGGCAATGGGAAGTCAGTCTGAATGCAATCATGGGGTTTCACATTATTGCGTGATAGACTACCACATGCAAATTCGGGCAATTGCATGCTATTTTCGGGCAATGGGAAGCCAGTTTGAACACAATTTGCATTCACATAAATTCGCTGAACTAGCAAATTCATGTGAATGCGTTCTGGCCCCACTTCCTTTTCATTCAAAATTAAGAGAAATTCCTAACGTATGAGAAACTCCTATGATTCCCATATCAAGACGAAAAAAGTCTAAGCCACATCCAATGTCAACATCTTTGATTTTGGAATTCAGTACTCTGACAATAGATTCAAAGTTGGTATTCAGTGCTACGCCACCTGAGCCTCCACCAATAATCTACACTGACCTACATTCCAAGTTATGGATCTGGTAGTATGCACATAAAATCCAGTCAGAAGAGACTAGCTTCTCTAGATAGAGTCTAAAACTCAGGATGGTCCCAGAGTTCCAGATGTGAAGGAGAAAAAGAAATCTAAATCTTCCTGCTTAAGCTGTACCATCGATTTCACAGGATGTCTCAATGCTTTTGGCATCAATAGCTTCTGCTGCCTTCCTGTGGTCACCATTCACCATGTCAGTATCAAAGCCATTCAATATCATCACATGGGAGGCAGATGAGGGATTCTCCTTGACACAGTTTGTTCTTTTTACCTCAACACTGGGAATAGTCAGCACCTTTGCCCTTTCTTTGTCTGGCTCCACCACAACAGTTTTGAGGTCCCCGCCTTTTCCAGTGTCTACTATTCCCTCAGTACCAACAATCGCTTTGTCAGTGTTGATTACCACTCTACTGTCAGTGACTAATGTGACTCCAGCCATATTGACACCAATCCCAAACATACTCCCTGGCTCATCAGTCTTAGTTCCACAACAGTTGTAATGGTGCCAATGAACACTATCTTATCTGTGGTTCCTCAACAACTGCCTGCCACCTGGGACTCTGATGGTTATGACACAGAGACATCTTCACCTGGTTTTCCTTCACTGGTTCATTCATTTCCATAAGGTTTGGTAGATGGCAATCCATCATCTTCTCTGAAGGATATTAAGCTCTTCTCGGATGTAGTCCTGTGACTGGCTATGACTGTCAGTATAGAAGAGAGGGTTCCACCTCTGGTGAATGACAGTTTTTCAGCTTCTCGAGTTGCATATTGTAACCCCCTCCCACCCTGGTGCATCTTCTACCTCTCCTGTAGGAAGTGATGAAACAATCCTGGTTGAAACCATTTTCGCTGCCCCCAGCTTCTAAGAATTTGGAGAACTTGTACAGGATGTAATCTGAAGGTGCTTCTTGCCTATTTAATCATCCTGCCCCCAATTCTATTGTGGTGGACGTATCCCAGGTTAAATCTTCAAAGAAATCACATTCCACACCAGTGGATAAAGAAGGTCAATGACTGGATGCCTTTAAAGATTCTATTCCTCAGTGTCTGTAACTGTTAAGATGGGCAATATGGAGGCTTGCATGTCCACTTACCAAAAATTCATCTGCAATGAGATGATGGAATTGCTACTCAACCTTCCTGAAGAACAAAGGAATCTCTTTCTATCAAGATGCTCAAGCCTTGGCAACACAAAAAATTCATTCGACTAGACACAGAGTAGATTACACCTTGAAGATTATGTCAGGGAGCTGTGGCCCTTCAGCACTTAGATCTGTGGATCTCCCTTATGACACTTGCTGTAGTCAGTGATGGGACTTTAAGGGGAAATACACCTGTTGCTTCACCCTGCCTTCTCAGAGGGACAGCCCCTGTTGTTCATGATGAAATTTTTTTTCTATTTCACTGGACGTTGAGATCAGGTTATCACATCATTGTCCTGCCTCACTCCCTGAATTTTAGCAGGCCTTTAGATGGTAGCATTGCCATCTGCTCTTAACCCACTGACCTTTCTCTTTATTCTTACTTGAGAACATCTGTTGGAGAGAAAAGATAGAAGGAGTGCAAAATGCCTTCTAACTGCTAGCATTTTAAAATCCTCATCTGAAAACTGCCATTGTGCAAGAGCTGTATACTTGCCTTGTCTGTCTATTTCTACAATTAGTGCTGTCTTGTTTTTCTGATACTATAGCTTCATTTTTATAATGGAACAGTCTGAAATAGCGAGCTGTGTTTGTGCAAGCAGCTCTCGTGGATGGGTTTTAAGCACTTTGTGCAGCTGCCTTCCCTCCTAAGACTTCTTTTTCACTGAACAGTGCAACCAGACATCGCAGTATGAACTAGGGGGAAACTATGCATGCAGATTTCTGTGGGAATTAGGACACTGATTCACATAGGCTTCCTCAGCACAGACAATGTATGGGCATATGGGGCTTGAAATTGGGATGTCATGCACTCCCCTTTGTACCTTTTGAAAGGATGGGTATACCCTTTCTCCCATTAGTGTGCCAAGAAGATATACATCTTGTTCAACTGTATAGCAAAGAACTTATCATCTGGAAATTCACCATCGTAGCTGCACAAGGAACAACCAGGTTTGTTGTTGCGTACCTTCATGGCATTTCTGACTTATGGCAACCCAAAGGCAAATCTATCATGGAGGTTTCATGGCAAGATTTGTTCAGAGGATGTTTTCTTTGAGGCTGGGAAAGTGTGACTTGCCCAGAGTCACCCAGTGGATTACCATGGCCAAGCAGGGATTCGAACCATGGTCTTCTGAAATCTATACCACACAAACCATTATGCTACACTGAGTCTATGTGTATATATCTGCCTGCAAACATTTAATGTTGTGGTGGGTAGAAGGACTAGTTTGCTGTGAAGATTCACTAAGGCAGTGGTTCTCAACCGGTGAGCCGTGACTCCTTTGGGAGTCGAACGACCCATCTCACAGGGGTCACCTAAGACCATAGAAAACCAGTAGCAAAATTACAGTTATGAAGTAGCAACGAAAATAATTTTATGGTTGGAGGTCACCACAACATGAGGTAGTGTATTAAAGGGTTGCGGCATTAGGGAGGTTGAGAACCACTGCACTAGGAAATAGATGTGGTTTCTGAGAGTTCTTTTAGCTATCAGGAGTCTACGAAGCCAGGGAAAATCTGGAAAGTTCTTTGGCATTCATGCAGGAAGGCCATTTTAGGGGGAATCCAGAAGTAGGAGGAACAGCAAAAATCCATTCATATTAGGCTTGAATGGCATGTCATATATGACTTATAAATAGACACACAGTACTTTAAATATTTTTTTCTTATTTACCACCGGAATCCTCTAAGTCATTTACAACTGCATAACCTAGAGCTATGCATTTGTGATTATTTTATGTTCATGATGCAATATACCTAGGGGGGTTGCATAGCGGGATACATAGGAACTGTGAAAGCCTCTCATCCCCACTTACAGGCACCAGCCACTGCAATCCATAGGGATATGTTCCCCTCTCAATAAGAAAGCAGTTGACTGATGTGCCCACCTCCTCTCACCCAAGCAATCTCTAGTATGAGGTGGAATTGAGACAGGGGCCTTGTTTCTGCCTGTCCCACTAGACATCATTCATGGCAGGGGTTGGGAATGTCAGTTCAACAAGTTACTGATTGACAGGAGATCCATTGATTGCAATGACTGCTGCCTGATAAGTGGTGAGAGGGGTTCTGGCAAGAGTCACTGTGTAGCTATGTAATTATGGTGGTTTCATGTTTGTAACTACCCAAGTGAATTACAGCTCATGTGTTTAAGAGCACCTGCTGTGGCCTATGGCTCTTCATTTGGAACAGGGGTGGCTATGATGCAGTCCCCCCAGGTGCTGTTAAACTACACTGTCCAACAATCCTAACAAGCCTAGCTGCAGGTGAGAAATGCAGGAAGTCATAGTATAAAAAAATTTGGAGGACCATCTTTGATTTACTACGTGATGAATGCCCACGGGTTTCCAAAAAAATCATTTTTTTAAACTGACTTCATTCTTAATATTTTCAACATGAAATGAATTTTGAAGGGGATAAAAATATGAGCTTGGTGGTAAACATTTTGTTGTTGTCTACCATGAAGATACCTTGTATCTTTATGTCCATCTTCAGTGGTATTACCAGTTGCATTTTAGCAACATTTTAGATTTCCAGGAAAAAAAAATTTTTTTTAAAAAAAAAGTAAGCACACACACACACAAATTTCCCATTTTATTTGCTTTTTTGTCATCTATTGTTATACCCCATCCCACCCAAAAAAATATTTATGTAAAATTTATAGATGACATTACAAAACAAAAGGTCTAGGCTTCGTGTTTTCTCCTTCACTTCTTGCTTTCTCTCTGACTTTAATATGCAAGTTTTATTTTCGTTTTTTATGAGATGACTCATTAAAAAAAAATTGAAGAGACATACTATCCAGTCTGGAGCAGGTGTTATTTCTGAAAATGTAGTTTATTTTCAGTCTCAATTCATGAAAGCTTCCTATGACAAAAAGCTCAGTTGCTCAGAAGCAAGCTGGGATACATCTGGCTGTGAAATGTTTGTTTCCTAGCCAAAACTTACTTGGAAAGCTGTGAAAGTTTATTGGAAATTAGGTTGTACTGGCACACTTCCCTTGCTTTGCCAGAATAAATGTGGTTGCATTGTTGCAACTAGTTGCCTGCAAAGTCCCCAGTGACCAACTCCACATTCCTGACTGGTGCCCATTGGAAATCATCCATTCAGATTTAACACACTGAGATGCTCATACCATGGCAGTCAGACCAATGGTCTTCAAATGCATCTAGTTAACAATGTCCCTGGACAATTAGGAACACAAGCCTTGCTTGCATATAGCCCACTTAAATATGATCTGTTCCACAAAAGGATGTGATTGGGCACTGGTTGAGCACCACATGAAGTCTAATGTTTGGTTTTTCAGGCTTAGTTACCATCATGTAATCCACCCTTTATAAATGCACCCTGTTTAAATTTAACAAACAACTGCCCACAGGTCATCAGGCTGCCTCTGTGTAAAAAGATAATATGGGGATCCCTGCATGTAAATCTGGAGGAAAGAAAGGCTGGTGATCAGAACATCACATACTTGCTTTCTTTGGTTTTTCTTGGTTGTTTGATTGCGTGTAGAATGATGTGGGAATCTGAGATGGAATACAGCTGATTTCTCTCCTGTGTGGCAAGTTATTTGCCCTCAGACAATTTGAGAGAGGCCACATTGTAGATTTTCTTTCCTTTTTTAAACATTTTTATTAACACAAAAAATTCCACATAAATAAAACATACAAACCAAACAAACAAGATAAAGCAAGCAAGAAAGAAAAAGGCAAAGAAGCAAAAGATTGTGCATATAATGACCCTTCCCCAAACATTTGGCAATATCTGAAACTAAATTTAAACTTCCTGATATTTGAACTGAAAATCTCCTTCTACTAGTAATGAATTATAATTATTAATCAAATGCACACACTGAAATAAAACTCAATTTACTTTTTTAAAAAGCAGTAAACAAATCCCATTTTTTTAAACTAACAGATGCTCTTCAACATTGTCAGCTTATCCATTTCTGTATATTCATTCAATTTTAATAACCAATCCTCGTTGGTTGATATTGCAGCCTCCTTCCATTTATGAGCACATACAGTTCTCATAACTGTAATCATACATATCATTATTCCATGTTTTCTCTCCAGTAGCTCCTCCAACATTCCCAGCAGATATCATTCTGGTCTCTTCTGTACTGAAATTTTCAATATATCTCCCATCATCAAATGAATCTCCATCCAATATTTCTGAGCTTTTTCACAAATACACCACATATGATAAAAAGCAAATGAAAGATTTTCTCAGATACCTTCAGAATTGTGTGGCAGGTTGTACAGTATGCGTCAGGAGAAATTGCTGATGATCCTGAAATAAATATCACACCACATTTCACCGTATGCAAAGAATTTGTATCATAGTTTTTATATAGTATAGAAATGATAGGTTCTGATGTACATTCTAATATACATGAAATGCATCTTTAATAACATATTTACAGTATATGGATAAATACTGTTGTTTTCAGTGGCAGGACTAAGCTGTGGTTTCATTTTCCCTATAGGTTTGGCACATCAATCTTTTGCTTTTGGGTCTTTCAAAAAGAACTGGTCCCCCCATTGCTGGTGAGTTGCTGCTCCCAGACAGGCACAAAAGACAGAAAAAAACTTGTCTGTCCCTGCTTTTTTGGGGGGGGGGCTATCAGAGAACCTCCCTCTGAGAGGAGATTTAAAGAAAATAGTGATAAACTGAGTATGATGAAAAAGGTCTGGAATTACCTTTTCGGTCCTGACACAAATCCCTTGAAATGAAATGTATGTGAGTTTAAATCACATTTAAATGTTTTTGCTTTGTCTGTATATGATGAGACAAAAGATTTTGCATCCAGCACCATCTTAGATTTGTTACCCTGGTGGCTTTGAGTGGTTCTTAGTTCTTATTTTCTGTCTTGTCCCACAGAGCTTCTGAGTACCAACATCCAGCTCTTTTTTTTCCAGACACATTCCATTCTTCTGCTTTCTTTAAAGAAAAGAAAAGGTGAAAAAAAGAGCTTCTACCTATAAGCTAGGGCTGTCATGCGTCTTTCTGGACCTATTCTCTACCTTCCTTAAAATTTCTCCTCAGAATTCACCTTTTCTATGAAATCCTTGCCATTCACCCTTAATTCTGACCCCCAAATGTAGCTTCATACTTGGAAACACCCTTGACCCATGCATTCCTTGAATCTTTCCTCCTCTTCTTACTGTCCAGTACAGTCTTCCACAGTCTGGGGTCTTCTGGATGTTTTGGACTACAACCCCAGTCATGATCAGCCAGTGTGGACCAGATGGGTACTATGTATGAGGTAGAAGGATTCTCCAATGTCTTTCTAATGGTTGAAATTCTAAATTAATTATGAGAGTTTTAGATAAAGATGATGAAAGAGTAGGTGATGAAACTGTATTTTTTCCCAAGCCATCTGTAGAAACATTGATAATTAGAACACTTTATGTGAATGAGTAGACAAACAGACATTGGCCTCAATCCAACATCCCCTCAGTCCTATACTACGCCGAGGCAAAGATTCTCCCCCTGACTTCCTGATAAGCTCCTGAAATCACCATGTGTGACCATTTCATGATTTATGGCATGCAGGTAGGATTGGAGATTTATGGGATGCAGGCATGATCAGAGAAGTATCTGCTATATCCCCATAGTCTGACACATTATGTAACCAGCAGTGGCAAAACTCCTGAAGGACCCCAGCAGATCTCAATGCTGACATCATCATTTGGATCTAGCTATGGGAATCATAATGATGTTTATCACACTATGCTCTTAAAGAGGTACTATTCCAGTGTGACTCCTCTAGCTGCCTCCTGTTGCATGCTGGGATTGGCAGTTTTAAGCAGGGGTATTTAGAATTCTCAGGTAGAGAAGTTCAGCTCCTTAAAACTGCCAATCCCAGCATGCAACAGGAGGCTGCTAGAGGAGTCACACTGGAATAGTAGCTCTTTAAGAGCATAGTGTGATAAACATCATAGAATCATAGAGTTGGATGTGACAACAAGGGTTACCCAGTCCAACCCCCTGCCTTGCAGGAAGACACAATCAAGCACTCATGACAGATAACCATCCAGACTCTGCTTAAACAGATGATGTTTTAAGGGGAAGGAGGAGTAAGGAGCTTATCACACGAAGGAGATTGGGAGTTTATCCCATGAATGTTCTAGAAAAATCATGTAATTACACAAAACAATTTCACATGACATTGTACAAAACCCACCATTAAAGTGTTCACAAAGAAACATTATCACACATCTTTTTTACTTTCGGGATTTCAGCAACAATGCATTTCCAATATCACTTTATTTGTGCAATTTTGTGTGATAATAATTTGTGCAATTACTCACAATTTTCACTTTAAAGTGCTTTAAATGCACTTTAATCTCTCTTTAATGCTGAAATTAGCCCAAGTGTGATAAACTCCCAAATTGAGGAGGGGCTTTGGGTGATGTGGAAGGAAGAAAATACCAACCTTCACAGTGCATGAATAAGGATATCCACATGTATAATGGACACTTATACATGCATACGTTCCTAATAGAATTTTGTTTCTATAATCTTCAACCTAAGATTAAAAAGCAGACCTTTAATCACCAAAATGTGATTAACAAGTACTTACTGTTTATAATAAAGCGCTGTGCCTTTGGTACGTAAGCAGATGTATGCAGGAACGCTCTCACCATCCTTGTGTATGTTAGACTACCTCAAAAGTTTTGAATATTTGGTGGTATTTGGATAAATGGAGTGGTAAAATGCCACAATCAAGGAATCAGACTCCATTTATCATCAAGACAGAAGCAGCCTCACTTTGAGTGTGAAAGGAGATGGCACAGCAGCCACATGGAAGAAATTGCTTCTACACATCCTCTTCCATTTTCCACCTATTGCTTTTGAGCAACCACAGCTCTGTGGCTAATTTCTTGAAATGAAAACAGGCCCTGGCATGCTATGGAAGTCAAGAGGCAGAGATAACATTGCTGCCACAAAAGGTTACCAGGGAGAGTGAGATCACAGCTGTGATTTGAAAGCCTGGCAAAGGGAGAGATGGACTCTGTAGGCCAAGGTGGCTGTTTGTTATTTGCATATGCCTGATTATATGCAGTTTTATGAAGGAAACAAAACAGGAGGCCTGGCACTGCCAAAAGAAAATTAGAGTGCGATTACTTTATGCTAACAGAAAACTTCTTCTTGAAGGCTTTTTGAATGCCATATGCTCAAAGGGCACGTGTTAACTACAGAAAAATGAAACATTTAATTTTCCAGGTTGTTTTTTTTTTTAATGTTAGTTATTTCAACAGATGTTCCATCCCAGTGAGAGAGATGTTTTGGAAAATCACTTTATGGAACAACTTGATTTTTAATGAAATCCATTTGTTTTTGTTTTGTTCTGTTTTTCTGAAACAGCTTTTTGAAAGACCACCCCTAAGAAAATGTAATTATTTTCTGAAGAAAAATTGTAATTTTTAAAAAGAAACATATAGGCCAAGTGCAAATATGAGCATTTGCTTTCTTTAAGACTAAAGTCTCAAAGGTGCTGCAAGATCTTTGCATACCAGTATTCTAGACTAATTCCAGTGTGGATGCTCTTTAACAGGTATAGAAATTGTGTGGCCCTCTAGGTTTTGGGCTTCAATTCTCAGCAGCTCTAGCCAGTACAAACAATGGTGAAGAATGCTGAGAGTTGCAGTCCAACAACATCTGGAGAGCTACTTGATTCCCATCCTTGCTTTACTAAAGACATTCAAGCAGAGTCTGTTGCACAGAATCTCTTCACTCAGGGTCAAAGAAGGCATGATTTTCCTCATGGCTATAGCTCTGAACCACTGACCACTAGACACATAGAGAGAGAGAGAGAGAGAGAGATCTGGCATTTGGGTAGGAAGATGTTAACCAGATTTGATTTATGATAGATGTGGAAAAAATTTTAACACTTTGTTTCATTGTAATCCCAATTAAGACCCCCTTCTCCACCTCTGATATTCACAGTGGGGTTTTAAGGGGCTATCATCCCACGTACTATCATCCTAGGCCATTTCCTTTCACACACCATTATTTATAAAAACGACACAAAGGCTGAGTTGAACTGGGCTTCTGTCAATAGATATTATTTTGTCATTTCCTGCTGCTCCCTTCCTCTGCAGGTTAGTAGACTCTGGGGTAGGGAGGGACCCTCCTTTTAGCCTAACTTTCTTTTGGAACAACAGGGCTTGACCTTGCCTGAGCTTGATAGTCACAATTGCCTAGATATGCAACTGTGGTGCTCTGTTTCAGTGGCTGCTTCAAGTCTCCTTGTGAGAGCCCTTTTTAATCAGCCGAGACTGAGACACAGGCTGCTCTCCTGCTATCATGCTAACAGAAGAACAAAGCAGGGAGGAAGCAGGCATCACTGGTTCAGGCTCAGCCATTTTTCATGCCATTTTTCTGTCACTGGCCCAGTCCAGAGAAACAACGAAGGAGTGATAGAAGCACACTGAGGTAGTTTTCAGTTGATCTATTTATCTGACAAGTGCCAGTTTACTTCAGAACCTTTTCAACGACAGGGAGAAAGAATCCCCTGGAACTGCCAGTCTACTAGAACTGCTCCTTTTGTGGTCTCATCCAACATCCTTTCATGTAAAAGAATTATAGCACTTGGATTACACATAACTGTCCTGGTTCCATCCTGTGGTTTCTTGGTGTTTGTAATTTGGTGAGATATAATAATAATAATAATAATATTTTTCTATTTCCTGCCTCTCCCTGCGGATCGATATGAAAACTCTCTGACTGAGAAGTCTGACCGCCCCACCCTAAACAGCAAAACCATGGTTACATAAAACAGAGCCATGGAATTAAAGTGGAATTATAGCACTATAACTGTGTAGCGTGAAAGGATCCCATCACTTTGCTGAGTGGAACCCTAGATGTCTGCTTTCAATGTGGCAGAAGAGCATATTGGACAATTTCAGCAAATTCTGCCTAAGGAGAGTGACAAGTGAGCTGGAGTTGCTCCAGATATCAATACAATGATAATGTGAGCCTGCATGTTTTTACTCAGAAGGAAACGCCACTGAACTCAATGGGACTACTGCAGTCCAAAATGCAACTCAGTCTTCAGGACTGAGGTCCTGACTCAGTAGGCACTGTGTTTGCCATCACTTACAGCTGCTTTGCCTGTGAGGGATATAAAATCCGGATCTGAAAGAGCTCTGTTGCAAAACACCCCAGCAGAGAGAATGGGAGGATCACAGTGACTATCTGGAGCCAAGGGGAAGCAGCATCTGCAAGTTCTACTTCTACTTGGACCTCTGCCTTCCAATTACCTTCTAATAAGCAGAGCCCTCCCTCCAGTTCATCTGGTGCCATCCCGCCATGGAGAGAGAGATGCAGGCCCAGCTCCATCCACCTGGCCTGAACTAAGAAGAGGAGCCCTCCCTCCAGTCCATCTGCCTTGGTCCAGGCCTCAGAGGGAGAGAAGACCTGTTGGACCTGATCCCCTTTCCCACCACCATTCCCTTCTCCTTTTGTGTTGTGTCTTTTTAGATTGTAAGCTTGAAGGCAGGGAACCATGTAATTAAAAATAATAATAATTGTAAGTTGCTCTGAGAGCCTTTAGGGCTGAAGGGCAGGGTATAAATACTGTAAATAAATAAATAACAGAGGTCAGGAAAGTGGCGTAACCTTCCAACCTCTCACCAAATGGCAGCTTGAGTGTTTTATGAAATCTAAGTAATTTTAAAAGCATTCCCATGTATTGGCTCTTCCTTTAGTTCAAGCCACAGAAGACTTTTCCAGCTAAAAAGCTACAGATCAAAATCACTGGGCTCAAGTTATTGTGTGTAGGCTGCAATTTTGTGTTAATTTTCCTAGAAGGAAGTCTCATCAATCTCAGTCAATGGGAAAATGCAGTAGGCCCTTGTTATCTGGGGGTAATCTGTTCTGGACACCTCTGCAGATAGCCAAAAACACAGATGCTCAAATGTGTGATAAGAAGTCTGAATTGAGGACTGCAGCTCTATCCATTTCAGTTGGTTTATGAATAGATTTAATCAATAGTGCAATAAAACACCAAAACTTGAAGATCAATTGTTTTTGTAAACTGAAGTGAGATTAAGCACTTATCCTCAGTTGTGTTCAAGGAGCTTGTATGGGAGAGTTTATTACATCAGTGTAATAAATATTGGCTGATATTCAGTATTCTTCCAGGAAAACCTTGTGATAGCTTTATCTTATGGTCACCATAAGTCAGAAATTATGTGAAGGCACACAACAACAACAACCATAACACCATATATTAAATAGTCCGCATAGAATACTCACTGAATTACAGGTCACACAGGCCTTTAGGCATGAGATGGAGGGTCTAAGTGAAAGGAGCCTGTCAGGCATCAGTTGAAACAAAGATCCACAAATAGGGTGGAGAAGGAGACACAAATGAAAAGACCCTATCCCAATCTGCTAATAAACCTAATCACTCTTACAGACAGGTGCCCAGGTTGGGTCTGAGATTAATTGCATGCATGTTGAGTATAGGGTTCCTGAGTTGGGAACTTTCCTTATCCTGAAATTTCATAGCCAAAGCATGAGATGGAGGGACAGTCCCTAAGATGCAAAGGGATCTCATAGCACCTTTGAGAATAAGTGAAATAAGTTCTAACATAAGCTTTTATAGACTTGGTCTGCTTCCTCAAATGCACTGCATCTAGTAATGCCTGAGAGGGGGAGAAGAGGCCAGATGGATGTCCTAGGCCTTAACAAAGTAGCCCCCAGAAGACATATTACACATTGTAATATGTCTATAAACACACACAATACAGTTGACCCTCCATTTTTGTGGGGGATCCATTCCGAACCCCCTCCCAATCCACAAAAATTGAGGCTCACATTTATTAAAGCCCCATAGGCTTGAATGGAGCGTGCCCCTGGGCGCATGCGGCATTACAAATAGCAGAGGTCACCCCTCCGCGTATATACATTAGGAGGGGCGACTGTATAACTTTTCAAAATAATCCTCTCACACTGAGTCCTCCACCTCTCCCTGAGGGCTGGAGAAGGCCCTGAGATTTAGGAACCCAATGGGTGAAGATATTTTGAAAAGGAAGAAAAACAGAACATTTGGCCTATTCTTAGTAACAAGAATTAGATCAAACCTTATACCACTTAAAAGATTATGAGAGTCTGGCCTCAGGAGCACTGGAGGAGTAGGAAGTAGCAGATGCACAGATTACACTTGCAGGTGAGTACTGTTACAGTCAGAGAAAGAGTATGACTTTAGAATTCACACAGCCAGTGGTCCCCGCTGGTTGGGAAGTTTTTCCAGCTCTGTTTTGCAGTTGATAGAGTAGCAAGTATCCAACCTTAATTTCTATACAGCAAGCATTATACAGTCCAACCTAGAAAACTGGAAATCACAATCCTCATTGAAAAGCTTTCAATCCTTTGGCTATGCTTCTTTAGTTATGGAGATGAAATGCCTGTTTCTGCCCCTGCAGCTTAAGTTAGGCCTAAGAACTGAGCAGTTGATTACATAAAGGAAACCAGGTTGTTTTTAACATACTCCTTCTAATTTTAGATAAGAGACACCGACAAAATGCCTGCCATTTGGGAAGAGACCCCTGCTGTCCTTTTTAGTCTACCAGCTCTTGAAAAAGAAATCTGTCCACCATGGCTGTCTATCAGATGATCCCATGGCATTTCTTATTTCTATCTGAACCACAAAGAAATAATGCTGCTACCGTCACTGCCACCCCTCTTACAGCTCAATAGCCCCTTTAAAAGAGTGTGTTCCTATGCTGGATCTCATTAAATCAATTCAGCACCACAGCAGGCTGAAAAACTGCTGCAGACTAAAATTCATCCCACAAGGCAGCCATTCTCCCTTAGCAACAATAGACCTGTGAAAGAGACGAGTCATCCTAAAAGGTCCACGTTCAGATAGATGGGGAGCTCAGCCTGTTGAGCAATGGTGGGGTTCTTTTGTGCAGCTTTCCCCCTCTCACTTGTGTGTTCTTCAAGCCCAGTGGGGATTTTTTTTCTTAAAAAACATTTGACAGTGTGTCTCAGGAGTCCTTAAAGCACACTGTGTTCCTCTACTGGATAAAGAGCCCAATATCTCACATTTGGCTACTGTCAAGTAATAAATGACACCATGTTTAGAATTTCAGTCATGTTCTCTTTATTACTTGAGCAGCTCTGCCTAACACCAGAGCACAGGTTAAGTGCATAGGAGGGGGGTGTCTGTCTCTGAGAATAGACATGGAAGAAAAATATACCACTAACACCAGAGCAGGAGTCTGGAACTACAGGCAAAGAGACTGGCATATCTGCAGACAGGCACACAGAGATTATCACATTCATTTTAAAGAGACTTATCCCCGACAGGATAAAGTCACCTTTATGTTTAAAAACAGGGGTTGTTGCACTCAGCTGCAACAAGTGCAACCCAACTGCAGCCCGGACCCTGGTCATAAGAGCTTGCCGTTTTTGAAAAGCCGACAGATAAGTATGGCTGAGGTCTGGGCTGTGGATAAGTTGCACTCACCCGGCCACAGCTGAGTGCAATAACACCTGCTTTTAAATTTAAATGCAGCTTTATCCCATCAGGGATATGTTGTTTTAAAATGCATGTGATAATCTCCACTATGTCTTCCTTTTCCTCAGCCTTTAGCTTGTTGCTGTAACAGGAAGCTGGGTGGTCCAGCAGCTAAATGGGGAATGGATAAGGATGCTTGGAGAAGGGTTAAACAGATGTGGTAGACAACTTGAATGCAAAGCAAAAGATAGGCAAGAAGAAAAGACTGGGTGCAGGGACACGACCAAGTTCTAATCATAGGGAGCCAGAGAGCCCATACATTTACTGTTGCCCCCGTAAAAACAACTGTTGTTGTTTTTACAAATTTACAGGGTCATGAGTTTGCTGAAATAGGTGGGGAAGTATAGAAATTTTATTGACATTTCCCTCACCTCCAGTAATTTAAAAACTGGGGAAGGAGCAGAGGAAAGGGAAATAACAAAGGAGAAGGTTAAAGAAAGGATATCTGAATGATACAAGACATAAGACACTCTATGAATTCAGAATTTGTCTTATATAGAGCAGATCCGCTGGAATAAATTAAGTAAACAAATCAAAGTTCTTTTGGTAAGTCAGCTCTAAGCAAGATTAAGTGTGGAGCCATCTTTGTAAGATATAGGACTGGTTATGTTGTGTGTTAAATCTTATGACCTCATCATGACTGAATCCGTAATTTTGCACTGTAGGTTGATGATGGTGTGAGAAGGATGCAATGCACGATGCCACCCTGAACACACCTCAAGAGAAGGAGGACCATTGCAGTGAACTTGCTGGCACCCTGAACCTGGCTGTGCCAGGCACTCTGCATATTGGGTGCAAAGCATGTTAGCCTTGTAAAACTGGGTACTCTTATAAAAGAGCCTCTTCTTGCAATATCCAAACAGGCTGTATACTGGTCTGCACAGCCTCTTTTGGCTGCCAGCTTTCTAGCATCCACTCGCTGCTTCAATTCAAGCATCCCTGGACTATTGTTGATCACCCTCCGGGGCTGGGAAATGATTTTTTCATGTCATTGTGGCATGTTTTTCACCTTCCCTGAGGATTACTTATGGGGGGATAGGGATAGATGGGAGGATGTTAGAGCATAGCTGCTTAACTGTTACTGAATATGACTAGGCAGCATTCTAGATGTTATATTTTTGTCATGACTTTGGGAGAGTAAGGGGAGATCACATTTTGGTAATGTGGGAAAGCCTCTTGGGGCTAGCCCCTTTCTCCCATAATTAGATGGTTTGGAATCAAGCATAGGGCAGACTGGTCTACCACACATAGGGAACCTGTAAGGGAGGCTGGACCAGCTCTGCAGGTAAAGGTCCTCTCATTCTCAGACTGTAATTGTTTAAGCAAACAAAATCATGATTTGATCCAGTTGCAGGCGTCTGGCTTATTACATTGATGTAATAAGCAGTACTTTTTATAAAGACATAATTATAAATAACTTGTTCTTATGACCAGTTTTGGTTTTATAATATATAAAATATTTTACAATTATTTTATTCCCAACTCATTTCTGCACACTTTGCACTCTGGGCCCTTTCTGACAGCACAAAGAGTACAGCCAAAATTATATTAAAATTATAAAATTATATTAAAAATCAACAGTACATAGTAAGTATTAAGGCAAATAATAATAATAAATGGAGCAGCACTGCAATTAAATACTCATCACCCTAAGGCTTATATATAAATGTCTTCTGAACTGCAATGGAAAGGAACCATGTCATTCACCTGACCTATCAGATGTGACTCCTTTTTACAGCTGTCGCATGGAATCAGTGAGCAACATTCTCTGCTCTGCCAATACAAATCTGTGTAACTTCCTCCTGTAAATTCCCACTTTTTTCCCAGTGGAGTATACAGTGGAATTTCCCCAATAAACTGAGGTCACTGACATTTACTGTGCTAATTCAAACTGACTATAATGTGTGGAATTTTTCTTGTTCAGAATTCCAGGCATTCCATTCCATTTCTCTGCCCCTGTTCTCCTTCCACTCACCACACCAGTAAGGTAGCATTTCATATCAATGGAGCATGCTTGGTTCCATGTCCCACTGGGCATGCTTAGTTCTCATTAGGTTGCTTTAGGCAGAGGTTGCCTCTCTACATTTTAATTTCTAGATAATTCCATACTTCTGTAGGCCTTGAGATTTCCCCCAAGCATCACAAAAACCTGTGTTGGGCCAATGCCAATTTAACTGCACAAAAACTACCACACAGAGAAGGAAGATTATTGCCAAGATGTTAATCAGCATGAACAGCAAAGAACAACATTCAGAATTTGTATCAGTCTCACTTCAAACTGTATTGAAAAGAATGCTAACTTTTTTGAGTTGTTATTTTAGAAAATGTGCATTATCCTGGCAAGCATTTTTGATATTGAATTGCACAGGGTTGAGAAGCTTATTGGTGTATCCTCATCATCAGATTTATTTATATCCCATCTTTTTCCCAGCTTGGATTTCAAAGCAGTTTGCAACAATTAAAAAACACTGCTAAAATACATAGGTTAGCAACAAGGGATGTGGTGCCTTAGTGGTTAAGATGCCAATTCTGATTATCATAACATCAGCAAGTTGGCAAATTTAGGAGCAGGTGCCACATGATGGAGTGAGCTCCTGTCACTAGTCCCAGCTTCTGCCAACCTAGCAGTTCGAAAGAATGCAAATACAAATTGATAAATAGGTACCACTTTAGTGGGAAGGTAACAGCGTTCTGTGCAGTCATGGTGGCCACATGACCACCGGAGCCGTCTTTTGACAACATTGGCTCTTTGGCTTAGTAACAGAGATGAGCACCAACCCCTACAGTCAGTTATGACTAAACATTCATGTCAAGGGAAAACCTTTACCTTAGCAATATCCAATTGCCCCCAACAAGCTGGATACTCATTTTACTAACCTAAGAAAGGATGGAAGGCTGAGTCAACCTTGGAGTCCCTGGGATCAAACTCACAACCTTGTGGCTGTGGTACCAGCATTAACCACTGCACCACAGGTAAACAGGTAAAAAACTAACACCAGGTCAAAACATATATTAAGAACATACAAGTATCACAGCATAGCAATTAGCAATATCCAGTGGATTATGTAAGATGGACCTTGTATCACTACTCATCAAATGTCTGTCAGAATAGGAAAGTCTTTGCTTGTCTGAAAAAAGAAAATAGGGAAGATGCCAGTCTAACCTCTCTAGGAATGGGGTTCCAGAGCCTGAGGGCAGCCACTGAGAAGGTTGTCTTCTTGCTCTCACCAGATGTGCCTCTAAGGGAGGTGGGACAAAGTGAAGGGCCTCTCCAGCAGATCTCAAAGCATGGGCTGGTTCATAAGGGAGATTTTGTTGTTGTTGTTGTTAGCTGCTCTTGAGTCAACTCTGCCTCATGGCAACCCTGTGGATGAGACACCTCCAAGACTCCCTATCCTTCACTGTTCTGCTCAGGCCCTGCAGATCTATGCCTGTGGCCCTCCTGATTAAGTCCATCTATCTGGCATGTGGTCTTCCCCTCCTTCTTCTACTCTCTAGCTTTCCTAGAGTTAGTGTTTTCTCTAGTGATCCATGCCTTTTCATTATGTGGACAAAATACAACAGCCCAAATTTGATCATTTTGGCTTCCAAGGAGAATTCTGGCTTAATCTGTTCTAGGACCCATCTGTTTGTCTTTTTGGCTGTCCACGGTATCCTAAGCTCTCTTCTCCAGCATCTTGAATGCATTGGTTTTCTTACTGCAGTTATATAGAATATAAGAAAGAATGCAGTCCTTCAAATAACCTGGACCTGAGCCATGTAGGGCTTTAAAGATAATAACCAGTACTTTGAATTGTGCCTAGAAATGGACTGGCAAGCAATGGAGCTGTTGCAACAAAAGAGTTTTGTGCTCCCTGTAGCCAGCACCCATTTATCACATGGATATGGATATGAAGACTGGGAAATACAGTGTTTTCCTAATTGTGAGGCATGCCAAGAACAGGCAGCTGGAGAGATTCCTTGGGGTCCTGCAGCAACTACTTGTCTCAAGGGATGACTGGGAGAGTGTTCCAGAAGTCATTTCTCAGCACCCCGATCTGCAGCACCTCAGAAACTCTTCACCTGGGAAGCTGTCAAACTAAAAATATATATGGTCAACAATAACCATAGTCTAGAACAATAGGGAGAGAATAGCAAAGTGTCCCAACACTATGCATCCCAAAGTACAAGTACTAAAAACTAATGAAGATACTAGAAAAACCTTTATGTATCAAAATATATTAATATGTGTTAACACCAGCATCTAATGATAGACAATAAAATATTTAATCACTATACATATAGGTACCAATGAAATGGCTAATGAAATGTTCAATATAGTCCAAATCTTCCAAAGTTCTGCTGTAAGCTAACTATGGCAGCAGCTAAATGTAGAAAAAAATCCTCTTCTCAAAGAGTGCATATAGTTCTGTGGAATCTTTATCATCCAATATGATTATAAGACAAATTACTAATCAATAGCAGTCAATAAAAGGCAATAATTGAAATAATTCAAATAAATGGCACTAATTCAGGTCAGGAGGGAAGTGGGGTAACACAGGTAACAAGACGGCTACCTCTTCTTCAGCTGAGACAACAGACATCTCTGGATTTCAAAATTATAAAGTACAGTTTCCAGCTTGCTTTTCCATTATTCTGAATATAAAAAATAACAATATTAAATACATATTAACCTTTTATTAAAAAAAGAAGACAATTGTCCTTTACTGATATAACATGTCTCTCTTAAGACATTCCCTTTTACATACAGCAAAATCAGTGACTACGATCTATTGTTTCTGTTGGTGATAATAACGTTCCTCTTCCTGCCAAACTGCTGTGGGATGTTTCTCTTCTTGCCTACAGAAGTGGAAAACTCACATGCACCAAGTGCAAGTTGGTAGCACTCTTGGAGGAGAAAGTGCAGCAGCTGGAGTCCAGAGTAGCACACTTCAGCATATTAGGGAACAAGAGGATTTCCTGGACACATAGAACTAACCATCTTGGATGAGTACCAGGCAGAGGAAGATGCTAGGGTGGAAGAGGTCACTTGCCAAACGAGGAGGCAGACAGCTGGAGGAATGCACAAAGAGAAGTAAGCCAAGAAGGAATAGTTCGGGGAGTTTGCAGCTAGAGAATCGATTTGAAGCTCTTTCCTTAAAGGAGGAGAGAAGAGCAGCATGGGACAGACCAGGGACAGAGCAGGGGAGCCTGAGAGTCCCCCCGAGGGAACAGTCGCTGCTAAGCCTCGGAGAGCGGTGTGGTCGTAGTGGGGGACTCCTTGCTGAGGGGTACAGAGCAGTGATTTGTAGGCCTGACAAGATGTCTCGAGAGGTTGTTTTGTCTTCCAGGTGCAAAGACCCTGAGTGTGACAGAGAGGCTGACAAGACTGGTCAAGCCTTCTGACCAATACCCCTTCCTTTTGGTCCACGTGGGAACTAATGAACTGCAAGAACACAGCATTCAGAAATCAAAAGGGATTACGAGGCGCTTGGTAGGAAGCTGAAAGGAATGGATGTACAGGTTGTCATCTCGTCTCTTCTGCAGTTGAAGGGCATGGTCCAGGAAGGGAGAGGAAAATCGCGGATGTGAACAACTGGCTTCGCAGATGGTGCCGCCGAGAAGGATTTGGATTCTCGATCAGGGGGCTGCGGTTCATGAGAGGGACTCTTGCAACAGACGGGTTGCATCTCACGCCAGTTGGAAGAAATGTTTTGCCAACAGTCCACAGAACTTGATCAGGAGAGCTTTAAACTGAGTTCCGAGGGGAAGGGAGGCAATATTAAGGAAGGCGAAAGGGATGGCAAAAATAGTCAAACTGCATAAGGGGACAAGGCAAACAGTGCAAGGACCCAACAGTGGGAGGCAAAAAAACTTGCACAGGCAGCAAGTAAAAGGGAACCATGGTCTGCGATGTCTCTACACTAATGCACAGAGCATGGGAAATAAGCAAGAGGACTCGAACTCCTAGTACAACAAAGCAAATATGATATAATAGGCATCACTGAAACCTGGTGGGATGAGTCTCATGAGGGAATGGGGAAATAGAGGGGTATAACCTTATTAAGAGAAATAGGCCAAATAAGAAAGTGGAGGAATAGCACTATAGGTCAGAGATATTTACAACCAGTGAAGAGATCCTGGACATCAATCATGGAAGCCAGGTGGAGAGCACTGGATAAGAATCAAAGGGGAGAGAAACAACAGAATGTTACGGTGGGAGTCTACTACAGACCCCCAAGTCAGACGGAGGAATTGGATGATATCTTTCAGAAAGATGACCACACGGTCAGAAAAGAGAGATATAGTAGTGATGGGCGACTTCAACTATCCTGATATTTGCTGGAAGTCAAACTCAGCAAAATCCTCAGGCTAGACAAATTCCTCACTTGCCTGGAAGACAATTCATGGTCCAAAAGGTGGAAGAGGCAACAAGGGGGTCGCTATTTATCGGATCCTAACCAACAAGGATGACTTGGTTAATGGGGGGGCAAGTGGTGATCATTAGGTGGAAGTGACCATGTTTCCTGGAGTTGTAAACAGTGGAAAGGAGAAGCCGCATAGTCAGAGACACGCATCCTAGACTTTAGAGAGCGGATCAGTAAACTAGAGAAGTATGAGGGCATTCCATGGTCAGAAATACTAAAAGATAAAGGAGTTCAGGACGGATGGGACTTTCTCAAAAGGGAGAATAGAAGGCACAAATTTCAAAACCCGTTCCCAGTGAGAAAGAAAAACGGGAGGTGTCTCAAGAAACCAGGATGGATGACTAAGGAACTTTCAACCGAGCTAAGTTTGAAACGGAAGATGTATAAGAAATGGAAAAAGGGGGAAATCACAAAAAGGAATTCAAAGAAATAGCAGGCATGTGTAGGGTAAAGGCAGAAAGCTAAAGCGCAGAATGAACTCAGGCTTGCTAGAGAGGTTAAGAACAATAAAAAGGGCTTTTTTGGATATGTCCGCAGCAAAAGGAAGAAGAAGGAAACGTAGGGGGGCCACTTCGTGGAGAAGATGGCAAAATGCTAACAGAAGACAGAGAAAAGGCAGAATTATTCAACACCTTCTTTCCTCAGTCTTCTCAGAAAAAGAAAGGGTGCTCAACCTGAGGATAATGGAGCAGAGGACAGAATAGGGAATTTCAGCACAGAATAGTAAAGAGATAGTAGCAGGAACACCTTATAATCAAATGAATAAGTCTCCGGCACCAATGAACCCATCCAAGGGTATTAAAAGAACTGGCAAATGTAATATCGGAGCCATTGGCAATAATCTTTGAAAATCCTGGAAAACAGGAGAAAACCCGAGCAGACTGGCGGAGGGCAAAGTTGTCCCCTATCTTCCAAAAGGGAAAAAAAGGATCCCAACAATTATCGTCCAGTTAGTCTGACATCAGTACTAGGAAAGATTCTGGAGCAGATCATTAAACAGAGAGTCTGTGAACATCTAGAAGCAATGCCCATAATCACAAAAAGTCAACATGGGTTTCAGAGAACAAGTCATGCCAGACAAACCTAATCTCTTTCTTTTGATAAATTCCAGCTTGGTAGATGAAGGGAATGCTGTGGATATAGTATATCTTGATTTCAGTAGGCCTTGACAAGGTTTCCCATGACATACTTGCAAACAAGCTGGTAAAATGTGGGCTAGACAAAGGAACTGTTACATGGATCTGTAATTGGTTGACCGGCCGAAGCCAAAGGGTGCTCAACAATGGCACCTTTTATCCTGGAGAGAAGTGACCAGTGGGTCCCACAGGGCTCTGTCCTGGGCCCAGTGCTATTCACATCTTATAATGACCTGGATGACAGAATTGGGAGCATACTTATCAATTTGCAGATGACACCAAATTAGGGGGAATAGCTAATACCCCAGAGACAGGACAAGATTCAAAATGACCTGAATAGACTAGAAAGCTGGGCCAAAGCTAACAAAATGAAATTCAACACAGAGAAATGTAAGGATTGCACTTAGGGCGGAAAAATAAAATGCACAGATATAGATGGTGACACCTGGCTGAATGAAACTACGTGTGAAAGGGATCTAGGAGTCCAAGTAGACCACAAGTTGAACATGAGTGAACAGTGTGATGCGGCAGTAAAAAGGCAATGCTATTTAGGCTGCATCAATAGAAGTATAGTGTCTAGATCAAGAGAAGTAATAGTGCCACTGTATCTGCTCTGGTCAGGCCCCACCTAGAATATTGTGTCCAGTTCTGGGCACCACAATTCAAAAAGGACATTGAGAAACTGGAGCGTGTCCAAAGGAGGCGACAAAAATGGTGAAGGGTCTGGAAACCATGCCCTATGAGGAACGACTTAGGGAGCTGGGGATGTTTAGCCTAGAGAAAAGAAGGTAAGAGGTGATATGATCGCCCGTTAATATCTGAAAGGATGTCATATTGGAGGAGGGAGCAAGCTTGTTTTCTGCGCTCCAGAGAACAGGACCCGGAACAATGGAGCAAGCTACAGGAAAAGAATTCCACGAACAGGAGGAACTTACTGACAGTAAGGGCTGTTCGACAGTGGAATGCACTCCCTCGGAGGGTGATAGAGTTCCTCTTTTGGAGGTCTTTTAACAGAGGCTGGATGGCCATCTGTCAGGGTGCTTTGATTTGGATTTCCGCATGGCAGGGGGTGACTGGATGACCCTAGTGGCTCTTCCAACTCTATGATTCTATGATTCTATGATATACAGGTGACTCTTTATGTCATGCTGCAACAATTCTAAAGAGACATCAACTCTACTTACATCTAACAAATCTCCCAACACAGAAACCCTAAGATTGGGCTATGTTTCATGTCATCAAATATCAACACATGCTTCATGAGTTATAACAATGCATGGTATGAATATTCACTACACTGTGATAATTATCCATAAACACGTACTTTTATAGTTTCCCCAGAGTTCAAATTTACCCAGAGAAGCTAGCAATTAGCAAATATCTAAACAGTGTTTATGATCTCAGACTGTATCTGATTTACAAAAAAACCTGATAAATCTAGATGTTCATTTAGCCCTTGAGGTTTGCTAAATGCTAATTTTATGTATCCAAAAAACTTTGCTTTGTAAAAGGTTGCTCTGTAGAGATCCTCTGTTAAAGGACAGACTTAATTAATCAATAACAAAAAAAAAAAAAAACTTAACGGAGTCTGGAGAATGACCATGTTAGAAAAATGTTCTAAAACGAGGTATCCAGACTTCCACTTCTGATCTTCCTTTATTGTTCAATAATCAGTTCTCAAATTTCGAGTATCTGTCCTACATAAATCTTTCCACACAAGGGCATAGAACAGGGTTGGCAACCCCCAGCCCACGGGCCACATGTGGCCCGCCGAGGCGGGGGGACTGGCCCGAGCCTGGTCCTGCCGCCGATTGCCAAAGGCCCCACGCCGCAATCGGCGGCAGGACGGGCCCTTGGCGTGGGGCCTCGAGCGAGGCTCCTTGGCCCTGCCGGCTCCTCTCGCCGGCAGAGCGGAAAGGGGCGTGGGTCCTCCTCTTCCCCCTCCCTTCCCGCAGCTGCCAGACAGCCGCGGGCAGGGAAGAAAGGGGGTGGGGGGAGGAGGAGGGTGGAGGAGGGAGGAAGAAGAGCAGGAGGAGGAGGAGGGAAGGAAGGAAGAGGAGGGGAGGAAGAAGGAGGAAGGAGGGAGGAGGAGGGGGAGGAAGGAAGGAGAAGGAGGAGGGGGGAGGAAGGAAGGAGCAGGAGGAGGAGGAGGAAGCAGAAGAGGAGGAGGAGGATTTCCATTCCATTTGGTGAGTGTGACTTTCCAAAGTGCATTTCTGTGTATTTTCGGTGCATTTAATGCTAAAAGGTCTGGTGTAACAATGATAGTGATGATATGATGATGGTGGTGGTGGTGATATTGATATCAGCCAGCTTCTGAGGCCCATATGCCCTCCATTTTGATCATGCCTAACAAACATGCATTTAAATTAACTTTTTTTAAAAAATCATCAAATTGTTTCGCATGTCCTCCATTTTTTAAAATGTGTCCTACATTTGAAAATGTCCTATATTATTTTGGCTTCGGACCCCCAGTTGTCTGAGGGACAGCAACCTGGCCCCCGGCTCAAAAAGGTTGCCTACCCCGGCATAGAATAATATAAATAACATTATAGGAATTACAATTGATGAATGGTCTCAAATAATATTGGTCCTTTAATATGAGGTGTATGAATGTTCGAATATCCAAAGACTGTCCACAACATGAAAAGTGTCCACATTTGTAGTGACCAGTGGTTTGAGGATACTCTCATCTGTGCAAATAAAAATCAGTGTGTACTAATAAATCTTTAATATTCATTGTCCTACATAATCCTATGGTTGGTAACTTAGAGCAACCTGGAATGTTCTGAATAATTTGCCAATGTTTAAAGATAATTCTGTTAATGTGATGGAAAACATGATTAAAGGACAGGGAGCCTATGATTCTGCCACATGCTGTCTTTTCTGAAGGTAGAAATAATGAAATCCAGTTTACAATTCTATAACTAGTGAACAGGATGTCGGCCAATATCCTTATACAGCATGTACATCAAGATCTACCTTCTTAACTTCCCTGCTGTATGGAAGTTGTTTCTATCCACTGCAGATACTTTGCACAGTACCACTCTAACTGAAGCTCAGTGATGGTACCCACAGCGTCACTCCTATTGTACAACAATATCTGCTTTTCAATGGTATCCTGTATTCTGGAGCAGTGTCCAATCAGAATCCAGCTTGGGGAGACCTTTTTCCTGAAACAATCATGTAGCAAGAACGTTTACAAGAGTAAATTCTGAAAGGGACCTGGTGAAGCACAAGATACATTCAACTTCATCTGGCACTCAAAATACATAAAAGCAGCTGTATATTTTCTCTGACAGAAGCCTAAAGTTGGAAGTGAACACAAGAGCCATTTAGTCCTGTTCCTGGACAGTGGAGAAATGCACAGCTAAAACATCCAGAAATGTAGCTATCTTGTTTATAAACCTCCAGTAAAATGAATAGTAATGTGAAGGGCACTAATCTTCTGAGACAGTCTGCCCCACTGTTGAGGAAGTGCTTTCTAATGATTTCCTATTGAGAAGGAGTAAAGTCACAACAGGGATGTTTTACCACATCATTGATCAATTCCTTTACCCTGTCCACATGGAATACACTCAGCCCTCCATATGGATGGATTATGCACCCATGAATTCAACCATCCACAGCTTTATATTTTTTTTAAATTCTAAAAAACAAACCTTGATTTTTGCCATTTTATATAATTGGCACCATTTTACTTCTCCACTGTATATAATGGGACTTGAACATCCACAGATTTTGGTTTCCACCATGTGTGTGTGTGTGTGTCCTGAAACCAAACCCCAGCAGATAGCAAGAGCCTACTGAATTGAAAATAGCATCCAAGAAGTGAGGGGGAATTACCTTTCAAAAAAACTTGAGTGATGAAAGGGTACGTTGGAGAGCTTTTGTCATCCCTTCTACTATAATTTAAGATGGAAATCACCCAGCGAATGAGTAGAGATTTGTTTTCTCACCATGGAAGACCTGTAATACAAGGATACCAGAGGGCACAGCAGGCATTCTCGGCAACAGCTGACAGACCGCCTGCAAAGTGTGACATATACAGCAATGAGGTTTCTTCAAAGGCTGTTTAATAATTAAATGTGTATTCACAGGTTTAGCAGATTTCAGATTTTATATTTTGCCTTTTGACATGGCCACCGCAGTTGCCACTGCTTCCATTTTGAATCCATTTATACCAACAATTCTGGTGGGGATGAAATGGGGGGGGGGATAATAAACTACTAATAAATCTTATTTAGAATTTTGGTTAGTGCTTGCTGTCTCCATCATCATCATCATCATCATCATCATCATCATCATCATCATCATCATCAT